>NW_022145606.1:2436400-2789580 GCF_000002235.5 Strongylocentrotus purpuratus | reverse complement strand
AATTTCTGTAATAAATGACCAACGCGTTTTCAAGAGTATTTCTGGGCTTGATAAAGACCGGAGAACCAAAATATCTGATTTTTGCTGGTAATCCCTATTTTCGATTGATTTAGAGTCAATTAAATTGTTTTTTTAGTTTCACATGGACCACATTTCAATGGATAATGGGATTGTATTTAAGCATTGATTGTGAAATGAAAACTCAATCTTAAAGAAGAAAAACAAACAATGTAGTCATTTCCTTCCGGAGCTACAAAATATTTAAGATCGAAACGAAGACATCATATTAATTAATATTGATATATATATTATTAATTTTTAAACATCACCTACATGGATCCTTGTCATTTGAGTGGGGGATTGTTGGTCACATGATATTCAATAGATTTCTATTGCACGGGCGTGCATTTTTGGTTATATGCAGACTGCGTACCTCTCTGCCGTGCGCGTATCCTTGCGTGTATCTGACGCGAAGGCAATCTGAATGTAATCGAGAAGGCTTGACTCCAACTTTAATTTATCTTTAATATAAGGAGTAAAGCATAAATTGTCGATTAACGTTCTATTAGATCTTCTTCGATGCTGTATAAAACAAATAATGAATGTTTTTCATTCGTTCAATAGTACGAATATTGTCATTATTTGTGTAATAATTAATACTTTATAATTGTAATTACTATTATTGTAAATGCAAGTAAAATGATGATACTTTGTATTAAAAATGTCAAACAAATTATATAGATTCACAGGCGATTCAGTAAACTTATAATCGTGTGCATCTATATCAAATCGCACATAAGAATACAATTGTTATATTAAAGTTTTTGTATACTGCTGTCAACATCTATCATAACTATGTCAAACTCAAAACACCTCATGCCCTTTATAAATCTCATCAGTTATGAAGCCTTCTTCAGTTGTACTTGTATAACTTGTATATATGTATACAAGTAAACTTGTCTTTTTATGTCATCACCCACAATGTTGGCACTGTTCCTGTTAAAGTATTTTTGAGCAAAACATGTTTGATGTGAGGAATAGTTGTTCGCAATAACTTTTGTCCTCATTTCTCCGTATGGAATGCCTTATCAGATTTATACACAAACTATCATTTCTGTAAATTATTCTTTATAATGTAAAACCTTATTATGTTCGTTGTCATGTTATTATGATTGTCCATGTTTTAAACATAATTTCAGCATTATGTTGCAATGCATGATTTCGTTAAATAAATAACATTTAAATAGAAAAAGAGAATCAGATTCCGTGGGATATGAAACAATGATACTACGACATTCTGAACAGTAAGCTTGTATAAAAGTGTGTTCACTTAGTTCTAGGTTTCATTCCTAGGCCACATTCAGAATGAAATTAAAATGAAAAAAAACAAAAAAACATTGGGCTTAAAATACAGTTCGCAAACAGTTGCTATTCATGTTGATGATAAAAAGGAGACTGCATACATAACATGTTTTTACTGATATGCCTTTATATATAACTATTTTTCTTTACTCTGTCAGAAAAAAAAAGTTTGTAATTATCTAAATATTATTGTGTTTATTTTGTCAAAAACATAACCCTGTCAAACATGTAAAGAAGAGTAGTTTTGTAGCAATGTTTTTTTGTTCATTTTCATCTGTTATCTGAAGAGTAGTTTTACGAAAAAAAATGTATATTTGTTCATTTTCATTCTGGTATTTGAAGAGTAGTTTTATAGACATGTTTAATTTGTTCATTTTCATTCTGTTATACACAATACATTTTCAAAAAAATTATGTAAGCCTGGCTTTTTATTTCATCAGCAAATCAATTAAATTCAAGAATAAAATAAGAACACATATCAGTATTTCACTCTTTCAGTATGAAATTCAGAAAAGTATTGTCACAAAAAGAAAGAGAAAATTAGCATTGAATAAAGTTGGAATAGATTTAAAAGATATAAGCAGGAGAAAGGGGAAATTTGAATAGAGAGAGAGAGGGGGGGGTGGGAGACCCCCAAATGAAACAAGATTTCGTAATCATATCAAAGAACCAGACATGTGGTCGTGCTAGCTACGATACACGAGCAATATTATGTAAGAAATATTGCGGATAATATTACACATCAATACCACATCGAAGTGTTTCATGATTAATCAACGTCCTCGTTTTGACCAGAGTTGGAGGTATTAGGCCTATCCTCCTACGACCAAGCATGTGTCTGGAACTAGATATTCACGATTGGCTGCTTCGCTATAACCATGTTGATCGTTATGACAATGACAGTGATGATGATGATGATAATGACGGTGATGATGATGATGATGATGAGGAGGATCATGGTGATGACGAAGAGGAGGAAGATGTTCATGTATAATTACCATGGTTGTAGAGTGCTGCCCATAAAGTTTGAATAATTGTCTCCTATTTTTTTTTTTTTTACGATTGTAAAATTATAATTGATTATTGATGTATTATGTTTATATATTTTCTCATAGCTTGATTGATCCATCTCTATGATTTTTTGAATTAATCAAAACATTTCTGAGAAGCTTTAAATTGTAATCTATCAAGAACTAATCACTACAACTTTATGACAAGAGGTTATAATCAATTAATCCAACTTTATTGGCAGTGTATGAGTATACCGTGGTGATGGTACACCATCTTCTATGCCTTCATCATCATTATCATCACCTCGAACGTCATCATATCACATCTTCATTTTCAGGAACTATTACCATATTATTAGAATGATCACCATGATTTGTCGATTGAAAATCTATATTGTGTTCTTAAAGGTATAGACCAGTTCTGGTCATGCGATTGCATTGTGAAAGAAACGTTGTGGAATCGATCAGAAAAGGTTATTCATTTAACATATAAGTATCGGTGTTAACTCCAAGGTTCTGGAATCATCACAAATATAAGAAATTTGACCCAGTCTTGATAAAGTTACAAGGACAGTACACAAAAAAGATGTATATGGGACTACGCAATAAATTATCAATTAGAAGGCGGTTTCCCGGCAAAAGTTGTAACATCAAATATTAGTCAAAACATATTCTTTCACATGACTATTATATAGAGCTTCCATTTCGTTTTTTGAGAAGGGAGTGTTTCCAAAACTGATCTATACCTTTCAGCTTAAAGGGGAAGTCCACCCTGAATTAAGTTAGTTTTAATAGGAGTAGAAAAATGAGAGAAACAAGTCAGTGAAAGTTTGAGCAAATTCCGATTAAAAATAAGGAAGTTAGGATTTTTTAAGTTGTGATCAATCAAACACAAATTGGCAACTCTATGACGTATCATGCGAGCTCAACTTCCATTTGCTCAGTACTAAAAAAATCTAAAATTTTCATTTTCCCTCAAGAAAAATTTCAACCATACATGCACCCTAAATATAATAATTGCAAATATGTTTCTATACTCCCCCTGCAAGGAACAAATATATATTCCGTCATCAATAACGAAGAAAACATGATTTTATGGAATATTATGCACAAAGCAAATGAAGGAGAGCTCGTATAATAAGTCACAGAGTTGCCAATTTGTATTTTATTGATCACAACTTCAATAATTCATAACTTTCTTATTTTCATTCAGAATTTGCTCAAACTTTCACTCACCTGATTTTCTTATTATTCTGCCTCTATCGAAACAAACTTATTTTGGGGGTGGACTTTCCCTTTAAGGTTGCTTGCTAGTAGTAGCTCAGTGAGTGCTCAAAACGACTCGCCTTTTTGTTTACAAAGTAAACCATTTTTTTGGAAATCTTCATTCGAAACTGACAAGTCTAATGTTTTGGAGGCAAATGGGGCTATTAATAGTACATCAAAAACAGAACGATATCCATTACATAATCATTGCAATTAAAGGTGAAAACGATTTGTAATTGTCTACTTGGAAATTTGATTTGTTAATCCTCAAGACTTTGTTTTTAGCTTGTTCCAAAATCAGTTTTCAAAAATGGTTAATTGTTTCTAAATTGAGTCGGTGCAACGACAAGATGGTTGGTATCATGCAACCCCCTTCTATCCTTCTGTAAAGCATGTGTATGATAGCAAGTTCCTCATATTGTAACAACACATCTTTTCAATCCACTTGCTGAAGATGGAATGGTTTATATTGCGGTCGATCAGATCTAACAGGAAACAGAACTCAATGGCCCGAATTCACAAACCTCCTTTGTTCTTTACAAACCAGGTTTGTAAAAAACGCGTAAAACGCGTCATATGACGTACGAAAACCAAGGTTTGTCGACAAACCTCCTTTGTGAATTCGGGCCAAGATGTCCCGAAAGTATGGATTCCCCCGTGATCCATATGCAAACGCTGATATAATGGTTAAACATGTCTCACCAAGCGATGACGCTCTGCTATGCTGTCGAATAGATCATAGGTTGATTAATGTATGTTAAAGGGAAAGTCCACCCCAAAAATAAGTTTGTTTCGATAGAGGCAGA
Source organism: Strongylocentrotus purpuratus (assembly GCF_000002235.5). NCBI lineage: Eukaryota > Metazoa > Echinodermata > Echinoidea > Camarodonta > Strongylocentrotidae > Strongylocentrotus > Strongylocentrotus purpuratus. The sequence goes on along the minus strand of NW_022145606.1, from coordinate 2,785,136 downwards.
ATAATAAGAAAATCAGGTGAGTGAAAGTTTGAGCAAATTCTGAATGAAAATAAGAAAGTTATGAATTATTGAAGTTGTGATCAATCAAACACAAATTGGCAACTCTATGACGTATCATGCGAGCTCAACTTCCATTAGCTGAGTACTAAAAAAATCTAAAATTTTCATTTTCCCTCAAGAAAAATTTCAACCATACATGCACCCTAAATATAATAATTGCAAATATGTTTCTATACTCCCCCTGCAAGGAACAAATATATATTCCGTCATCAATAACGAAGAAGAAAACATGATTTTATGGAATATTATGCACAAAGCAAATGAAGGAGAGCTCGTATAATAAGTCACAGAGTTGCCAATTTGTATTTGATTGATCACAACTTCAATAATTCATAACTTTCTTATTTTCATTCAGAATTTGCTCAAACTTTCACTCACCTGATTTTCTTATTATTCTGCCTCTATCGAAACAAACTTATTTTGGGGGTGGACTTTCCCTTTAATAGTAATAGTTGGGGATGGTGCGCTTCACTCTCGAATGATAGGGCAAAGTAGCTCACTCGCAGACGATCTCCCGAGGCCTTTAACGTAATAGTGGAGGGCTTCATTTTGGTTTAATTTGAAATTGATAACCACTTAATCCGCCCTTGGGCAAATATGGATCTTGATAAAAGCCCCTTTACCATACAACAGTGGTTATATTTTATTTCTCGACAATACACAAGTGAAGTGAATTCAAAGACACCCCTATACCCTCTGCAAAGTTGTTGGTAAACCTGTCAGAACGACACCTACCCGGCAAGACCATGAAATGGGAGCTCAGAAGGTACGTAGTACCAATGCCAGAGCGTCCAGGGTAGTTAATGTTATTATCCTTTTGAAATTAAAGCAGAACGGAGCCCTGTGATTTCGTTACAAGCAATGGGAAATCGTTTGCTAGTTAATTAGCTACATGTAATTTATCCGAGCACTGGAGAGTGATTAGAAGCGCGCCATCTACACCTAAGCATACTTTAGTAAATCGGGATATTGAGCCAGCAAAACAAAAGTTTTGGTGGTGGTAGTTAAGACTCTAATTATTTTGCTTTCCAATGCAGTCAAGCATTTTTGACACTTAACGTTATTTATTTCTTTTTTTGCAATGACGACCTTCGTCATTGCCTTGTTTTCGTTCACATTCTGCCTGATTAATATACTTATCGTCCAGACATCCCATTCGTTTTGCACGTAGTGTTTGTTATTCCTAGTTAGGTGCTTTCCTCATGTCCTTTTCCTTTCAAATTTCATAGGCATAGTCTCTAGCATCTCATCAAGGTCACCTACTTTTTCGATTTTCGAAATCACTCATGCATAACCATCCAGGCGCCATTTTGTCCGTTTCTGGTCCATTTTATAAGGCCTTTCTTTCTTCCTTCCTATCTCCACTAACCTAGATCCTACAAATTTCTAACAAATTCCTCTAGATAGTCTGAGAGATGTTCTTTCATCTGCGACTAATGACTTGACCTTCAAAATGCCATCTTCGCACTCAAAATTCAAATCTGAAACCGACTCCGTCATAAATCTCTCAAATTCTTGAAAAATGGACCCCTAAAAATCTAAAACTGCCATAACTTTCTCATATAAATTCCGTTTTGTATTTAAATCTCACAGTATCCTTATCTTATAATTGCACATAGCCATGCCAAATTCAGGCTCCAATGGCTATGCAAAACATAAATAGCGCCCTCTAAAGTTCTGTGAATTGGCTTTCTTTCTGTACTTGGCCGTATCTCCATTATGGCTTGGCAAACCCGTACCCTTTTTTGGATTTAGATACTTGAAGATATGCCCTTTCCAGCCATATACAAAATTTTATACCCTAACACTGACCGACTTTCAGAAAAATGCCCTCCAAATTCGGCATTTTCAAGAAAATTCCAAAATAACTTCAACTTGCTCTAAATTAGCGATCTTTATACCTACATCTATGAAACTTGGCAGACATATGTATCCGTATTCGCGACAACTTTCTGCGAAGTTTGGTAAAATTCGAATATGTCAGCGCAAAGTTATCGCCAAAAATGATGAATTTACTATGCATTACGTAATAGCGCGTGTAATGCGTGCAATACATTGCGCGCAGATAACAATGGTGTCAAACTGACCGCAATGACGAGCCCTTTCGAATGATACTAAGTATATAGTATATGTTCACTCAGAAAATTGTGAGTACATCGCATTTGAACAAAGGTCACTACACGAATTCCGCCGAGTTTCCGCCCGAATCTAACACGTATCGGCTATGACGTAATTTTTCAGACTGCTTTTCGCCCTTTTAAACGTCCTTTTTTTTCCTTAAACATTTGCAGTGACATGCCGAGTTCAAATACGCAGGGCAGTCTTGGCCGGATTTTTGAAATTGGTCAAGGGGGCCATTTAAGACGCCACTTTGTCCTATCTATTTTTACATCACGTGTTTCGATAGGATTATCATAGAAAAAAAGAGAGTGGTTTACAATACCAACCATAAAATTCTCTTTCTAATGATACCAAATACGGCCCATAAAGAGACGTAAAGAGAGAGGAAAAAAAAAAACAATTTAACTCCGGTCATAATACAGATCCTGTACGTTTTCCGCCCATGCATTACACGCATTGTCTATGGGTATATCGGGTTCACGCTTTTGGCCCCCAGAACAATCTTGACTGCAATGACGAACATGCACCAAATCCCATTGGTTTTTGCACGCAGCTAGTGCTTGCGAGCCCTTTCTAGGTTCTTTCCCCTATCCCAATTTCTTTCAAACTTCGTAGGCATAGTCACTACCATCCCATCAAGGTCACTGTTGAAGCCTTTCTTTCGCCCTACCTATCTCCAATATCACAGAAGCTACAAACTTCGTACAAATTGCTCTGGATAGTCTGAGAGAAGCTCTTTCGTTTGACACGTAGAAACATATGGCGTCATTGCACGCACATCGTTGTGACACGATTGCATTTCTAGTTCTTGTATGCAATCATCACAATACAATTTTTTTCGAAAGAAATGACCCCCTAATAATGGGTAGGGGTTTCGAGGCTTGAGCGGCACACCCCCGTCCAAACCAGATCTGAGTATCCGCCTGGACATTTACATCACTCGCCGTGCGGTCCGGGTGGGGGATTAAGGGGATTATAATAGAGGGAAAAAAGACTCTCGGTGCAGCGGAGTGCTTCAAAGGGCCCTCTTAGATGGGGAATCCATTTAACTCACATGCCCTGCTTAAACGTATAAAAGGGCAATTATGTCCTCGTTAGTATAAAACAACACTTCAACACAACATTTCTGCTTATTCCATTAAATCATCAGATGTAATCTTCAGTACAACCCATTATTAACGATCAGATAACTATCAGACAAATAATATCTCCAAAAGAAACATGATAATTGCACCAACATGATCAAAATATGTAATTTATGCTCATTTTTCTTCAATTCGGTAATTGCTAAATCAACGATGCGCCATATTGCTATAGCGCATGCGCATATTTGTGCGCACAACAGAAAATGTTTAACCTTCGTCCAATACTAAAACACTGATTTGTTACAGTACTTTTACGCAAGAGTGCATGCACTCGAGCGGTCTCTCTTCGTGAAAGCGGTTGTGCTGGTATTCTTTTATGCGCGTTTACGGCTAAAAGTTTTTCATATGATTTGGATGATTTCAGAACCTTGCAGTACACACCAATACTAGATGATCAATATTTTTCTGATCGATTCCACAACGTTTCATTCACAATGTAATCGCATGACCAGAACTGATATTTACCTTTAAAGCTGGATTGGTCGATCGCATGCAGGTTCAAACATGACAATTACGTTCTTTAGGTTATCCAAAGATCGGTACTGCGTCAGAGACGCCAACTTTCCTGTAAAGAAGTTTGACAAGCAAAATCTTAAAGGTTATCTCGAGTTCTGGTAATAATCGAAAGTAGATTCAAATTATCACCACACTATATCTGCAAAATAATTCTGAAAATAATAAAATGTGTTCAGAAAAATAATTCTGAAAATAATTAAATGTGTTGAGCAAAATAAAAATAAAAAATGTCATGAAACAAATGACTACTATAGGGACAATAAACCTTTTCTGATGTGATCGATAAAGAAATATAAATGTTGGACAACATTATAACAATAAAAGTGGTCAAATTTTTGAACGAAAAAATATTTGGGGTTGTTAATCAAGCACGAGTAACACTGGCTACGTGAATTATTCTGAACTGACGTCACATTGAAGGAGTAAATGTTATTGGATCATCGTTGAGGTGGTTCCTAAAAAACAGCGAGCGAGGCAAATACATATAATGACTTAATAAAACAATCAATATTATTATCTCATCCCGATGTTTCGGAGAATTATATGAGGCAACAACTACTACTGGGACACGTTAAAGCAGGGGAATGTAACCATGTTTGTAATACTTTCAGTGCTGCCCAATCCCAGCAGAATAATATCCCAAAACGGCATGTGAGAAATCCCCAAATTTACCCTAAAATAAACAAATTCAAATAATGTCTGATAGTATTGCAAATAATGGCCTCACCTTTACCAGAGAGTATTATCGAAGATTGGTCAGCCCCGGATTAATACCAGCGAGCATATTGTAGGACAGAAATCCTAGCTACAGTCTTCTATATCAAGATTTTAAAGATAAATTCATGCTCCCTTTGTCTAGGAATAAGACATGTGGAGCTGCCATAGTCCAAAAATATCCAAAGGGCAAGATAAGTTACAGAACAAGCACTGATGAGTACAAAGACGTTAGTTTTTGGTCTCAAGCAAGGGTGTCGATTTGTATCCGTGGTTGGGGGGGGGGGATGATAGGTGCCAAAATATTTCCGGCAATGGATCAAAGCTACCAAAGTGGTAAAAGCGTGTGGCAAGTTGCACCCCTCCCAAGCGCGTAGCCAGGATTTAATTTTAGGGGGGCGGTAGGAGCACGCGAAGCGCGGTTCCTAGGGGGTTGGGTGCAGGGAGGGTGAGTCCTCCCCCCCCCCCCCCCCGCGCAAAGCGCGGAAGCTTTGACGTTTCACTAAATTATTAGAGAAAGAAGACGATTCGTTGGACCGTTCTCGACTCTTAATCCTTGTTTGAATCAAATTCCCCTTCTTCCGCGCGTAGCGCGGAAGCTCTGACGTTTCATTAGATTATTAAAGAAAGAAGACGATTCGATGTACCATTCTCGACTCTTAATCCTTGTTTGAATTAAGTTCCCCTTCCTCCGCGCGTAGCGCGGAAGCTCTGACGTTTCATTAGATTATTAAAGAAAGAAGACGATTCGATGTACCATTCTCGACTCTTAATCCTTGTTTGAATCAAGTTCCCCTTCCCCCGCGCGTATCGCGGAAGCTTTGACGTTTCATTAGATTATTCAAGAAAGAAGACGATTCGATGTACCATTCTCGACTCTTAATCCTTGTTTGAATCAAGTTCCCCTTCCCCCGCGCGTAGCGCGGAAGCTCTGACGTTTCATTAGACTTTTAAAGAAAGAAGACGATTCGATGTACCATTCTCGACTCTTAATCATTAATGTTTGAATCAAGTTCCCCTTCCCCCGCGCGTATCGCGGAAGCTTTGACGTTTCATTAGATTATTAAAGAAAGAAGACGATTCGATGTACCATTCTCGACTCTTAATCCTTGTTTGAATTAAGTTCCCCTTCCTCCGCGCGTAGCGCGGAAGCTCTGACGTTTCATTAGATTATTAAAGAAAGAAGACGATTCGATGTACCATTCTCGACTCTTAATCCTTGTTTGAATCAAGTTCCCCTTCCCCCGCGCGTATCGCGGAAGCTTTGACGTTTCATTAGATTATTCAAGAAAGAAGACGATTCGATGTACCATTCTCGACTCTTAATCCTTGTTTGAATCAAGTTCCCCTTCCCCCGCGCGTAGCGCGGAAGCTCTGACGTTTCATTAGACTTTTAAAGAAAGAAGACGATTCGATGTACCATTCTCGACTCTTAATCATTAATGTTTGAATCAAGTTCCCCTTCCCCCGCGCGTATCGCGGAAGCTTTGACGTTTCATTAGATTATTCAAGAAAGAAGACGATTCTATGTACCATTCTCGACTCGTAATCCTTGTCTGAATTCATTTTTGCCCATTCCTGCGCGAAGCGCGGAAGCTTTCACATTTTATTACATTATTAGAGAAAGAAGACGATTTGTTGTATCGTGTCCTTCATGAATTCAGTTTTCCCCCTACCGCGCGAAGCGCGGAAGCTCTAATGTTTCAATAAATTATTACTCTTAATCCTTGTCTGTATTCATTTTCGCCCATTCCGCGCGTAGCGCGGAAACTTTCACGTTTCATTAAATTATTAGTAAAAGAAGACGATTAGTTGTATCGTGTACTTTGACGTTTCATTTGATTATTACTCTTAATCCACGTCTGAATTCAGTCGCCCCCCTAACAGCTTTGCCCTGTTCGCTAAATTATTAGAGAAAGAAGACGATTCATTGAACTGTTCTCTATATTAATCCTTGTCAGAATTCAGTTTCCCCACTGAAAATAAGTTGTGTCACAAATAAGTTGTGACATAATAATCTTTCTCCAAAAATGAAAAATGTTTTAGGAAATATCAGGAAATAAAATGAGTGAAAAAAAATAAAAATAAAGATACAATGACGTGAATTTTAAAAAGGTGAACGGAAACAACATAACAACCAGTGAAGTCATACTAATGTCCGAAAATCTTTCTCCTTGTCTCCGATCTCTTCACGAAATCGTCACAGAGTTTATCTATGTTTACACTGTCCAGGATTGTCTGATGTGCATTGCAGATTGCTAATTTTGTGCTTCGCGCTTAACATTTAGCTCGTTGCTTTTGATGCTGCGTCTTTGCATTTGACGCATTGCATTTCTATGATGCTGTTGATTGAACAAATTGAATAAATTCATCAATTCCTGATGAAGCCGTATGAGCGAGAATTCAATTTATTCTTGTCTCATATACGGTTGTCTTATTTACTTCGTATAGTATGTATTATGAAAATGATATAGCAAAATGTGTATATTGATGGTCATCTTGCGAGTAATAACCATTAACTACTCTCATCGGACTCTTGATCATTAATTTTTCTCTTCGTTTTTAAATATTTTTTTATGGTGAATTATTGGGGGGGGGGATGATTGTACAGGCCATCCCCCCACCTGAAATATTGGGGGGATATATCCCCCCCCCATCCCCCCCCCCCCCCCCCGGGATCGACACCCATGGTCTCAAGGACCTTCTGCAACTAATTGATCTCGTCGGCATCTTGATTTAATTTCTCGTTTCTTCCTCTCCGGTTATTGACAAATATATATGTATCTAACGATCGTTGATGACTGAATGTGCTCAGTCAGACCGCAGCGTGCGCGATAATGAGGCTATACAGCAATTTTTATTCAGATTCTCGTTCGGTGAAAGGTCGCTTACAACGCTCTCGTAAAACACGAGACAGGCCACGGGAATTTGGTAGCATCATTTTGTCGCCCTCATACGACATTTTCGCTGTTTTTTTATACCAAATTTACCCCAATTAGTTAGATTTTTTTTGCCTACTTTTATCGCAAACAAAAAGAGCGTTTTAATTTCCTCGGAAATTAACTACTCATTACACAGTGTCGTATTTTGCTAGTTCCTGACTGGTATTGATAATATTATTTCGAATTTTTGCACCCTACGTCGAGTTTGATAATCGTTTGATGTTGAAAACACGTAGACGCAAGTAATGTTTGAATAAGAAATATGCCCAAATTATTGGACTATATTTTGGAAAGCTACCGGAAGTAGACGGGAAATTATTCGTAACCGCAGGAAATTGCTATGGCCTTTCAAGCAGGAATGACCGGGTGTTTTGTGTGTCGCTGTGCGGTACATACAGCACGAATTTATGTAGTCCCATGCGTATACATTTTTGTCAGCATTTTAGTTTTTGTTGTCGCGAATCGACAGCAATGTCACACAGCAATGTAAATAAATCGAAAACTTATTAGTCATTGCTATTCATTATAAATCTACATGTAGATCAATTGATATGTTTTATAAGTATCCCAGATAGCAAAATATTGTGGGGCCCATCTGGGTTTTAATATGGTTACAACTGCATGGGCTGGTATATGGACCCGGCCAGATTGGCAGCCCATCTGGGGCCCATATACCATGGGGCTTATTGCAGCCCACCTGTGGCCCAATTGACCCAGATGGGCCCCACAATGGTTGTTAGTTTTATTTGTGGCGTTCAAGGCGGTCAGCTTTGACTATTTACGCCTGATAGTTTTCTAAGTCTTGTCGAGGTAGTCGAGTCGTAATGTAATTTCTGGCTAGTTGTTTCGACCGATGTTTTGTTAAAACAATGGGGCCTAGCCAAGTGGGTTTTATATAGGGCCCATATGGGCCACGAGGGTTCTAAAATGGGCTTCACATGATTCTAGTGGTTATATATGGGCCCATATGGGCCAATATGGGCTCTATTTGGGTTAAGTGGGTTTAGTGGGCTCCATATGGGTCAAGTGTGTTCTATATTGGTCTCATATGGGCCAAGGGGGTTTGGGCTCTATTGGGGCTAAGTGGGTTTTAAGTGGGATCTTTATCGGCCCAATGTGATTCAAAATGCGCTTTATATTGTTTGAATGGGTTCTATTTTCACCCAGATGAATTCAGTTATATAATTTAACTGGTACAACTGAAGCAATTATCCCATTTCAACTGGTCTAAGTGGACCAGTTGTACCATTTGGCACAACCGGTTGAAAACTCCAGTTAAAAGACTTAAGTAGTAAGTTATGGTATAACTAGCACTTGCACTAATTAATTTTGCCAATGACAACAACACATCGTCTGCAAATTCCAATTGAAAGGCATCGGTATCAAGAAGACTTGGTTAATTTGCTATGAAGTAGATTTTTCCATATAGGCCTACGTGTATTTTATTGAATTTGTTTTTAGTTAGTTCATAGTTAGTGTTTTTTCTAACGCATGTTTAATTAATTGCAATTTATACATAGTGGTGAAATATTCCTTAATGTAGTATTTTCAAAATGAATTGCATATAACTAAATCATCAGTAATTAAGAAATATATCCTGTAAATTCAGATATATTGTATTAAAAATATGGGTATACCTTTGCCGATTTTCACCACCAAAAACCCGCATGGGACCCATATGGGGCCCATACAGTATGTGTCGGTACTTGTGGGTTCTGGGTGGGAAGGCCTATATGGTATTCATCTGGTTTTCGTATGGGCCACGTGGGCTCTAGTCAGCCCAGACAAAACCCAGATGGGCCCCAGATATTTTGCTATCTGGGATATTTCCAAGGGTTTAAGCATGTTTAGACAAGTCATCAAGGGGTGTGATCGAATTGTAAGGAACTGAGCTGAGGCTGCCGGCTGAGCTGGATTATAATTACAAATTACACTTTACAGGATAATTAATTGTATTAATTCAGGGATTCTCAAACTGTGGTTCTGCCTTCTGGTCAACTCAACCTTTACAACCAGCCATATAAATAAGCAGCATTTCCGTTATGCGAGTTGAATAATGATTATGAACAGAGCAGAATTAAAACAAAAGGTCAAAGTTAAACACTTACATTTTACATCTTGTGCACATGTGGAAAAATGAAGGAAAACTTCGTGAATCTGACACCTGTAATTTGTTTTTATTTAATAGATAAATTGGAATGCAAGCCAGTTTTGTCTACCATAAATGGCTAGCTAATTCTATGGGATCTTTTCAAATCCCCATACATTGAATTAAGCCTTTTTATATTCCTTCATCTTATCATTATTTTTCTGACAGACGCACTCAACCATCGAAACCTACGGAACAATAGGGACTTATAGATTTGCATAACGAGAACGTGGACTGCGACGTGTGACCTTTTGAGGCACTGGCAGTGACGTCATATTGCCTTTTAAAGGTGTCACACAAGCAGTCCACGTTCTCGTCGTGCAAATCTAAAAGTCTCTATTGACAAAAAGTTTTCGAAAGACACAGACATCACACGTCAGTCTCCATTGCATTCCTGGATCAACACTTGCTGGACTCCATGCCTTTGATCGTTTTAATTGTCATTTATTAAAAGACTCGACAGCAGTTTTGCTTCACATAGGAACAAACAATTTTGAATGGGGAGTTTGGAAGAAGAACGAGAAGCATTTTGTTCAGCTTATTCTTTCAGTAGAAGAAAACAATCCATTTCAAGTGATTACATTTGTGTATCTCTGATACTTCCAAGGTAGTATTTCGGAGCTTCACACGAACAAAGCATTTATTATATTAATAGAAAACTGACTGAACTGTCACCTTTATCAATTTAACGATTTTGTTATTCTAATAATACTTTTATTCTCAGAAACACATTTTATGCGTGAGATGGTCTCAACATAAAAGTCAAATTCAATTTATTAATAAAATACAAATAAAATAAAAATAGAAATTGTATTCCTAGTCCTATTTCTTTTAATATTAGTGTTAATAATAATAATTTTGTTTAACCGTTGTCTGTTTACTAAGCTGTTCAGAAAGAGACCAGAGCTGGTTTCTTCTGGGCTAGTCAGCATGAATGTTGATTAAGAAATGTAAATTACACAGACCTATTAAATAATACCCCCCCCCCCAAAAAAAAAAAAAAAAATAAATAAATAAATAAATAAATAAATAAATAATAATAATAATAATAATAATAAATAAATAAATAATAAATAAAATAAAATAAATAAATAAATAAATAAATACAATTAAAAAAATTTAAAAAAAAATAAATAAATAAATAAATAAATAAAGTAAAAAAATAAAATAAAAAAATTGAAATATATTTTTTTTCAGATTTGTATTATTTCATCGAAAAATAGTACCTTCACAACGTGAACATAAATGTAATTAGTGAAGCATTGGCATATTTTGATAGGTTGGTGATGATTTTGAGGGTGGTGAGCATGATGGTGATGGTGTTGATAAATACATTCTGGGATCTGAACCCTCATCTATAAAGTCGGGTGACTTATCTACTAGACCACATTATATCTCTAGTATTGTCTACAATATCTCTAACCGCTTTACCAAAATATTGTTACATTACCATTTCATTATCGTTACATAAAGGATTCAATTGGATAATATCAACACTACAGCATATACTCACAACATACTCACAACACACTCATTTTAAATTAATTTCTCTGTTTAATAGATTCCTTGCAGGTAAATACAGGTGCTACGTGTATACTGTAGATTCATACAGACATGTTTACAAAAACAAGTACAAAAGGAATTGCCATTCATGAATAAAGATCATAATTATGCAAATACTGGTTTGATTCGTTTGTATATTATATGCATGTCAGTCAACATGCCATCAAACTCATGATACTTTTCCCCTAAATATTCAAAAATGAAACTACAGAAAGATCTTTAATTTTTCCTGATATAGAGCAGATTGTTTACACATCAAAGCCCTGCTTCATAAAACTTTCCTCTCAGCCAATCAAATGCCACGACTTCAGTAGCTTATAACAGTTATTGTTACTTGTTTCAGTAGCTTATAACAGTTATTGTTACTTGTTTCAGTAGCTTATAACAGTTATCGTTACTTGTTTCAGTAGCTTATAACAGTTATCGTTACTTGTTTCAGTAGCTTATTACAGTTATTGTTACTTGTTTCAGTAGCTTATAACAGTTATTGTTACTTGTTTCAGTAGCTTATAACAGTTATACGAATGAACGATAACCTGCACCGATATAACAGCCACATATACTGAGATTTTTACTGATTTTATGGACCATTTCACCTTATTTTTCACTTGTGGATACTGTATTTGGACTACATTGTAATGCTGCAATATGCCAGATATGATTTTATTCTTCCTTATTTGAACTCCGCAAGGTTATTATCTGGTAAGTTTTATGTCAGACTTTAACTTTTTACTTCGTGGTCCCATATGGCTAAAACTTTGCGTGCCAACTCCTGCCGAGGAGAAGCTGGTACTTCATCTTTTAGATTCAAACTACCTAAGGGAATCACAGTTGAGTCTTTGAAATATATTTTGGACTTGATATTGAAATATCACAACACAGTTCCCGATGAATTGTCCGCTATAGACTTTTACCCAAATTTGAACATAGAAATATGCCGCCATTTTGTCTTCTTGAACACCGAAACGGATGACGTCAATATTACAGACGAGTCAATCAACAATGACTCTATTGTGTCGAATGATAAAACCGAAGATCTACAAAATGAGAACTTTTGTGAGGTATGTGATCTCCGTTGTGATGACAACAATCGCATTGTATGCGTTGTAAATGTCTAAACCTACGAGTAGATCAACTATGCATGGACATGAAAAAGGTTCAACATGTCATTGAGTCACTTCTAAACAAAACATCTGACAGTTGCCCCGACCCAGATCCCAAGGCATCTACACTGAACCCCCCACCAGAATCGCATTCTAAACAGTCACATTCAGCATTCCCCCCTCTTCCCGAACAACCAACGCCTCATGGTACTGCAGAACAATTAGCAGATTACAGGCATAAGCGTAAAGATGACTTCATGCAACAAAAGACAGTTGTGAGTGAAAGAATGAAGCTACAATGTGATGTCCTTATTGTAGGAGATTCTATTCTTAAGCCTCTCAGACCGTCCACGATGTCTTCACAAAAGAGAGTTAAATGTAAAACGCTTCCCGGAGCTAAAATAGATGACCTCTTTGAACCAACAAAGAATATGGTTGATAAGAACCTGCCTCAAACGGTCATCATCCACGTCGGATCAAACAATATGGCGATGAATGACTCAACAACAATAGAGAAAAAAGTGGAGTCACTGGCCCTTCAAATCCTAGGTGAATGCTCTTCCGTGAATGCGATTACGATTAGCTCCATCATCAAAAGGAGAGCGTATCAAAGTGACCTCCTCAACAAATTGAATGACACCAACAGTCGACTGAAATCAATGGCCCTATCCCACGGATGGGACTTCATCAACAACGACTCTATTGAGCCAATTCAACATCTATGCAATGATGGCATACATCTCAGTCCTGAAGGGGTTAATGTATTCGCCCAGAATCTTATCCGCCACATCAACTCAGAACGAGATAGTCGATTACAGAGAGATGATCAAAACGATAAACCTGTATTCCCCATCTCAAATGATGTTCAACAAATAGATGTTGATCGGAGGACTTTATCCTCCACCTACGCCACTCGCCACCCTTTCCCACTTGACCCGCATCCTTTCTCCATGGCAATGCAGAATCCGCATCAGCAAACTGCGTCATGTGTGTCTGAAGGACCGCAACTGCAACCTCCTACAATGAGCTATGCGCATGTTGCTTCTTCCCCTCGCTACACAGGATGTTTTTACTGTGGAGAAACAAATCACAAGCACATACACTGTCGTTTTGGAGAAAAGATTAGGTGCTACCTCTGCAATGAAACTGGACACAAACGTAAATTCTGCAAGAATACATATACCTGCTAAAAAGCAGGCCAGGAAGACTGTGCCGATAATGATGCACAAAAGAAACATTCTCCTAAAAAGAAAGTTAAAAACTTGAATACTCACAAAGCAATGAATAAATGAACAATGAATTTTTTGATGCATTCAATGAAAAAGAAAAAGTTGGGGCATGTTTCTTAGATATATCGAAATGTTTCGATAGTGTAGACCATGATATTCTACTTTTCAAAATGCAGCAATATGGTATTGCTGAAAACATGCTAAGATGGTTTTCAAGTTATCTGAAGGAAAGAAAACAAGTTGTATTCTCGCAAGGTAAACTTTCTGCAAAAAAGGAACTGTCAGTAGGGGTACCACAAGGAGGAGTACTTGCCCCGATTATATTTTTACTTTTTATCAATGATATATCACAATCAATCAAATCTGGTGTTCTAACTATATATGCTGATGATGTTATTTTATTTGAAATAGGGAAAGATGTGCAAACAATAACCTCTAGACTTCAATCAAATATTGATTCTATTAATGATTGGTACAAACAAAACCACCTAAGAATTAATGTTGACAAAACAAAGAGTATATTATTGCAAACGCGTTCCCATGACATTCTGAAAATATATATTGATGGAATTGAAATTGAGCAGGTCAAGTCCATACGATACTTAGGCGTTGAAATTCATGAAAATTTAAAATGGGATATTCATGTAAATAACCTATGCAAATCTATTGGATACAAGATCCGTTCTCTTGGGAAACTGAGGAAATTTCTTAGTTCTTCTTTGCTGAACACTCTTTATAAATTTACAATACAACCCTGCATCGATTATGGTATTTCTGTCTGGGCCAACAGTGCAGATAAACATAAAACTAAACTACAAAGATTACAAAAACGAGCCGCACGTTATATAACTGGCAACTTTGACCTAAATGTTTCTTTCAAAACACTTTCAAAAAATTAGCTTGGCAAGACATTAATGAAAGAAAAGACTACTTTCTTGCCACACAAATGTTCAAATGTAAACATGGTCTAGCCCCTCCACAGCTTTGTAATGATATCGAAATGTTTTGTGAACGACATAATCATCATACTAGGAACAATGATAGTCTTAATGTAGTCCCACCTGAAGTCCACCTCTCAATTTTTAAACAAGCCTTTAAATTTTCCGGTGCTAAGCGATGGAATGGCATCCCCCACTTTATACAAAATGCCCAAACAATTGAAACTTTTAAATTGATTTATAAGAAGTTTTATTTTTGATTTAATTTTTGTAAATATTTATATCTATTGTATTTTTTTGTATATATATATTTTTTTTTTAAATGTATTTTATTAAAATGTATAATACAATAGCATGTTATTTCTAATGATGCTTAAAATTTCTGAGATTTTACTATGTTGTTTTAACTTTATGTCAACATATCGTCCTTGTTTTCACGAAGTGACGGTAGTGAGGAAAATCGTAACGCAAAGTGAATGCAATTTTTTTTTCATTACCGTCACTTCGTGAAAACAGCGACGATATGCAGTTAAATTATTTGAAACGTTGTTAAATATTTCACATGTGATTTGCTTTTTAATGTTAACAGGACCATGTTGAAAAACAGTATACCTGAACATATTATCCTGTATAAAGATGTTTTAATAAATAAATAAATAAATAAATAAATAAATTGTTACTTGTTTCAGTAGCTTATAACAGTTATTGTTACTTGTTTCAGTAGCTTATAACAGTTATTGTTACTTGTTTCAGTAGCTTATAACAGTTATTGTTACTTGTTTCAGTAGCTTATAACAGTTATTGTTACTTGTTTCAGTAGCTTATAACAGTTATTGTTACTTGTTTCAGTAGCTTATAACAGTTATTGTTACTTGTTTCATTAGCTTATAACAGTTATTGTTACTTGTTTCAGTAGCTTATAACAGTTATTGTCACTTGTTTCAGTAGCTTATAACAGTTATTGTCACTTGTTTCAGTAGCTTATCACAGTTATTGTTACTTGTTTCAGTAGCTTATAAACAAACAATATTTTAAGCACAATGTTAAATATATTCCTTAGAAAATGAAAATTAGTGGATTAATATAATTTTCCAACCAAAATTGGAATGACTACCATGCCTGGTATTCAATTCAATATTTATGTCAGGTAGTAATCTATTCAGTTTCTGGCTTAGATAAGATACTTAGCCAACTTTGGAATTCATTGGAAGCTTTAGGCCAAGTATAACACAACTTCCTAGCTGACTTAAGCCAATTACTTATGCGGCCTTGAGGCTGGCATATGGTTTTAATACGCAGTCTTCACAAGCTGCACAAAAGTATATATCAGTGCATTCAATGAGATGTGATAATTGTTCATTACTTTTATTGTCTAAGTGATGTCACAATGCTCATCATTGTTTTGCTTTTACGCCGACTTGCTCAAGTAAAATAGTTAGATGTGATCTGAATACCAGTCAGAGTCTTAACCAAGCCAAATGTAAAATACTTGCTTAATAGTTGTAATGAATGAAATACGGCCCCAGATATCAAAAACATACAACTGCAAAAGAAAATAATTATAATAATTATTCGCCTGAACACTTTCCAATGCGCTTTTTTCAAGGCATATATATACATATATAACATATAATTCAATCCCTTAAATCGTCCTTGTTTTCACGAAGTGACGGTAGTGAGGAAAATCGTAACGCAAAGTGAATGCAATTTTTTTTCACTACCGTCACTTCGTGAAAACAGCGACGAAATGACAGAATCATTTCAAAAGTTTTAAGTTACCATGATGACCATCTTTTCATCTTTTCATAATAAACACATTATGCTATAAATCCTATATAGATTGAAATTCTTTTAAATTTAAATCCAAATAATAAAAATGAATAAATCATATGTACGTCACATGTTCCTAATTTGCACATTTAAGTACATGAACTCATATGTTGTGTACTTTAGCACAGACTTAATTCCCTTCTAGCTCTCAACAGCATATATCTTTATTGCTATTATAATGACACTTGTTCAACAAATGATATACCCTGCAAAACAGCTCCACTGTTACAAGTAAAGAAATCAGTAAAAATAGTAAATAAATAAATTCAATATTGTACATGTATATTCTCAGGAAAAATATATTTGGAGGGCTGCAAAGTCTAGACTTTCGGAAATTGAATCATCTAACAATATATATATATATATATATATATTACATGGAAATGAATGAGATGTTAGCTGGAAAGGTATTTGCATTTCCCAAAGGCCCTTGTGCTTGCGCAATAATGTACAGAAATGCAAAATTCACTACATTTAATGTGCATCAATCACCTACACATATTTTGTGTACTGCTAGAATGTATCAAATCAACCTACAAAGAAATTACCTCTCTATATCTTATAGGCCAATAGATGAAGAGCATGGAGAAAATAAAGAATAGCATAACACCGCCGTCCGCCAAGTAGAACCCAAGTCGGTCTTGGGTTCCATACCGTCAAAGTTTGATGCGGTTCTTGCGAGTGCGTCTTCTAACAAGTCACGTTTTGTGTTAACTGAAAGTGTATGTCAACTAGCAAAATATCTTTATAGATGTAATATTTGAAGCTCATATAACATTTTAAAAACTTAGATATAACCACATGGAACACCAACACAAAGAACAAACTATTTTTAGGTGACTGGCACAATCCAAATCACCTTCATAGAGGGAGCTGTCTAAAAACATTAAGCAGAGTCAAAATGAGAACTGTAAAAAAAAAAAAAAAAGGTTAACAATTATCTCTGTGCAAGAATGGCCCTTATACTTGTTTCTCTTAAAAAATAATACAGACATGTGAAGCACACTTCACTACACTCAATGTGTCATTTTATAATGCCACATTGTTTTTGCTTTTTATTTAATTCGTTAAATGTAGACCATGTTTCTAGTATAGGGTCTTTAACCCAGATAAATGCTTCATGGCTTGTTTTATTTTCTTTTGTTTCTGGAGATGGTTTACGGAACATGTGACCAAGCTTCTATCATGAAGGAGGTTCAATACTGCTTTGTATCCATGTACCGAATCACATCAAAAAAAATAGTATGCAGATATTCTGTATGAAGGCACAACTTTGAGAAGCTCAAACCATTACTTGCCAAATTTGTGTATCTGACTCAAATTCTTTAAATTCAGAGCCTTAGATAAAATACCACACATACGCATGAGCACCAGAAATTATTTCATAAATATTATTGTTACATACAGTGTGAGTTGCCTAATCTGCTTTACATACAGGAATATAAACATATGATGTACTTTTACTACACTTTTTGACAGGAGCGAACTGTCTTTCCAAATTAAGGTCTTTGCCACTATGGATTATGTAATGTATAACTTGAGACGTATAAAGAGAGATGCCCAGTCTGCTTCACTACTACGCTATCCAACAGGATTAAACCGTCTTTCTTATATAAGGTCTTTGCCACTAAGGTTTAGGTAATGAATGACTTGTCATGTGTAAGGTGAAAGGCCCAGTCTGCATAAGTTATACATACCGCTACTACACTATTTGATGAAAGTAGGCCATCTCTCTAGTAAAGGGTCTACACCACAGAATACCGGCTCACACATAACACAGTACCAGTAAACCCCCTCAAAGAAAAATGGCGTAGCAAAATATTATGCCATACAGCATGGTGCACTTTACAATTTGGCATCTCATTACACGGATAAAAGTGAGCAGGGTATAACTATTAAACCCCTCTTGCTTTGTGCAGCTAGTTTTTCACCTGCATTTAACTTGGCCACAGCATTATTTGAGGGGGCAGTTTAAGGCACCACGTGTGGAAGGGGCTAAAGGGTCATCTCTTGTATGGCTTTTCATGTGTAGCGTAAGATGTCCACTCTGTGGAAAGCCCTTCCCGCACAGACCACACTCGTATGGCTTCTCACCCGTGTGCGTTCGCATATGAGCCGTCAAGGTACTCCTCTGGGCAAACCAATGCTCACAAACCGAACATTGGAATGGTCGATCGCCCGTGTGCGTCCTCATGTGCGTGCTAAGACCCTGTTTCTGGATGAACCGCTTGTCGCAGACGGAACACTGGTAGTTCCTCTCGCCAGTGTGTATCTTCTGATGGTTCAGAAGGCTATCATCACGAGCGAAAGCTTTTTTGCAGACCGGACATTCAAAGGGCCTCTCGCCAGTGTGCGTCCTGAGGTGCTTGGTAAGCGTCTTCTTACTGGTGAATGCTTTCTCGCACACAGAACATTTATACGGATTCTCCCCCGTGTGGTTGCGCATGTGAATCGTCAGAAGGCCACTCTGGGCGTACCTCTTGTC
The DNA here is from genome assembly GCF_000002235.5 of Strongylocentrotus purpuratus. NCBI lineage: Eukaryota > Metazoa > Echinodermata > Echinoidea > Camarodonta > Strongylocentrotidae > Strongylocentrotus > Strongylocentrotus purpuratus. Next base: position 2,766,341 of record NW_022145606.1, on the reverse strand, counting down.
GCAGAGGGTACATTGGTAAGGCTTCTCACCCGTGTGGACTCGCATATGGGTGGACAGACCGGTGCTCTGGGCGAAGGCTTTCTTGCAGATGGTACACACGTACGGCTTCTCGCCGGTGTGAGTTCTTCTGTGGCTTCGGAGACTACTCAACCGAGGGAAGAACTTCTCACAGTCAGGACACGCGTAAGGCTTCTTCCCTGTGTGGATCCTCATGTGCGATACAAGCCCACTGTTGTAGTAGAATCCCTTATTGCAGACAGGGCAGTTCATTGGGGCGTCGCCGATGTGGGTTCCCATGTGCTCCGAAAGACTACTACCATGAGAGAATCTCCTGTTGCACACGGAACATTGGAATGGCTGTTCTTTGGTGTGCGTCCTCATGTGGACCGCCAGACCTTCTGTGCGAGCGAAGGACGTCTGGCAGACGGTACACTGGTATGGCTTTTCCCCGCTGTGGATTGTCATATGCTTCCTGACACCACTGCGCTGAGCAAAGCTCTTAGGACACAACGTACATTGGAAAGGTTTCTCTCCTGTATGGGTTCTGATGTGGTCATCAAGGTTCCTAGAACGCTGAAAGCTTTTCCCGCACTGAGAACATGTATACCGCAGATATTTTTTGTGGGTTGCAATGTGTTCTTTCAGGTAGTCACTCTGGGAAAACGTTTCATTGCAAACTGAACACTGGTAAGATTGTGCCCCTATGTGTGTCGTGATATGAACTGCGAGAGTACTTCTCTTGACATATCCCTTGTTGCAGACAGAGCACTTGAAAGGTTTTTCTCCTGGGTGGGTTTCCATGTGTTCACGAAGCAGACCGCTCTGGACAAATCCTTCACTACAAACGTGGCATGCGTAAGGTAAATCTTTTTCATGAGTTTTGACATGCTCTCGTAGGTGATCTTTGAAAGTAAATGCCACGTTACAAATGCAACATTGATAACAAGATTCCCCCGTGTTGATTTCTGCATCCTCCGTACTTGTCATGTTGATGGTGCGTGCGTCCGTTTCCGTAGTACAGCTGAGAAAAGGCTCTCCTAAGAGCTGAAGAGGTTTGCAGTCTACGTCACATTCCAACTGGTCTTCCATCTGTGTCCCTCCCTCCCTCTGTATCCGTCCTACAGTCTTCATAAGTGTGATCTGCACGACACCTGTAAAGAACAAGAATTAATAATCAGTAAAACTTAAAAACACAATCTTTAGTTTTCAAGATTCAAGCTTTCCCATCCAAATATAATACAAACTGCATTTTCCTCATCAATTAGGCCTAAAATAAAAACTTGTAGGATTGCCCTTTGCAACCGACCCAAAAATCTGAAAATCTACGGTCAGCATTTAATTTTTTTTTTTTTTTTTTTTAAACCATTTTTTAGATTTTTTTTTATTGATGAATACAAAAATATGTATTTTGTTTGTTTAAATGAGATATGAATGAATAAAATCAAATTCTTCCCAAATTCTCACTCGTCTTCAAAGTGTAGTTAACACCATATTTTTTGCTATTGTGAATTTATAGTTAGGGGAATGTTTACAGTTTTCCTATTTTATGTTTGGTTTTGATCTAATAAAGTACAGGAATGTGTTAGATGTTATTGGCTTTTTATATTTTTAAAGATTTACAATAGTCAGTATTTCAGAAAGATATTTTACACCAGTGCTAGGAGTATTCACCTGTTTCAAACCTTGATAATGTAAGAATCATTCACCAAATAATAACAAAAAGTTGATACATTAAATCTTCCAAGCTTAATGAATATTTTAATATATAAAATATCAAAATGAATCACTATATTTTCCCAAATTATAAGACATCCTCAACATTTATCCAATATGTTTCGGAGGCTTCATTTAGTGTTAACCACACTGTATTATGCTCTTTGCCAACCCCTTAGGATCAAATGGCAAAGGCCATGCCATCCAAAGACCATTTGTAACAGTAGGAGAGAAATTTGGTGGGCAAAGAACCCTCTAGAAATGTTAGGGAAGCAGTGTGTACAACCCCTTTTTATGACAATGGAATAATAATAATAATATTCGGTTCTTTTATAGCACATATTTAACGTCTCTATGTGCTTCCAAATTTGAAAATTATTACCCCGGCTTTAGCATGGCTTCCATTACGGCGCTTAAGCATTTCAAGGAATTAATTCCTGCCAGGTAGCCAATTTACCTCACCTGGGTCGAGTGTGGCAAATGTAGATTAATGTCTTGCCAAAGGACATTAGTGCCGCGGCAGAACTAATAGACCATGAAGATCTTGAAGATATTGACAAGGTTACAGCAACATGAGCTAGCAACTTCTGATACTAGTTAGCATCTCTTCCAGACAGGCATGAACACTGCAGACAGTTCTCTCATTTCCTTACTGTTATCCACAAGAATATAGAGGTAAGAACTGTATATTTTGTCCTTTAATTACTTTACTTGTACTTTTTTTAATGTGTCATTGTAATGGAACTGATGTGTGAAAGTTTTTAAAGTTTAGATTTGTCACTAAAAATAAAGTGAGGCCTAGTTAAGATCTGTATTGTACATTGTACATGTACCTTTATCATACTCAATTTGTGTGGTTTTAAAGGTTGGGTGACATCCACATATAGTTTGATTCCTGTTGATGTGCAGCCTAAAAAAAAATGCTCCAAATCTCATTCATCTTGTCACATCATCTGTAAATCTATAGTGAGCTAACAAGAGACAGTGGTACGTATAATAGCTTAATCAGAACTGATCACCTGTTTACAATAGACCATACAATACCAACATATGAGTTGCTATGTCAGAAGTGGTGTAGCATCACCAGGAAAAGAAAGGTAATGTGGAGGTATTTGTGAGCATGTGCTGAGCTGGAGAAAGTTACATACAAATTTCTCTTGTTAGCTCACTAACGATTAACAGATAGATGAATGAGATCTGGAATATTTATTTAGGTGGAGTTTAGCAGGTCTGAGAAAATTATTGTACAATATTTTTAAATCTATGAAATATGTTTATAACAAACTATGAGTTGTATGCAGCCCTGCACATAAACATGAATCAATTTATATTTGGATGTCACCTGACTTTTAAGGTTTGCCTCAGTACCAAATGTTTAAATTAGACTTTTGATATACATGTGTGTACATTTACGGGTCTATGGCTATGCACAATGAATGGAAGCCGTGTAAATATTACAATCTTGAACATGTTATTCCTGCAAATCCATGGGGAAAACAGATTAAAACAAGTCTGTCATTAATTAGTACTTAAAGATTTGTGCAATGTACACATAAAGCATCCTTAGCGATGGTGCCCATATAGACTACTGAACTAGTTCTTATTAACAACACATGGATAAATAATAAGATATTATGTAATGCACTATGCAAATATACGTTCAAGATGTACTTTTAAAATCAAACAAAATTATTGTTTTTTAGTGTCTAAGCTCAGATATACATGTATGTATGAACATTGCTCTGTGCAGTACAAACTGCTAATTTCCTATTTTCTTCTCCAATTGCAGCATCAATGTGAGCGATTATGTTGCCATATATTTTGATGCACCTTCATCTAGCAGCAGGACTACAAATGGGGTAATATTCATGGCTCTTGTAAGTATTACCCATGTTAGATCTCAGATTATTAAAAAAAACATTTAACAGGATCAACTTTCTGTATGTGAGAAATACTTAGACAAAAAGATTTTTCTAAAATGTATATGAGCATGTGTTGTGGTACTGAACAAAGTTAACAGGGTGAATTAAAATAAGGGACTGTGAATGTCTGTGTAAATGTAAACGCATAACGAACAAGTTCGTGGAAACCACTGTGCAGAAATTTAATTCTTTGCACTAAGAATAAATGATGACAAAGACGCAAGTGAAGGGTAATGATACATTGCTATGAATTAATATAAATGGTTTCTATGTGAACAAGTATTTTAAGTGCTTTACTTTCAGTTCAACATTTTATCAAAACTTCAAAAGTAAGGTTAAATTTTGCTTTGTATATTGCCTTTGTAGTTGACAATAAAGTGTGTTAACATATTTGAAGTCTCCGAAACACTACTGTGAACTGATCCTATACATGCATATGTTCCCTGAATGTTTCAACTTTGATATGAGAAAAGTGATTTCCTTGGAAATTACATACTTGACAATATATTTCCCTGAGTATCAGCACAGATTTTTTGAATTTTTCTTAATCTGTTACCTAAGTAATGGACAACATTTTATGTTAACATGATTGAAGTCTCCGAAACAGGCATTGTTGTTAACCTGAAGCCTCTGAAACACACACATAAGAAATTTTCAACTCCTCATTTGAAATGCGATTTCTTTGGAATTTGCGTTAGTAATTAGCCCTCACTGAATGGTATTTGTATAATCATTTTTATTTTGCTCCCCCTCTTGGAAGATAGGTAAATTTGAAAAATTAAATGTCAGCGTTGTACATGTATTTTATCTTGAATTTGAAAAACACATTGAATTTTTTTACAGACCGAATAAGTTTGACCAAAATTTTTTTTTAAGCCTTCAAGTACATTAGAATAGCAAATGGAAAATTGCAATGAATTATGTTTGCAAAACAAATGTTGTCATTTAAGTTGATAGAATTAAAATGTTGTTTTTGTTCAAATTTATCATATTTGTCACAGTTGTTCATTATTTTTCCAGGTTTCTGATGTAGTTTAAGCTCCAAAACAAAAAAAAATCCATAATTTAGACATTTCTAGTAATAATTTTAGTAGAAATGTTTATGGAAACATATTTTGAAATTTTGACCCTGTTTGAGAAATGTTACACCCTTTACTGTCAAAATGACCATATACATCGAGACAAATTTTCAATTTTTTCATCAATTTGGAATCTGTTGATATATTGCCTGACAGTCTCAAATCGAGCGCTCAAAGACTGGATATTTACATGTTTTTCAATTGGTTTTATAGATACAAACATTTGCAATAGGCTATGATTTGAACCTGTTGCATGCAAAAGTGTCTGGCTGTCTTTTCCTGTGTCAATTTCGGTCCCTTTTTTGGTTAGTAAAGAGACCACTTTGTGCCCGGGACCACCTGTTCAATTTGTCAACAATCTTCACATTGCTAGCAAGTTTTACAGGTAGTTGAAAACCAACTTCATCAGCTGGGAAGCACAGAGTGTTGTCTCAACACAACAATGCAAACCATGGATTATTATGAGGTGAAAAAGATATGAATGGAATGATGACGCTGAAACACATGTATTAAAGCATTACAAACTGAGAAATATCAGCCAAAAGAGGCGGACAAAAAAAAAGTTTAAAAAAATAAAATCTTTTCTGACCGACCGACCCATGTTTTGGCACCCAAAGGGCAATGCAACAAGTTTTTATTTTAGGCCTTATGCATGCAATGTAGAAAATAAACAGCACACAATACATGTTTAGTGTACATTTTACTTTGCAAAAGCAAAGACAGCGTTGGCATCAAGTTGTCAGTAAAGGCGTAATATTAAGAGAAACATTAGTGACAGTTTGGGGTACATCCTTTATGCTTGAATATAGAATATATCTAGAAAAATACCTTCTCAAAAATTTTCTTTATTCTCATGGGTCTGTAATTACTATGGTAGACCGATGCATGTTCAAATGAAATTAATCTTAGTTACTTGTTAAGTTTTTTCACTGTACCTTCATTCACTAATGAAGAGGATGTATTGTGTATGTGGGTTTCACTCTCCTCCCACCCATTTGCTTCCATCCTTTCTTCCTTTATGAAGATTGTCTGATATTCTTCGTTCCCTCCGTCTGATGGCTCCAGTATCAGCTCCTCCATTGGCTCTTCCTTGATTGATCTAAAGCCGTTCAGCATCTCACCTGAATGAAAAAAACTGAGAGTATAACATCTACATCTACAGACTCGTCCATAAATATCTTGATTGCTATGTTTTTTTGTTTTTTTAGATTTGGTAGATTTGATAGACTAATACGGCTTATGCCGAAAGGGTGGGTAGCGTCGCGGCGAGGCGCATTGACTTGAAAGCGACCATTCGTCCAAAGCCCCCCCGGTGTGGCCGAAAGAGTTCGTTGGGAGTGTTGTGTCGCGTCGAACGCGACTATTCGTCCAAAGCCCCCCCCCCGGTTTGGGCGAAAGGGTGCGTTGACTAGTCTTCCACATCAGTTGTTTATAATAGAATGTACGGAATAGTAATTCAAGTCGTTTAAATTCAAATAATCAAGATAGAAACAGATTAAAAATTAGATAAAACTATTTTTTATGTAGTCTTGCAGATCAGGCGTTTATAAAAATTACATCAATTAATGAATTCAATAAATATTTGACCACCTTAATGCACCCTTTCGCAGGCACGTAGCCAGAGTTTGATGGTTTTTTTTTTTAGGGGGGGGGGGGTGGCACATACATGTAATCGATCGACGTCCTGGGGAGGGGTCTAAAAAAGTTCAACCGATCTTGGATTTGTTATTATTATTATTATTATCATTATTATTATTTTTTTGTTTTTTGGTTTTGGTTGTTTTGTTTATTTTGAGGGGGGGGGGGGGTATGTGCCCCCCTACCCCGTAGCTACGTGCCTGCCCTTTCAGGATAAGCAGGGGGGGGAGGGGTTCTGAATTCCATATATAGAAAGAAATGGATATTATTTTTGGTTATTTTAATAAATAAACGACTGATATGCAAGACTATGTAAATACCTTTATTAGACATTTTAGATATCATAGTACATTATTTGATTGTGTTTCTTGTTATTTATTGATTTAATTCTTATAAACGCCTGATCTGCAAGACTACGTAAAAACTAGTTTGATTTAATTTTTAATTTGTTTCTATCTTGATTATTTCAATTTAGATCTAAACGACTTGAATTTCTATTCCTTAAATTCTATTATAAATGAATGATATGGAAGACTAGTCAACGCACCCTTTGGGCCAAACCGGGGGGGGCGGGGGCTTCGGACGAATGGTCGCGTTTAAGTCAACGCGACGCTACCCACCCTTTCAGCGTAAGCCGACTAATAGGATGGTTAATTTTAGTTACACATTCATTTATAAATGATGTTGACCTTATCTTTATATTTTGTTTAATGTATGCACCAGCCAATGTGAAGAGCCTCTACACAGAATTTTTAAATTCTTTTAGGTGATCCTCAGGCATTGGCTGGTGCTAAATATCATTTTGTTTATGTTATATCATTTTGTCAACTTTGTGATGTTTTGTATGTTATCATCTTGCCTGGAAATAAAATAAATAAATTTGTTATTCAATTTCGTATTGATATAATTCTCTTACAGATCAGTTCTTATGTTCCCTTATCATATGATAACAACATAAAATACAGAATATCATACTTCTCTCACTTTTAAAGGGATCGTTTAACAATGTTAAATCTGAGATACACGGCCCTACAGTGTACTTGTCATCAGTGTCTGTGATATGGTGTAATTTTGAAGCCCTAAAAAAATCTCGCTTCAAAATGATCAAGAAGTGCCTCAAAAAAGTAAAAATCTTTGAGTGACCAGTTTTACCATACTCGTTTTCCCCAATAGACTGTAGTGTTATGAAAACCGTCAGGCGAACAGTTTTCAAAATTTGTAATTCCAATCATAAATATCTTGATAATTAGACAGGCTATCGGCTTGTAAAAGTAATGGGGTTCCTGACTGACCTAAAGGTTTATAATTATCATGGCATCATGAGCTAAATCCAGAATTTTGTTTCAGAATCTGAGACAAAGCTACCGGATCCCTTTAAAGGCCGTCTGTACTAGTTTGGCCAGTAGGGATTAGACCACACACAGCGTGGTCACTCAGCCCTCAATTTACATAAGAAAAAGAGGATCATGGGGACCAATGGTCACTGATTAGGCATTGTTTTCTATAAAGAGGGAGCAAGTAAATACAAGTAGTACAGTGGGGCTTTAAATGATGACAACATAAAATAAAAAAAATATCATACTTCTCTCACTTTGAAGCTAGAAATCCATTCAAACAGTCTTACCTTCAGGACTACAAACCCTCAAAAAAGATTACCGAGAGTCCTTTTTCAGGACTCCTCAATCCTCCCTCTCTCTCACATGATGCACCCGCAAGCCTACTGTATAGTCTTACCTTTTTGAAATGATAGCACGGCTGCTGTCTCCATCATCATCTCATCCGATCTTGATATCCCTGCCATACTCATCGTTCTTTCATTCTAGTGACAGGCCCTGATCCTTTCTTGATCTTTCTCACATCGTCATCCTGTACAAGAAATATCAAAAATTAAAACTAGATGGATCTTTGACTGCACAAAGTCGAAAACGATGCCTCTGCCATAGAGTAAATTTACAAACCAAAACGGAAGCAATTTTTAATAATTAAAGTTTAATTGTAATCCATAACAGGTTCTCAGAAATCAGATTATCGTGATTACAATCTATTTTTCATGTATAATACATGGCTCTGCAAGATACATCCATGTCCTGAGTTTGATAGTACTAATCCATCTGTCGGTTCTAGTGATAATGCTCTGACAAGCTATTTACATGTATAGGCATACCTAATGAGCCCCATGATCTTTGGCCTCAAAATCTGATCGGTTCATTGGCTCTGCAAGATATACAGTGTCTTGAGTTAAATGGTAATCCATTGATCAGTTCCTGAGATAAAGCGATCACAAGCTATTTTTGCATACATAATGAGCCTTTTGACCTTGGATCTTGTGACCCCGAAATCCTATAAGTTCATTGGCTCTGCAAGATACATACATGACCAAAGTTTGGCAAGTGCCCCTTCCCCTTTCCACTTCTGATAAGCGCCACTTTTATTTGACAGGTACCCCTTTTCCTTTGACAAGTTCCCATTTTCCTTTGCAATAGTGTCCATTTTCCATTCTCATAAGCACCCGTTTTAATTTCGAGTAAGTTCCCCTTATCTTTTGTAAAAAGTGCACCTTCCCCTTTTTAACTCGGATAAGCGCACCTTATATTTTCACATGTGCCCCCTTTCCATATGATAAGTGCCCCCATTTAAAACAGAGACCCTTTCCCTTCTCATAAATGCCCCTTTTCATCTATGAAAATAGTTAATTTTCATTCTCACAAGTGCCCCTTTTTATCTCTTTTAAATGACCCTATTCAATTATGAGAGATACTGATTTTACTTTGACAAGTGCCCCTTCCCCTCCTGATAAGTGCTCTTTTCATCTCTTATAAATGCCCCTTTTATTTTGACACATCCCCCTGTTCCTTCCTAATAAATAATATTTTCCTTCTTGTAAGTGCCCCTTCCCCTTCTAATAATTACCCCCTTTTCATCTTTAATAAGTGCCACTTGCACTTCGATCCCCTTTCTCATTAAAGCCCCCTTTCACCTCTGATAAATGCCCCTATCAAAATTAGATTGGTGCCCCTTTTCTTTCAATAAACGCACATTTCCCTTTATCATTAGTGCCCCTTTTTCATTCTCATAAGTTCCTCTTTTCATGTATGGTCAGTGCCCCTTTTCAGATGCTATAAGTGCCCCTTTTCACATCTGATAATTACCCTTTTAAACAATAATATGTGCCCCATTTCCCTTTCTAATAAGAAACATATCCCTTTTTAATAAATATCCCTTTTCACTTCTTATAAATGCCCCTATCAAAATCTGATGAAATCCCTTTTCATCCCTGGTGCGTGCCTCTTTTTTTTAATGTACCGGTAAGAAGTGCCTTATTTTCACATCTGATAATTAGCCTTTGTTTGACAGGTGCTCCTTTTGTTTTCTAATAAGTGCCACTGTTTCCTCTCATCATTTAACGTGCCCCTAATTTCAAGTGACTAAGACTAAGAGTAATTTCCGCCAAAGAAAAAAATACTCCAAAAAGATAAGAAAATTGATACAAAAGGGGTAAGAATATAATCAATCATGACCGTTATTTGAACGATTGGTGATTAAGTTGATTTTTGGAATGTTTCAGTAGGCCGGAGTAACAGGTAAAAAATGGATACGAAAGTACACTAGCGCCACCCCCCTTTGGAAGTCGCTCCGCCGCCTCTGCCGCGCCACGCCCATCTGAAAAATACTAAAAGTGGCAATGAAGTGATAACAATAAAACAGAAGCGATCCAAAGACCAAATAGGTCTAGACCTCTAGATCTAAATGTTCATCCCCCCCCCCTACATTTAACCTATTTCTTTAAAAAAATGTTGTTTCTGTAAAGATGATCCGTGTTTTAACAAGCTGTGCTTTTTTAACAGACCACAATGACAGGCACAGCTCTTTTTCCACATTTGTTAAAGTCTTTATAACTGTTTCATTGTTAATGTATTTATGCTAGTTGACGATGAACTTGTTACTACTGTTCCTGAATGAAATGTTTTTTTATGCAAGTGGAAAGAAATAAATAAAACTTGACACAACATAAAAATGGGTCCGATCAAAATTATACGCTCCGCGAACGCGAACGCAGCCGCCGATCAGCCGAACAAGGCCTACGGACGGGGAGCTCGAGCGAAGGCCCGAAATTCTGAAGCCAGCTACATGTAGCTGTGCAGATATTCACACATGATACGACCGTTTCTCGTTTATATACTCCGAGACGAAACAGCGTTTTCACTAAAGTTTACATCATAATCACTGCCTGAAATACCAATTAACCAATACTGAGACAAAAAAAAAGTGAATGAAAGAGTACGAACTCACCCATTTAATGCTTTCTTGATCTTGTTTACGCTTTGCAAACGACATCCGGAAATAGTGCAAAATTGTGCATAGGTACACGTACATATCATACGATTACGTTGTTGTTGTTGTTGTTGTTGTGTTTTGAGTTATGGGCGATTAGTCAGTGATTTGACTATTGTCGCCAAATTACTTTACGGCACGTGTTATATCTCTCAATTTGGGATTTTTTTTAAAAATACATTTATTTCGTTTTATATTTATCTATCTTTTAAGATAGTATCGTAAAATAATATCGTAAGCAAAACATTCATGGGCTTTGTTAGTGTTTCTTAACAGTACGTGCAGATTATTTGTTATATCACATACACACCATACATAAATATGTATATAAGATAGCACCTACACAAGCTTCTATATTCAGTAATCTTATCATACCTTTTATCATTGTTGTTACTTTTTCTTATTTTATTTTCTTAATACATTATGTTATTATATTTTTAATGTACTGAGTGTAATTTAACATATTTATAATATCGTATTATGTTTTACTGTTCTTATTTTATTTTCTTATTACATTATGATTGTTATTATATTTTTAATGTACTGAGTGTAATTTAGCATATTATAATATTGTATAATGTTTTACTATTCTTATTTTATTTTCTTATTACATTATGTTATTATATTTTTAATGTACTGAGTGTAATTTAACATATTTATAATATTGTATTATGTTTTACTGTTCTTTTTTTTATTTTCTTATTACATTATGTTATTATATTTTTAATGTACTGAGTGTAATTTAGCATATTTATAATATTGTATTATATTTTACTGTTCATCAAGGGAGGTATTACTTCCTGATAGGGAACCGTTTCGTTCTGAGAAAGAACCGTACAATAGCTTTTTGTATACTGGACTCACTCTTTTTTAAGTATTCCATAATTTTTTCAGGTTGGGATTCGTTAATTTCTGTTAGAAACATAGCCCTTTCTATAATATAGTTAGGGCAATGTACTAAAAAATGTTTTACAGTCTCTATTTCACTGGGGCATCTATTACAGAAACCAGTAGCATGAATTCCCAATCTGAGGAGATCCTGGTTAAGTCCAAGGACTCCAAAGCGGAGTCGATGTATTATTGTTGAATGTTGTCTCTCTAATGAGCATATATATGGTTTATTAACATCTTTTTGATATGTTTTCAAATATGAGTTGGTTTTGTTCCACCTTTCTTGCCAAAGGAGTTTGGAACTTGTAGTAATTAAGCTTTTCATTTCTGACATATTTAGGTTATTATTGACTTCTATTTTCTTTACTAATGCGGCCTTTGCGTGGAAATCCGCCATCTCGTTCCCTTTTATTCCACAATGTCCAGGTATCCACTCTACATATATATCAACTCCTTTATTCTTTAAGTGAGTAGTCATGGTGAGAATTTCCAGAATAAAAGATTCGTCCTTCTGTTGTTGTAATGCAATAAGTGCACTCAGTGAATCACTAAAAATAACAACCCCCACATAAATGTCTAATTCATCTACCCATCTGAGAGCAAGAATGATGGCAGCCAATTCAGCCCTGTACGAAGAGGTGAAATTTGCTAACCTTTTGCTCCGATGTACAGAATAGTAAGGGACGTAAAAAGCAGCTGCAGAGGTCCCTCTTTCAGGTACTTTTGATCCATCGGTGTATATATGTAATTGAGTCGCCCATTTAGTATGTATGATTTCCAGGCTGCTTTGTTTTTGTTGTGTAGGATGATCTGTTTTCTTTATTCGAGTACTTAATTCCGTTGACACTGCCGGAGGGTAGAATAACCATGGTGGAAATGGGGAGTAGGTTATCGTTTCTATACGTTTTCCCAGCTTGCTTTGTATTCTATATCCAAAAGGTTTGTTTACGTTTTTCCCCTTCAAGTATTCAAAATGCCAACATGGTTCAATGTTTTTTAACAACGGATGATTCGCCCATCTTTCGATGTTTTGTCTATATTTACTTGAAAGCATTTGTCTTCTTATATCCAAAGGCATTTCCCCCATTTCCACCTGTAGTGATTCTAAGGAGGTTAATGGCAGCCCACCTGCGCATATCCTCAGTGCTTGGTATTGGACAGAGTCAATGGCTTTTTTGGTGGTAGCAGCTGCACTGTCATACGCCTCACATCCGTAATCAAAAAGAGACCTTATAATTGCTCTGTACACCATGATAAGTGATTTCGAGGAACTTCCCCAGTTTGTTCCAGTTAGACATCTTAAGATATTTAATTTTCTTTTACTTCTCGTGATTACATTTTCGATATGTGGTTGCCAAGTTAACCTTTTATCAAATATAACCCCTAAAAAGCGATGAGATTTTTCGTACATTAACACATTTCCATTCAGTTCTATATCAGGCGGTAGAACGGCATTCCAGCTTTTCGTAAAAAATACGGGCACTGTTTTAACAGGTGAGAGTCGAAACCCCCACTCTTCAAACCAACGATTTAAAAGATTCAAATATTTCTGTATTTTTTCAGTAATATGTACAATGTTCCTGCCTGATATCCATATTGCGCAGTCATCTGCATACATAGATATGCTTACATCTTGGTCTGTAGGTATATCACCCATCATTATATTATATAAAAGAGGACTTAAAACACTCCCTTGTGGTAACCCGTTATGCGTTTTATAAGTTTTAGATTCTGTATTTCCAATTCGTACTTGAAAAGTTCGTGCTGTTAGATAATTTTCTATATATCTCAGCATGTTCCCTTCTATTCCATTTTTTGCTAATTTAAAAACCAGACCCTTTATCCAAACTGTATCGAAAGCCTTTTCGACATCCAAGAAAACCGCTATTACATGTTCATTACAATTTATACTCTTTTGGATGTCATTTTCTAATTGTACAATATTGTCCGTCACACTACGACCTTTCCTAAATCCACTTAAAAAATTGGGTAATAATTCATGCTTTTCAACATACCATTGTAATCTTTCTTTTATCATTCGTTCAATTATTTTGGCAAAACATGATGTTAAAGAGATTGGTCTATATGACGATGTATTTCTGGGATCTTTTCCATGTTTGAGAATAGGGATTATTATAGAATGCTTTAGTTGAATTGGAATTTCCCCGGTTTTCCATATTAAGTTAATAATGTTCAGCATGATTTCCTTGTTTGCTTTTGGCAGATTTTCATAAACAACGTAAGGTATATTATCTTTTCCTGGGGCAGTCTTTTTTCGCGATTGCACTGCCTTTTCAAATTCTGTTATAAAAAAGGGTTCATTTATAACATGATCTACATTTAAAATATGAATGTCATTATTTGGTGCCTTCGGTAATTCCTTATTAGTATCCCTGTCTTTTATTCCTATTTTTTGAAAGTAATTTCCAAAGGCATTTGCTTTCTCCTGATCGGAGACAATATCTTTACTATTTACAATCAATGTTGACATATTTTTTGTTTTTTTTATTAGTACACCATTCAGCCGTTTTATACAAGCCCAGATCTTAGATTCTGGCATATACTGATCAAGCTTTGTGCAAAATGCTCGCCAGTAATTTCGTTCTGCTTGGCGGAGCACACGCTGTGCTTCTGCTTTCTTTTTTAAGTACTCATCTACCTTTTCAAAAGTTATTTTCCGTGACATCTTATTACACATTCTATTTCTCTCTTTGATTTTCTCTGTACATTCTTTGGTCCACCAAGGCACCGGATTTTTAGAGACATTTCTCCTTTTCGGTACAGTTTCTTTTATACACAGTTTTAAATATTTCATGAAATTATCATATATTTCCTGTATATCATTATTTATAAGTATGAGATCATTTGTAATCATCTCTTCACATTTCTTAGCAAATTTTTTCAAATTTATATGTTTAAAGGAGATAAAATCATCTGCACTTCTTATTGAAGCATCTTTATATTCAGAGCTTTTCCCGTCTAAAGTTGTTTGGATATTTATTGGGAAGTGATCACTTCCAAAAAGGCTTTCCATGACTCTCCAAGTACTTCTACATGCCAGTGAAGGAGTGGTTATACATAAATCTAAGCATGACAGTTTTTTTTTTGGTGGACAGTTGCTAAAATCGATTTTGATTTATCATTATTGATATACCAATAGAAGCCATTGGACACCAAATGACAGCGTCTGCAAAGAATCAAAGAAAAAAGGAAAATACAAACTGTGTACATGTATCTGCATCTGTCTGTGACGTACAATCACCAGCATCTGGTTGTCGCGTACGTTGGTTGTGGTTGCAATTTCAATAATTTACACTTTTCATTCATGTATCTGTTTATTTTTCCTTCATTTATGTTTTTATTTTTGTCTATTTATCTGTTTGCATGCTTAAACATGAAATAAAGGAAAACGAATGGCTTTGGTTGATGCAATGTCAGGAAATGTAAATATATCATATCCCTAATATGCATTTATTCATATTATGTATATGTTTTAGTTATTCAATATATATTTATGCAAATTTATCCATTTTTTTTTCATTGATTCATTAAATATTCATCTATTCTATTTACTAATTTATTTACCGGTATGTATTTCTGTACGTTCATTCAGTCATGTATTTATTTATTTCTTAATTGTCTCTAATTAAATTATATAAATTTATCAAAGAAATTTGATGATTTCCAAAAAGATTGAATCATAGACATCTCTTTTTTTCTTCTTTTTGTTCAAAAGGGACGGATAAAGGGATTACCTTATTTCAACTGAATTTCAAATAGATAACATGTGTTACAAAACACAGCAGAAGAGCGTACACTTAATTATTGATTCAATTACATTATACCAGGGTATGTGAGTTAAAGTCTCACCTCCCTGATTATACTTTGCTTTCCTGCTTTTTTATTTGTACAGGGTTGCAAAATGGTTGGTAATTTGTATAGATCGAACCCTCCTATTCATGAAGTGCAAATTGTCCATTTATATAGCTAGCAACTGCCTTCAACTTTCTTCTCGGCCCCCTTTCCTCCTCGTTTATCCCCCCCCCCCCCCCCGACTTATATGCTGAGTTAACTATAACATTTGCACACATATTCCGGAAGCATTGTACATATTGTAATGTTACATCTCTTTATATTCATCATATCAAATGTTATCTTAGTTGTTTATCCTCTCATCATCTCATTCCGTTTAGCCTCTTTTGCACATCCTTGCATCTGTTCCCTTCTCTTTTCCAACATGTACATTAATTGTAATTGTCTTTGGTTATATATACTATAATTCCCAAACCATCAGTACACTTACAGGGAAATCTACCCATAACAGACAACTAATCTAAAAGAAATTAAGCAGAAAAAAAACATAGGAGTAGACTGGTAATAGTGTAAATGAAATCAGACCAAAAGAAGAAAGTAATGAATTTATGAAAGTTGTAATTCCTTTATATATATATATATATATATATATATAGGCCTACGTATGGGGACTTCAAAAGGGCTCAATATGTTAGGACACTATGACATATAGTGCCGTAAAACTTTCCCATTTATTTGGTTTAACACACAAAGTGACTACAATGTTGTGATCTTGTATATTCAAATATGGTGTTATTCTATTTCAATCTTTCGACATTCAGTTTGTTCTGCTTTCATACAAATGAACTTATTACAATTGGTTGTTAATATGTTCATAGACCATGTATTGTTTGAATATATATGCACAAATTTAGTTGAAAAAATAGAAGAAAAAAAAACAGGAAAAAACGGGTAATTACGTCAGGAGTAATTGATAAAATATCATTTCTTTTTAATATTTTTACAAGAATCAAAAGCTGCATACATAACCCATGGCTTATTCTATACAACAAACATAAATGATGTTGAGTACTGATATAAAACATCGTATTAGTACTGACATATACATTGTATTTCGATCAATCGATACAATATAATTTAATTCAATTATATATATTAATCCCTTATAAAAAAGTACCATGGTACCATGGTTCTTTGTCCAAATTACCATTCACCATGCGAACCATGGTAACCATGGAATCATCCATTGTTTAATACCACGGTTACCATGGTTTGAATGGTGGATGGTAATTTGGACAAAGGACCATGGTTACCATGGTACTTTTTTATAAGGAATTCTTAATCAAATCATTAATTTTAAATTTATAACTTCCACTTTAACTGTAAATTTTTTCACTACATGCATATACAGGTAGGCACTTGAAAACGTGGTGTTTATATGTTTTAATGTGTTATGAAAATTGAAAATGGTATACCGGTAACTCTATTTGAACACAAACATTTCCATAACAATTTACATCCTCTTGAATTATAAAGAAGACAAAAGTTTTGATGCATGGCTGATTGCCAACGAAACGGAGTGAAGTATTTTGTCAACTCTGTTTGTTGCTATGGCAGGCAGCCAGTGAAAATGAATTCGTTTAATCAAATTATGGAAGTGCAAGCATTACTTTCAACTAACAGAACTTTGTTAATCCTGGCTAATTTTTCCTGATTGAGGTGTCATATCAAAGGGCAGAAGATGAGCTTTCTAGAAATGTGATTTTCAGTTTGAAATTCAGATACCGCCCGCCAAATGACTTTGTGGTACCCTCACTTCAAATTGTTTTTAATCACTCATGCAAGAAATATTCTTCATATGAGTTGCATCAAATGAAAGAGCAGGATCGCGATCTAAGCATTACAAATACATGTATGTGTCATTTATTAATTATAATTGTGATTAAGTTATGATAAAACATCAATAATTCTTTTGTCTGGGACGCACTGTATAAAAGATTTAAAATTAGCAAATTGTTATACAAAGCTTTCCTCTTCAAACATCATACATATACAATTACATTTTCATGATAAGCATAAGACAAACAAAATAAAAAATCCATCTCTGAGTAAGTGTGATAAGTTCAAAAGTCATCACTAGAACTGCTATTTCTGTCCCGATCTTGAATCATCAGACGGTTGTTTGACTCGACTACCGATGCTCGGGCATCAAGAACATCCACACAATCATCGCGCTTCATCTGCTTCAGAATGTGCCTCAGATCCTCGAGGCTGCAAATCTTCTTCTGTTTCTCCGCCAGGTCAATCAGATCTGATGTTGGGTCTGGCTTGCGGGTCAGACTAGCGATGTAGTCATCCAATCGCAATTCACTAGCAAGTCCCGTCCAGTCGTCATGAGTAACACGGGGACCGTTCAATAGTTTACTCAGCTCATGCCGTACCGCAAGGGGGATGATCATTGGGTGAGGCGGCACAAGATCATGTCTACCTGTAACATACATGTTAAAAACATTCCCATGTATGTTCACCGAGGAGCTTGGACCAGCTGGCAGATCATTGATTTGCGGGAGCATCCGTTCAACCTCTGAAGCAACCTGTGCCGCTGTTAGAGGCTGTGTTCCGAGGTCAGAGGTCACTAGGGGTGCAATGGATCCTTCTGTTGGCAAGGTGGAGCTAGTACCTTGAAGAAAAATAAAGTAAAATTAAAGATGGTTGTATTAGAACATAGAATACATGGATATATATATAAGGGCTATTCAACCAGATAATACTAATGTAATGAAAGCAATGTATTACGTATGCGTATCAGACAATTACCCCCTGGACAAACGCCCCCCAGAAAATTATCCCCCAGAAAACAACCCCCAAGGACAACCCCCCCCCCCCCCCCCCCCAAGGACAAGTAACTCCCAGAAAATCCCCCCCCCCCTGGACAATTACGGTACCCCCAACCCTGACAATAACCCCTAGGATGTTTACCCCCCCCCCTTCCCAGGACAACCAAGGACAACCACCCCTGAAGGACAATTCCCCCCCCCCCCACCCCCTGAAACTAACCCCTAGGACAATTAACCCCTTATACCAATACTTATGTGCTACACAAGCAAAATTTTCTGATCGCTTTCAGTTTCTTTCACACTGCATTAGCATTACCAAAACTAATCTTGATCATATGTAATTTAACTTACCCACTGTTGATCCTTTTTTTCCCTTGCTGATGCTAACATCAATGGTCCTCTTTAGCTTGTCCTCTAGATAGGGATCATTGATGCATGCATTTTCCAAACTCTGAAGCGGTGATGGAAGATGTCTCTCCTCGCAGCATCGGATTGAAATCACCCGGCCATTCAAACTCCCGCCCACCGTTGACTGAAATGCCATCCCCATCGTCATGGTCTGATACGGATCGTTCTTCTCGCAATCTTCCTTCGTGAGTATAAGGACCACGTGGGAACAGGTCTTTAGGGCGTCCTCTATACTGGTCATTTTCGGGACACCGAGTCTGCAGTCGTTAGCAGTCATCATCGTCCAGCCATTCCTGCGTATGATATCCTTCACCTTATGAACATTAACCGTTTCTTGACTAAACTTAAGGTAGATGTCATAGAACTTTGGTTGTCCTTGAAAGGACCCACTGGTTGAACTGTCGCTTGCTTGGTAAGGTGGAGTGCTTCTTTGTTGTGACTCTACTGTTCTTCTTGCATCATCATTCCATCGCAAAGAGCTATTCGTTCTGGGATCTACAGAACCTGGACAAAAAAAAAAAAAGATGATAACTTTTTCAAAATTATTTTATTCACCTGGTAAGAATAACTTTATTTCAATAGGCAGAATGTGATAGGCGTATGTAACAGGTTATTAGGTAGAATCCCTAATGTATGCATTTTGCATTTAACCTTCTGACTATTTCAAAAATTGTAATGAGGCACTCAACAAAGAAATTTTATTGCACTACATAAATGGTCTATTCAGACTCTATAATCCACAACATGAAATCAACGATTCATTCACATCTTCTAAAATTGTTGCAGTGCTTTTAAAACCTGATATGAAACCCAATCGCAGCACTAACCCCAACCCTATATCTTTGATAAAATATAGGCCGGAGAAATTGTCGCCGGAATATGTGTAGGAGGACCATACTCACGAAGGATAGAAAATGCAGCGTCTGTTTCTGAATTGTTCATAGAGGATAGATTGTCTTGGCTGCTAGATTCAGCCTGATGTTGCTTTTGCTGATCAAGTTTTCTCCGATAATCTTTCTGTTCTTGTTCCTGTTTCTTCATAGCTAAAATGATAGTCATGGGATGAAGAGAGAGAGAAAAAAAAGTGAAAATCTGGGATCCACCTAGAAGACAACATAAAGCATATACAATGGAATATATAAATAACTTAGAAAATGTATCAAAAAATTATCAACCTAAGCCTAAGAGTTTATATGAATTCGTTTTCTATGACATATCCCAAACGCATCTACCTATTGAAAAAATTCTACATTAATACAGAAGAACATTAATCATGGCCTAATCTGTTTCAATTTCCATATTCTGAAGTTTTGAAAAAAATAAAGTTTCCTAAACTGAGCAAAACTTTGTCTTCATTTGCAAGTATTTTGCTTGCAGCATGCAGGCTCCTAGGAAAATAAATAAACTGTAGCCTAGCTCACACAAATATATAGATATTGGTATATATATATATATATATATATGACATTTAATAAGAATACTCCAAAGACAAAATCAAATACATTAGCAAAGTTTGTTTCACATTTCTGTGACTTGTTGCCCATAAAATTCCTTACAGTGTTTAGTTGTGCGCAAACAAAAAGAATGTTTAATTCCTCCCCAGCACTTTTTTGAGGTGTTTAACCAAGTTGTAGGTGAATGAGAAATAATAATAATCTGGATTTATATCTGTAGCGCTTAATACAGAATACCGTCTCTAAGTGGTTTACAGATACTATTTTCCCGGTCTTCGGATTCATTTACGCACAATATGCACCGATTTCACTCCTAGGAATATTCTTACCATCTGGTCACCGTGAGGGCATATGGCAAATATTTACACAAATGCTTTTGCAATCCTACCGGGTCCCATTTCTCTCCTGGGTATGGAGTGGCAAATGTAGATTAATGACTTGCCAAAGGACATTAGTTTCGTGTCGGGGATCGAACCGACGACCTTTGAATTTCAAGTCAAGTGCTTAAGCCACTCAACTACAACACCTACGACAAGCCTTTTCCTTACCAATGAGCAGAACTGTGTCTCTTAGATTGAGCAGCCTGGCTGATGTCATGGCACTATGCATGCTGCTCATCTGGTTTTCAGGTTGAACTGTTGCCTTCCAAGCAGTCAGCAAGTCAACTGTTCCTCTGGTCGTGACTGAGCCTGTCATCCGATTGGTGGTGTGGCACTGGTTGATTTGACCTCGGTTACGACCCAAGGCACGTGCTAAGGACTCCATCTGCTCATCAGTTTCAAGGTTGTCGGCTATCTCTTTGAGGATAGAGTCTGTAAGGCCAACCGCTGGTCTGTAAGGGATTGAGAGGCAACGAATAATGATGGAGATCGAATATAAACATCAATTTTACTATATGGCTCAAAATACATGCATTGATTCATGTGGACATCGGTTTCCAGATTGGTGGCTTTCTCTTTTTAAAGGACCGAGTCTGTAAGGCCAATCCCTTGTGGATCAAGAACAATACAAGATTGGCCATGATAGGAAAGAGACAAACACATTATGGTCTAATAATCATTTAATCAGAAGTAATTATACAAAATTACAAATCAAATGATTTAGACCTCCAAGAAATACAAATAAGGAGACAATGTCATCTGTTTGGAGCCAGAAGGGCATTGTATAACACAGAGTTAACACCTTCTTTTGCCCAAAACAGATGAGTTGTAAGTTTCATACTTACATTGGAATGGCCCTGTTCCTTTCAGGTACTGTTACAGCTGGTTGACTCGAGTAGGGTGGTTCTGAAAAACAAATAATGAAAGGCAATAAGTTGAACAAGAGGGTTAAAATGTTACTTTGATAATCTGCAATATTGTCTTTGTTTCATGAACCTACATGTAGAGCTCAATTTCAATCTAATAATTTGATTTCGGAGAAGTAAAATATCAAAGGACCTGCAACTCCCTACAAACTATCTCAGAGACTGAAATAATTGGAAATCTTTCAGTTATTGGATTTCTATACAATTTAACTATTTCATTTCTTTCCTTTTCCCCTTCTGATGAATTAATTAAATGAGTTTTTCACCTCAAAAAAGGAGCTGACTTGGATAGATCTTTGGCCTCTGCTCTACGTTCTTCCTTTCTCTGGCCGGTCCCATAGTAACACAATTCCGGACCACGTTTCATAAAACTTCTTATCAATAACAGCTGTCACAGATATCTATGACAAATGTGCTCACAGCCATCAACTGCCAGAATTTCAGTAGCTTATGACAGTTATCGTATCTAATTGTTATTGATGATAGCGAGCTTTATGGAACAAGACCCATGATCCAATATCTTGTACTCACCTGGAAGCAATACATTTGATGCTTTGATCCCCAATGAAGAGAAGATCGCTCCGAGTCTGCTCCTCCTCGTTCTCCAGCTTTCTCCTGATGCAGCAACCATCCAGCTCATCAAAATGGCAACAGTGCTTCTGCGGTAGTCATTGTTCTTTGAGTCAAGGATCTCCTCCAATCTTCCTAGCCCGTGACCAAGTTTGATACCTAAGCTGTGATAATCGGCAGAAGGAACATTGCCTGCTATATTAAGTAGCTCTTCATCAGTGATTGGTGTATCCATCTTGTCTTGAAAAAGCCTGCAATTGAAATTGTGTAAAATCAGATTTCCAATTAATCAGTTTCACAAGAAATATCTAAGAAATGTTAAAGTATCAAATTAGGCCCCTTGCCACCATGCACAAAACCTCTCCGACACGAGGCAGATGTGCATGCACAGCTGGTTTGGGAGACTCCCCTACTTCATGACACTCGACAGACTTCTCCCATATTGGAGATTTAGATTACAATAGAAAAAAAAAACATCAACAAGGCACTCTCCCCTGTAGTAAATGTTTGCCTCTCATTCTAAAAAGACAAAACAAATTTCAAAATCAAACTACTACTCAACCTGCCTCCATGATCGGAGTCCATCACTCCGTATTCGCATCAGACTGATTTTCCATAGGCCTAGGCTAGCTACTAGTATCTGTTCAATTCGGCATATAATTAATTATTCTGTCATTTTTGTAAATTCAATCTTATTTCTGTTCCTAATTTGCTTACCGTACTGAAGTAGACCAACATTGCTGTCTCTTTCGTTCGTTAGCGTCTGAATCTGATGTGGGTATATATTATACGGTCGGATACTAGACGAAATTCTGGTCCAACAACGCCGAGTTCGAATGTCTTTTTTCAAAGAAATTTATAAATTTGCTTTTACTTTTTATTCAGGGAATGTATCTATTTATTTCTAAAAAATGTATTTTGTGTGCGTTCTATTTTTTAAATCGTATTATTTAAATCGGTACGTAGATCTACTTGTCAGTTGAGTTTAGCTGGCTGAAATCATGTTTGATTTTCTCTCAAGATATCTCTGTATAGAGACTAGTCATCGTCTGTTTCTACAATTATCCAATCAGAGAGCACTACCACAAACGTAATGGGGATTCCCCGATGATCTTGGCTGCATTCTATTCACCCCGTACGTTGTGAACAAATAAAAAGAGAGCTTCAGTTCAGATTTCGAGTAATGATAGAGATCAAGAAAATCAGAAGTTTTCGTGTTTGCCCCTGGTGCTAAAATTGATACTTGATACGCATTGGTGTTAGTTTATTATATACACTGAATTAAAACAAAACAAAACAAAAGTCGATCAAATTTTGCTCGATCTATAGACCTCTACACCAGTTTAGACCCCTATACTAGCTCTCGATCGCGCCTATATACAGGTTTTGGCAGGGGGAATGGGGGGGGGGGGGGGGGGGGGGTATATATATTATACAAGATTGGGTTAAGCAATTAAATAATTAACATACGAGCAGCGCGATTGCTATTTTCTTAGATCGACTGACTATACATGCGAAGCTGCTTTGCTTTCACTTGCCATGCATGATTGCATTACGTACATTCTTGGTTGGTTCCGTACGATGTTCGCATTATATTATAGGATCGTGCAGTAGGGGATCTCCCTTTTTGTCATTTGGTAATGTAGTAGTAGGGCCTACGCGTGCGCATGCTAAAAACTGCAAGCCTGTAAACGCACGTAGCTATCGTAGACTATAATTCATGCCACTGAACTTTGACGAGCTTATAATTTTACGATCTGATTTTATTTGGCTTTATGACAACGTGTGTGAGACTATAGCTGCTTGCATATTATATTGGAAGGATCCACGACCTTAAGCTTAACGGTGAGTACAATATGAAAATCTCATACGCTCTTCTTATAGTTGACTAGGGCAGCCGACTATAGACCCTAGACCTCTATATTATATAAACGTGTCCTTGGCGCACTTGCCAGATCTCAATGCATTCACTGCCTGCCCCTAGCTGGGCCTGGCCTGGGTCTGCATCTGGCTAGCTGCTAGCTGTAAGTGTGAGTGTGAGTGTGACTGTGAGCAGAGTTGTGACGATGAAATGAATGACAGAGATGGCTCGCCCGGCCTACCAATTACTGCCAATCAATAATATGCTGCTATTATTTTAAGTGTCATCATCATCAATTGTCATGTATCATTGAACAACAAATCAGCTAAAATGTAATCAGTTTGTTTATTTATTGTCACCCGACCGCTAAGAAGGCATGGGTTTACTTGTAAGTATTAAAGCAACTAGGTTGGGGATCGATGGTTTAAAGTCGTCTCTCAGGAACTTGGTAACAAGGATTAATACCTTGCCAAATGAAGTGAATTAGTAGCGCATTGACTTGGTTTTGAACCCGGGACCTCTTGGTCACGAAACCAGAGCTCTACTAATGAGCTATTGAGCCTCCTTGAACAGGGGAAAGTATCCCAGAAATGAGGAAATGTACAAATATGCAAGTTTCACCAGACTTGGTACATCAGCTGATTCTTACGAGTACAGCTTCTTTCCTTGCACCATGAAAGATTGGGATGAGCTTCCTACAAATATCATTGAGCTGCCCACATGGAAGCAGATCAAGGGAGCAACCAGCTGCGAGTATAGTCACAGTATCATCATTTGTACTTGCACCATAAACATGTACCGGTATAATTAGGCACAAATTCGCACAAGTTGTCCACCGTCGGCAGACGATCACCCTTGTCCAGATGCTCAACAGGCTTTGACAAGTAGCAGAATAGAAGTAGAAGTACCGGTATCTTAAACAAATTGTGTTCTGGCATTTCAATGTTTATTATTCTGATGCTCTCCCTTTCTCTGAATTTCTAGGTAGCGTAACCCAAAGTCTGCAGGATGGCTTCTAAAGCAAGGTCCAAAGTCCTGCAGGACGATCGGCTCATCTACCAACTCACCGAGAGCATAGACTCCGTCAAACACTACTTCCCCTTAGGTCGCGACCTTCTCGGCTCCCAGGCAGCCGTCTCAAATATCATCGGAAGAACAGAGCCGGATTTTCAGGAGATCGTTTTCAAGTGTTTGTATACATGGAGAAACGCGAACGGAAGAGGAGCAGGCGCCAAGCTTGTGGACATATTCAGAGAGGTGGAGTTGGATAAAGTAGCCGCTTCTTTAGAGCGAGGTCAGAAACAATTATTAATTAAAGAGGAAGTTGCGTTGAGGCCGGGTGATTACATTGTGAAAGAAATTGGAGCAGTAGGTCATCTCTGTTCTAATGTATGTAATGTACCGCACATACTCATTAGACAGGACTTTGCTTAGTAAAAAACATGTACTGGTACATATTTTCTTAGCAGTCAGGTTACCGTAAATCTCTGTGTATAAGATGCA
Organism: Strongylocentrotus purpuratus; assembly: GCF_000002235.5. Classification (NCBI taxonomy): domain Eukaryota; kingdom Metazoa; phylum Echinodermata; class Echinoidea; order Camarodonta; family Strongylocentrotidae; genus Strongylocentrotus; species Strongylocentrotus purpuratus. The sequence goes on along the minus strand of NW_022145606.1, from coordinate 2,741,014 downwards.
CTCCTATTTTGGGGGCCCGACTCCGTAGCCAGCGAGCCAGTTCCGAGTTCAAAAGCCCACACAGGAAAGGACCTTCATTTTACTGCGAGGTGCAATTGGAGGCGCAAATTTTGCTTGTAAAGTTGTAAACTTGTCACAAATAATAATAACAATGAAGTTATCAGAATAATGAAATTGTCACAAATAATAGTAACAATGAAGTTATCACAATAATGAACATTTAGTAACAATGAAGTTATCAGAATAATGAACATTCAGTAATAATGAAGTTATCAGAATAATGAACATTTCAAAAGAAAATTGTGTACCGGCCCATGTATAAGACGCACACCCGACTTTCAATTTTTCGGTAATCAGTAATCAACCATTTCTCCTCTTCATCTCAAACCTTCTCTCCAGAACTCCAAAGAAGGTCAAACTGCCTGAGTGAGGATGTCTACCTGCAATCCCTGGCCTCAAAGCTAGACTGTGCAGCGGTCTATAGGAAGCTTGGACTGCCTCTCCTGGAGAATAACTCGGTCAAGTTCTCTAACCTGATTGGTCCCGTCAATATCCCATTTGCACAGTACCAAGATGCTCTCTTCCATGTAAGACAGCGGGGCATTTCTCTTGCAATTGATTTTCATTTCAAATAACATCAATACCACTTTAATACAAACACTGCATACATAGAACCAAGATGCTCTCTCCCATCTAAGACAACAATGGATCTCTCTATTTTTTTTCCTCTTTTGTCTTGGTTGCAAAACATGAAGAATAGTATCACCAAACATCTTACAAAAAGTGCTTTGACAGCAGACTCTTATTGAGAGCTCTGGGCCCCATTTCACAAAACTTGTCATCAGTGAAAAATGACAGTTTTTGTTTATAAGCTATGGAAATCCTTGCTTCTGATCGGTTATCAGCAAATTTGTCACTGACTTTTGTCATTTGTCATTGAAAAAAGGCTTTGTGAAATGGGCCCCTGATGGGCCAACCAATGAAGTGGTTCACTGCATCTCAGAATGACTGAATTAATGATTATGAAACAACAATGGCAAGGAGAGAGTTCCATAGACAGACAGCTGAGGAGTTGGAATGTCACTTCTGTCTAGGGTACATGTTTTAATAAGAACCATTAGAACCAATGACCTCTTCAGGTGTAAGCAGATAATTGTTGACAGCTTGCAAGTTTGCAGTCTCCTATTTCCTATGTACATAGTTGCGATTGATATCAATTGCAAATAAGTTGTGATTAATATCAACTCTTTGTAAGACGGGGCCCAAGTCACACCAGCAGTCCCTGTAAGGAGACAGAGTCACATATTGGCCAATCAAATTGGTTCGCTGCAGCTCAGATGATGTCATGAATATCTAAACGGACAATATTTTCCATTTCTTTCTTTTCTAGGTATTAATAAGATGGAGAAATCAAGCGGGCTCAAGTATAGCATCCATGGAAGACCTCAAGCAAGCCTTCCTTCGACATGGCCTGATTGATACTGCTCAAAAGCTTCATCGGTTGGAATATGGATCAAATGCCAGTAAGTGATATGAAAATGAAATATGTGAATCTAGGGGTCACAGCTAGGGTGTCAGGGGTTTTTGTCCCCCCACCCTCAACCATCTGTTTAGCTCTTTTTATTGCTTCTCATAGATTTGTTTAAATTTGTCTCTGCCCCTCTTTTGCTTTAGCCTCACAACCAATATAATATTCTCAGATTTTGGGGTTGTCATAGATGATTTATTGAAAACTGGAAATTGTCCCCTTCCTCTTAGAAATCCTGGATCCTTACAAAATATGCTCACACCACCAAAAGCAGCTCTCTAGTAAAAATCAAGGTAGACTGTAATTTTTTGTTTTTAACAGATCACTATTCCGATCAAGTCACTGATCAATTTTCTGTATATATAGCAATGTACTAGCTCTTTAGTAATGAGTGTAAATTCTGATGATTTTGCACTACTCTTTGTTGGATAAGTTCAATAAGAATACACAACATTACAAGCATCAAAATCATGGTTCTTTTCATTCTCAGAAGAAAACAAACCCTCTTATAATCATACCTTACCAGATACCATATTAGCTCCTCAGTGGAGAGCTAGAGCAATGTAGACATAGGTGCATAGGGACATAAGTGCCGTGCCAGGGGCTCGAACCTGTGACCCAGTTACGTGATACAGTCAAATCTGCTTTAGTGACCACATGTGTTGTCGCCCTTGAAAATGGTTTCTCATTGAAACGTGTGCTAAAGGAACCTGTCTACAAAGACCACTTTTTGTGTTTTCCTTGGGTGGTTGCTATCAGGGGCGGATCCAGGATTTCTCAGGGGAGGGGGCCCAATTTTTTTATTTTTTTTTTGGCTCCCGAAAATTTGAAAATCGCGCCGGCCAAAAAGTCGCTCAGTGTCGGGGGGGGGGGGGGGGGGGGGGGGGGGAATGAGCATTTTTTTTTTTGGGCCCTCAAAAATTTGCCCCCCCCCCCCCCCCTTGAGCGCCAGGGGAGCCCTATCCCCCAAAAACTAAAAATCACGTGTTTTTACAAGATTTTTTTCCGGGGGGGGGGGGCCCCCCCCCCTCCCCTCCTGGATCCGCTACTGGTCGCTATAGACAGGTTTGACTGTAGCCTACTAACATGTATCTTTCTTTCTATTATACTTTATTTGAGGTCCTATTGATATACCTAGCAGAAGTGAGGACATGGACACCGACGGTCCTCCAAGAAATAGACCCCTCTCTCAACAAGAGTTCTTCGACATTTATCTATTAGCGTCATCCAAGGAAACAGCGTATTTTTCTAAGATGAAGAATCTCATTCGAAGGAACATGTGGAGAATGACGACTCCTTTTGAGAGTAAACTTGGTGTACCGGTTTTAGAAAGCATTGAGAAGGCCGTCTTAAACTGTTCCCACGTGGTGTATCTTATCACGAAAGAGGATTGTGAACGCAAAGATGCAAGTCACACCATGACGATTGAGATGGCGTTCCAGTCTCTCACAGACAATGGCTTAGGAGGCAGGATTATTCCTGTGTTCTGTTGTGATATGTCTTTCGTCCCGCTTAAACTGAGGAGCTTGACGGGAGTAAACATTCGCAGCGAAGAGCTCGAAGAAAGATTGCGGAAGACTATTGATGTGAGCATCAGGGAGGATAGAGAAGAGGAGTATCGCTCAGTTTCAGGTGAGTTTGATCGCAGTGCTCTCTCGTTTGTGGAGGTGTTAGTGTTGCGGTGTAGCGGTTCCCTTTCACGTGACTCTCATTCCAAGGGCTGAGGCTTCCAATCTCAGCCTGGTACTAACATCATTTGGCAAGACACTTATCCAAATTTGCCCTTCTCCAACCAGGTACCTGGCGATTGCTGGGGCAGTAGTAATTTCAGGGCAGTATGGATGATGCTGATAGGGCTTTTCTGGGTAGAAAGAGTTATTTTAAATATTATTGTACGCCTTCAACTATATTCACAAGACTGACACGGTCAATGCTTGGTGATGCTGGTTGGCTTTCTATAATATTATGTCTTGTGTACCTCAGTCAGCCTTATCAGTATAATGTACATACTGTACTCGAGGGCCCTGAAATCATACTTTTCTGAAAGGTGCTCGGACATTATTTGCTCTGGTGAAAATTCTCTCAAAGATATCATTAGGGTAAAGTTTAGAATTTCAAATGGATTTTAGGTCAGGTGTAGGGTTAGGGTTGGGGTAAGACGTGGTGCTTGGACTAGAGTTAAGTTTAACATTTTATAAGTGTAGGAGCACATGTCGCACAACTCTTCTGAAAGTGACCAGTGGGTTGGCTAGACCCGCTCGGCCCCATGTTATAAAGAGTTGTGATTGATCCGAAATGAATTGCAAGTCCTTTAATCAAATGCACGTTTACAGTCTCCTATCTCTCATGTACAGAACACCACAATAAATTGCGATTACTCACAACCGGTCCCTTTATAAGACTGGGCCCAGAAATTTGATAAAGGAAGCTGTCTGACAGCAGAGTCCATGCGTATATTAATCCAGAGTTTTGGGGCAACATACCGGTAATGTTTATTTTTTTCACTGGTAATTTATTCACTCTCTTCTGTCTTTTTTTCTCTCCATCCCACATTCCACAGAACTGAGCACCCAAGCCAATGATGATGAACCACTGCCTTTGATCTCATCTAGTATGGCAACAGGTCAATGAATAGGACAAGAATGGATTAACTACATCTCTTCTTTTTCTCACTCTCCGACTCTTACCCCCTTTCTCTCCGACCCCCCCCCCCCCCCTTCTGTCTCTGTGACTATTTCCCTCTCTGTCTGTCTCTGTGACTATTTCCCTTTCTGTCTGTCTCTGTGACTATGTCCCTCCCTGTATGTCTCTGCATGTGACTATTCTCCCCTCTGTCTATGTGACTATTTCCCTGTCTATGTGACTTTTTCCTGCTCTGTATGTCTCCGCATGTGACTATTCTCCCCTCTGTCTATGTGACTATTTCCCTGTCTGACTATGTGACTTTTTCCTGCTCTGTTTGTCTCTGTTTGTGACTATTCTCCCCTCTGTCTGTCTATGTGACTATTTCCTTTATGTCCATCTTTGTGACTATTTCCCTCTAGGTCTGTCTCTGTGACTATTTCCCTCTCTGTCTGTCTCTGTGACTATTTCCTCTCTGTCTGTCTCTGAGATTATTTCTCCTGGCTATGTGACTATTTCCCTCTCGATCTGTCTCTGTGACTCTTTCCCTCTATGTCCGTCTTTGTGACTATTTTCCTCTCTGTCTGTCTCTGTGACTATTTCCCTGTCTGTCTGTCTCTCTGACACTCCCCCACCCACCTCCTCTCTCTCTCTCTCTCTCTCTCTCTCTATCTGTACCCGCCCTCTTTCTTTTTCTCTCTCTCCTCTCTCTGATGCAATTGCTTCATAAAAAAATTGGATGCGATCAGCGATTATGTAACACATGAGAATTGGTGTATACCAGGAGCGTTTGGACTGATCTAAATGATGTAATACACAAACATGAGGCATGTACAGGTGTTATGGTCTAGTGGATACGTCACCAGACTGTGGATCACATGGTTAGCAGTTAAGTCCCTCCGCGATAACAATGCCCTTTTAAATAGCAAGACATAAAGCTTTATCTGCCATTCTCCACCCAGGTGAAGTAAATGGATATCCGATAGGAAGAAATTGCTTGAATGCTTTAGCGCCTTATAATGGCAGCTCGGCTACAGCCAGGATTATAATATACCTTGTTTTAAGCGCAGTAGAGTATATTTATATAGTAGCTGTGCCATTTAAATCGACCTATTACCGGTATTAGTATTATTACTACATGTATTATCATAGTTTGGTTACTTCAGCTAATTCTTGTCATATATTTTGAATATGAGGGCATTTGAACCATGGTATTCTTCTATCCTAACATAAATATAATAATATATGAATGAAGACACATGAAACTACATCTCCAATATGCCTCTGCCTAAAGATCATGGCTTGAATAATTCTTAGAATATTCCAATGAGAACAAAAGCCTATACTTACATTTCAATTCATCTTTATGACCTTTGACTTTAAACCTGGCTGTCCCCAAATTTGACCACTTTCCTCCCTACAGGATTTTGTGTTATAAGTTCACAGCTATATAATCCTAAGTAAAATAGTCATTGATTTGGTCATAACAAGGTTACAAAACCGTCTACTTCAGTTATTAAAAGTGATTAGCTGACCTTTGATCTTGTTTACCCAAATCTAATCTATTTATATCACTATGGTGATGCACACTGGCATTGACAAGTTTGATGTTCGATAGTTCATGGCTCAAATCGTTCTAGACCTAAATTGCAATAACAGGGCTAAAACCTTGAGATTTACTGGAAATTGACCTCTGTGACCTTGGGCCTATACTTGCCCTAAAATCTGATCACTTTGTCTACCTAAGGTGATACACCATCATCCGGTTTAAAGCTCATACCTCTAGTATTGAGATATCCTGATAACAAAGCCAATACCTGCCATTTGTAAGTTCATAAATTGACCTCTATGACCTTTGACGTACTTACTGCAAAATCTAATCAGATCATCTCCAAATTCAGGATTGTTTTGAAAGTTATTTCAGATTTATATCACTGAGCCAATTCTTGCAGCTTTTATAATCGTTTTTCTTTTTTTCTCTACAATGTTGCCAAATAACCATGTACACTGTAAATGTGTAAAATGGTGATTGTCTTGCATAATTGATTGAGGTACATGAGAAAGATTGTTTTTAATGCTTCAATTATAGATTTCATTCATTTATCATTTTTATTATGTGCTCAAGTCATTACAAAAATAAAACTGCATTTCATCAATACTTTGTCAGCCTCGTAGAGAAGGCCTATAAAAATGTAATTATTTATTGAATGATGATTTAAAAATAAACATGCATTCATCTTCAATTGGCATTATCTTGTCTGCTTATTTATCAAGTTAACTCCAGTTTAATCTTTTTTCGATCCCCCGAGAGCTGGGTGCTTCAAGATGGGTTTAAACAATCATGTAATACCTCCGTCACACGGTCACACCGATGAAACCTACAGCAGATTATGGCAAGAAATGTCTTTTTTTTTTAAAGAATCATAAGCATAAAGTGGAGCTGGAATTCCCCTCAATTATTCTTGATATAAATAGTATTTCAATTGAAAGACCCTATCTAAAGGAAAGCTGCATGAACATAGAATAAAGATATAAAAGGAAAAATAATGTGTTCCCTTTCAGTATTGCACAAAGGCAAATTAAAACCTCATTTTCCACACCTCTCAAAATTACTGGTCAACAGGGGTCAAATTTGCCACAGTTACGGTTACAACATTACATGTGAACCTGATTGGCCGAGATGAGGCGATGAGCCGTGCAAAGTCACTATTTTTCACCTTTCCCAGGGCTCAATCTTCTCTTTATGTCCATGGTAAGAAATTACAATGTAAAGCAACACCTATGACACAATATCCTAAGAAATACCCCCTCAATAGTCGACCTTTCCAGTCTAAATGTTTTCTCCACATGATATCCAAAGGAATTAATTCTTGGACTGATCCATTGAGTTCAGGTGAGGGTGTGTCAACACCATTTGGTTTGAGGGACGACTGAATGATGTGTGATGCAATCCAAATGGGGACCGGAGAACTGGAGAAGAGAAATCTTGTGACGACCTGTGTGGAATGAGATGAGGAAGAAACGATGATGTGAAAGCGATAACTCATTAATCTATATTTGCCAGTCTTTGCCCAGGAGAAGTAAATGGGTACCCAGTAAGAAGACATTTCTTGAATGCTTTAGCGCCTTTTAATGGCAACTCGGCTACAGCTGGGGTAATAAGATGATGATTTGTAGAGTATATCATATTCATATAGTACCTTTGCTATAAAAAGTCCATACTATTATTAATTTATTGTTACTTTCAACTAATAAAAAAAAACACTCGTTTTCAGAAAATGGCCCTTTTTTATACTGACCTGCACATGCATACAACAGACTCCAAAGACGAGAAGCACAAGAAGGTGAACCAAATAAACAAATACACCAGAACTGTAGAAGCCCTCTGATTGGCTGATTGGGTCATCTGTTTTCTTAACGTCTTTTCTGATTGGCTGGAGTAACCCGAGCACTTTCACATGATCCCACTTCAAGCTGCAGTAATCCTGCACACCGTAGAGACAGAGGATGATTACGGGCAAGGCCAGAAAGAAATTTGGAAGTTGTTTGAACTCATAGTAGTTCAGCAATCCTACGTTCCAATGTTCTGCCTGCACCTCGGAGTAAGGGATCACAAACGACTTGCTACACCAGAGCGGGACATCATCTGTTGTTTGCAAGACACTTGTTCTATTATTAGCTCTTTTGAATAAGATCTCCATACCATGTTCTAAAATCTTTTGAAAGGAGATCACCTTTTCTTTGTTACAGATGCGCAAGTAGCAGTAGATCTGATACAAGGCGCAGGGAAAGAGAATGATGGCTGCCGAATAAAACGTTCTTGTCACACCAACGACGATGATTCTGCAGACTTTCTTCAAGGTGGAGAGGTTGATTGGTGAACGCATTTTAGCAAAGACAAAGATTGAAAGTTGGACAGTGTGGTATGCGACAAAGCCGATGGAAACTATCCCATTAGATCTTGCACATGTACCTAATCCAAATGCGATTGTGGATATCAGGTAGCGTCTTTTCTCCAAGAACAGCATCCCGCTTAAGCTAAGCAACAAAAATGAGGCTTCGGTGTACATTGCAGTCATGAAGATACTTGCAGGGTTGAAGCAGTAAAGGATCCAGGCTATATCTGCTATCCGTTGGTCCTTGCATACCCTCTTGGTTAACTCGTACAGCACAACCGCAGCCAGGGTGAACATGAGCACGTTCAGGAGCCATCCTGCGACCAGAAGGACGCTCCGGAGCTGCATCACCATCTGAAGAGGGGAGAAGAGCGTGTCTGCAAGCGCTCGGACGAGACCGGGGTAAAGCGGGAAGAACGCCATCATGCGGTCCGTGGTGTAGCCATGTTCAGCGATGTGAAGGAAGTGCGCCCCATCCCACTTGCAGAAGCCACCGAGGAGTAGGTCAATGCAGAGGTCACCAAACCCTGGGTTCTGCATAGGATCTTGATGGAAGGCATCGGCGTGGTGATCAGGTATCAGGTTATTCAACAGGATCTAAGTAGTGAAAAGGAAAAAAAACAATCAAGTATGGACTATTCTTATTCATTTCAACTGAATCAAAATTAAGAACATGTAGACTATGTCTAAATGTTTGAAAAACTGTAACACTCATTTTTCGATCATAAAACTAGTCATCCCTGACAGCTTCAGTCTAGATCGCTCAAGCAAAACATAGAGAGTCAATGCTAATGCGTATTGACATCTAGCACTGCATACTTGCTGTGAGACAGGTATTATTAGACCTATACACAAATATGCACACCACACAATATTGCATAGACTGCACACAATCATGCCGATGCGGCTGTAGTGTAAGCAAAGTTTGACAGTAGACTTGCAATTTGAATTTTTCAATTATTCTTTTTAACATCAGTAAGTTGAAAAATGTATTTTACTGCTATTTAGGTGTCATCAATTGTCACTAAAGTACCGATTTTGAGTTTTGTACAGTGGTGTTTGAAATGTTGAGAATCAAAAGCACAGCTTTTACTACACAGCCAGGATAGTGATGCTCCTATCTACAGGTATGCATGACACTCACCAGGAATAATCTTGTTGCACACCAATAGTTAAATTAAATTTCTTTGTAGACTTCTAGACCTTTTGGACTGCTGCAGATCCCTGCATTTTTCAGTGATGATTAGGTTATCATGGTAATATTAATAAGATAATAACATAAACTAATAAGAACTCCAAACATGACAATTTCAATCAAGAAATTGGGCCGTATGCATAAAAAGTAGCAATTGCTTGCAAGCAATTGCTTCAAGCACAAGCAATTGCTTGTCAAGCAAAAGATCAAGCTCAAGCAATTGCTTAAATCTGTATGCATAACATTTTGCTTGTGCTCAAACCTTTTGCTTGCCTCCAGCAAGCAATTGCTTACGATCTCAACAATAGCGACGTCACGCCGGTGCGAACATCATTCATGGGAGAACAAAGGCGGGTTTCGCATACTAGTAGTGTATTCAAATGTCATGCGTGTGGGGTAGCCTTTCCTGACACCGTTGTCAGACATCCTCCCCGTTTTTCATCATGTTCAGGTATGAACCTGTGTGCTAACCACTCAACGTTCTCCTTGTCGAAACGGAATAGTTTCCGATAGGTCTCGGGAGCAATTTCTTCTCGATTTATTCTACTCCTGTACAACTTTGGTTTTTCTCTAACGAGCATAAACATGATGCTTAACCGCGAACGTCCCGATTAAGCAAGAGCTCAAGCTGCTATGACGGAGCTTGAAAAAACGTAAGCAATTTAGATCTAAGTTATATATTAAGAACAAGCAAAAGGTTCGTTTTATGCATACGTTTTTAAGCAATTGCTTGATCTTTAAGCAATTGCTTGCGGACATCAAGCAATTGCTTGTGCTTGCTAGCAAAAGCATTTGCTTGCAAGCAATTGCTTATGTTTATGCATACGGATTCAAGTAAAAGGCTAGCACAAGCAATTGCTACTTTTTATGCATACGGCCCACTGTCTAGACTAGATCTAGGACAACACAAAAATGAACGAATGGGGCAACACATTATAATTATTGACAGTATATCGTACAATACAATAGCCAAAAAATATAAATTGCTGCATTTTTGTTTTAATGTAATAATAGAAAATGCATTACCTGCAAAAAAGTCACGACAAGTCTCGATATAATGGCATATTTTGCTATCATAGTTTTACGCGAATTTCCCATGGGCGTCGCCATCTTGAAAACATCTTTCCTCAGTCATAGTTTTATTATTTTAATGTTTAGAAATTTATTGTTCAAATTTTTTATACATATACATGCATTTTTGTCTTTTAAAAAAATTGAACAAAATTAAAAAATTGAAAATCATTAATTTATTGTTTCAAATTTGCTAAAAACATCTATATTAAATAATAAATTAGTGCATGAATTAGTCGCTCCTCAGATCGTTTGCTAAAGGGGTGAACATTGTCCTTGTTTAGTTCTCTTTCGAATAAATTGCCAATTTGAGGACCGTTTAGATTTGAATGACTTTGAACAGCTAGACGGTTCTATAAAATAATATTGAGGGTTAATAATTGGGCGTGCTATATGTGGAAGGTTTGTTAATTTTTAAATCCACTGTTATAGAGGGTCTTTGAAAAAAATGGGGGTCTATATATTTATATAGCAGAGCGCCCCCCCCCCATAAAGAATATATAACAAAATAAGTTAATAAATTAATTAATTAAGAAATACGCTACTTCGAAAGTCTTCTATTACACATATTTCGTATATACACCTGCGTATGTTATTGTCATTTAATTACTGTAAATACATGTGAGGGGGGCCGGGTGGACTTGAATGCATGCGATTAATTTAGACCCGTATTACTTGAAAATTGTAGGAGGGGTATTAAACACTTTTCTTTTTAAGTAACGGCTTAATGATAAAGATGAAGTATGAAATTGATCGGATATTACTTGATAAGGGACACTTTTATGGTAGGATCATGGCTGGGTATTTTTTCTTGATTTTCAGCCTTTCAAAAGTGAGGTATCTAATTGGTGAACCCCCAATTTCGTCTGGCGATGGATACAATGATGATGATGATGATGATGAAGATGATCTCTTCTTGTATAGCGCCTCTGATAGGCGCTCATGCCCTTACAAAAAAGTTGTATAGAATTCTATAGAACGCTTTATAGAGTTCTATAGAGTTCTATAGAACTCTATAGAACTCTATAACATTCCAGATTCTCTATAGAACTTTTAAGAATTCTCTATAGAAAGCGGTTTCCTCAATAGAATTCTATAGAATAAGTTTTCTATAGATTTAAATTTCTATAGAAAAGTTAATTCTCTATAGAATTTTTAAGGTTGTCTATAGAAATCAGTTTCCTCTATAGAATTCTATAGAATAAGTTTTCTATAGATTTAAATTTCTATAGAAAAGTTAATTCTCTATAGAATATTTTAGGTTGTCTATAGAAATCAGTTTCCTCTATAGAATTCTATAGAATAAGTTTTCTATAGATTGAAATTTCTATAGAAAAGTTAATTCTCTATAGAATTGTTAAGGTTGTCTATAGAAATGAGTTTTCTCTATAGAATTCTATAGAATAAGTTTTCTATAGATTGAAATTTCTATAGAAAAGTTAATTCTCTATAGAATTTTTAAGGATGTCTATAGAAATCAGTTTTCTCTATAGAATTCTATAGAATAAGTTTCCTATAGATCTAAATTTCTATAGAATTCTATAGAATTTTTTTTCTATATGAAGATATGTATCTCATGCATATTCATGATAATTTGCATGTTTTCACAGAAAATGTAATTATCATGATCTGTCAAGCAAATGTGACAATTAACATCAATTTTGTGATTTATATTTTCTTAGACAATTATTGACAAATATAATATATATGTACGATTTTTTTAAACATGTAACTTAAGACGTAAAATAGATATATTAATATATGTAATTTACTAACCAGTAAAAACATGTATAATTTTGTATATGTATGTAAGATCTCCGCACTACTTAATTAACAATATATACTCAACTGTATTTTGCTTCAAATGATCATTGTGATGGAGCAATTGCAGGAGTCTATATAAATATGGTTTAGTCGGTGGCCAGATGTCATGCAATATTGATTATTAATTATCAATTGATTGCTGGTCGCTACTGAATAATAAACTGGTTTTCAACTGGTAAATAATGGTCTACAGAATTATTTACAACAAAACTTCTATAGAATTCTATAAAAAATATCTATAGAATTTCTATAGGCCATTCTATAGAATGTTTTATAGAGATTCTATAGATGTCCGTTATAGATTTCTATAAAATTTGTATAGAAAAGTGGCCCACTTTTCTATAGAATCTCTATAAAACATTTCTTTAGAATTGCTATAGAATAAAATGGTCTATAGAATTCTTTATAAAAAAATTCTATAGAATTCTATAAAACAAATTCTATAGAATTTCTAAAGGCCATTCTATAGAATGTTTTATAGAGATTCTATAGAGGTCCGTTATAGATTTCTATAGAATTCTTATAGAAAAGTGGCCCACTTTTCTATAGAATTTCTATAAAACATTTCTATAGAATTGCGTATAGAAATTCTATAGAATTTTTTTTATAGAATTCTATAGAACTTTTTTGTAAGGGTGGTGTTGGCTTGAATCGAACATTTTGCCAGATGTAAGAAAGAAAACAATAAGTAAACAAAAAACAGAAAAGAAATGCCAAAAAAGTAAACAATTAAGTAGCAAAATAAAATAATTGAGATAAATCTTAGCTTATTAGAGTATACAGCTATAAAGCCGATTTGAAGGCGGTATAATTGAGTTTTAAGATATAATTGACGGAGATAGGTTAATCCAGTCCTTACTGCTCTGCAAATATACTACATCTACTTGGACAAAAACAATTTTACGCCCCTGAAAATAATCTAATTTGCTTCTTTCTTCTTTTTTGTTGTCGTGTGCGTGTGTGTGCAGGCCCCCCCCCCCCCCCCCGCAAAAAAAAGAGAGAGAGAGAGAGAGAGGAGGAGGAAAAGAAGGGAAAGGGAAAGGGAAAGAGGAGACGAGAAAGAAAGAAGAGGAAGAAGAAAAGAAAAGGGGGAAGAAGGAGATCGGCAGGCACGTAGTCACGGGGGGGGGGGGGGGGCACGTGCCCCCGAAAATTTCCAAGATCGGTTGAACTTTTTTAGACCCCTCCCCAGGACGTCGATCGATTACATGTGTGCCCCCCCCCCAAAAAAAACACACCAAACTCTGGCTACGGCCCTGGAAATCGATCGGGGGCTTGCCTTCCAGGCTGTTGCCCCCCCCCCCATCAACAAATAAGAGAGGATGAAGGGAAAGGGAAAGAGGGATCCGCCCCCTCGATCCAACCAGCGGTCCTAAGGTGGGCCCCTGAATGCTTATCTGACCGTCATGAAATGCCTAAGACTCCTGAGCTTTTGCCGCCCCTAGACCCCCACGCCTATTTATGCTACGCTCTACCTGATCTTAAATAATTTACCCTCACCCACTCACTTTTAAAATTATTCAGCGGAGCCTGCATGTAAGAGTTGGGTGATGCAGATTTTTTTCTTTCTGCCCCTCCCCCAAACATTTTTGCTCATTTCGCCACTGCTGGTCACCATTACGTAAGTTGGCTCGCATAATTTCAAATGTGCCCCCCTCCCCCTATCCTGGATCAGCGCGTGTGTGTGTGTGTGTGTGTTATTTTCTGCTTTGGGGGGGGGGGTCTTTTTTTAAATAAGAATAATATAAAAATAAGTATATTTGTGATTTTTAGTTTACTAATTCTATATGTTTATTTAATGCCTGTTAACAAAATCATCTCATGCAGCCACCCCCTTTTGCAAGCCTGAATCCTTCACAGATAATAATAAGTTTTGGCCAAGTCTATAATGAGTGGGGATTTTATACAACCATTAAAAAGTAATAATTGTAGCCTATATAAAGGAAAAAATGAGGTGAAATGAGGTAAGAATCCTGATGCGGGACTTTTTGGTGACCCAATGACTATGCGGAGCAAGCATCGTCCACGAGCCGCCTAGAGGCGAGACGTTTGTTTGTTTGTTTGTTTGTGGTTGCTTTTTTTTTTTGGGGGGGGGGCTATTTTGAACCCCCAGAAGTGATATTTTCTGGCAGCATCTACACTATATCTAGGGCCTAGTAATTGTGTGCGGGTCTGGCCACATGGCGTTTTTCTATGCACATTACATTTTCACTTGGCAGCCCTACGTAGATCCACCCCTGTGCCGTGGCGTAACGGAGCATAATTATGTTTGGAGGGCATAATAAAAATCCGCATCACCAACCCATGTTACATGCATGCCCCGCGGAACGTTTTTCAAAGTGTTGGGGGAGGGTGGGCTAAGGTATTTGCGATTAGGTAGAGCGAAGCAAGTGAAGCGTACATTGGCGTGGGGTCCAGGGGCGGGGCCTCGAAAATTTGAAAATTGCTCCTCCCCCTCCCCCCCCCCCTCCCCTTGAGCACCATGCAGGGGAGGGGGCCGGTACGTCTCTTTTTTTATACAAATAAAGGTAAAATTAACGTGTTGTTACCGTCCCCTCTTGCCTTGAGTGAGGTCCAGGAGGCGTAGCGCCCAGTAGCTCAGAGGTTTTAGACATTAAATTACGGTCAGATGAGCCTCCAGGGGCCCGTCTTAGGGGCCTTGGTGGGGTCCTACAGCAATTTTGTAAATCACTGGTATCGAATTAATTAGAAATAAACCACGTTTGAATTTTATTTGGGGGTCAACTGCCCCCTCCATCAGTACGCCAGTGCATGCATGTGTTTGATTAGTAAACACAACTTTTGTCTGAAGCATTTTATTTCAGTGCAATATGTTGATTAAGGGGGGGGGGGGGGTACGACGGTACGTGAACCCAATTTGTTATTGTTTTTTTAATTTCATTATAAAACGTATCTTTGCAAAGTAATAGGTTATAAGACCCCCGTTCATTATGCACAGTCTTTAGAACAGTTAAGTAGAATACTGGTTAAGTCTTTGACAGTGAATGCCAAAAATAGAAGGAAATAAAAGTCGTCCAAAAAAAAAAAAGAGTGATAAATATGAAACCGACATGTGGTGCAGCTGAAGAAGCGAAGTGTAGATGTATTTGTGAAAATAGTATAGTTAAGACCTTATGTAGGATTCAAACAAATGTATACAATGGTTGATTACTATTTTAGTTAGATGGGGTGACGTTCCACTTTCCCGCGTCTTAGTTCACCCCGAGTTTCCTCGTCTTTTTAGTTGAAATGAAGTCGTAAAAAAATAAAAGAGGCGATGAAATCATTAAATTGGCAACAGTGATCGGTCGACATGGGCTGAATTATATGTGTCTTACTTCAATCTTGCTCATTTCTTTATTATTGTTGTACTCGGAAGGATGCTGCATTTAGCGTCCTTATTGTTCCGGAAACTTGGCTCTTTCTTGGAAGAATTCACCCAGCAGCAAAGGATAATGGCTGAAATTAAAGACCTACCGTTTCAATTTCCAGAGCTAGCCCATATTGATCACAAGAAATCGTGTCCTAGATACAATGCAGGTCAGTATTTTCAGAGGACAAAACAAGAGAGAGCGAGAGTCGAGGCAAGCGAAAGCGTGTGACTGTGAGTCGAGGGAAGCTAGGGAGGAAAGCCCAACCTTGGCGGGCTGCGCCCAGCCTGCCACCGTGCACCGCTGGCATGGCACGGCGCGGCTCGGCCCTATCGCGTGACGCGATACGGGATATGCGGGGCCAGGGACAGGTCACTATTTAGGGTTAATCTAACGTTACTAGATGTAGTACGAGTTCCCAGTCTTGAAACTTGGCCCGGATGCATTTTTCATTGACTTTGTACAGAGACTTTTCACGTTATGAGTAGTGTAAATCACACAAAAATAAAATTTAGAAGAGTTAATGAAATACAACAAGAAATGTGTAGGTTAGTACATAATGAAGACACAAAGAGTGGTCAAATCGGCTGAATTTGCCGTTTTATACACCAAAAATGACATATTACTTACATTTTGCGTCCCAAGGTTTTCCCATTCCTCAGTGGCGCGCTGAACCGTCGCAAATATGCCTTTACTTATTACGCGCTGCGCTGGTGCAAGCCCAGCGGGCGGCAGTCCGCACACACGTACGCGGTACGTGCGTGAAGACTTAGCCTTCGCTACAGACACTTGCTAAATGTACGCGCACGGACGCACGGACAAGGCAGGGTGGATCACTGACCTCTATTATGTGGACGTACCGTACCATCGCCCATTCCCGCGCCCGTGTTAAAAAACTGAAGCGGGTGCGCACTCGCGGTGGCCATTGGAGTGCCGTATCACTTTTAGAAGTGAAACATGGCCGCGAGAGTACTTCTATACGCCGTGCGCTCATTCAGAAGTGCAACATGGCGGCCGCACAGCGTCACTTCTGTTAGCCAATGAAATGTCCGGTGTAACGTTAGAGGTCGGTGGGGTGGATTGATATTAGGCCCCAACTGTTATACCTACTGGTTTAGTGCTGTGGGTCTATTTGAAAATAAAAATAAAATAAAAGAATTTTTGGAATCTAGATCGAGATTTAAATGGGGTCTAGACTAAACAAATTGGAAGACAAAAAACTTGCCTTTGCCCAGAAGTATTTTTTCATTCTACTTTGTCATTTAATTGCCTGTAATTTAAATATTTTAACATTTTTCTTTATATCTCTCACTTTTCCTTCTTTTACCTTCTTCTTTTTTCTATCCTCAGGTGTCAGAGGTACGGTGTCAAAAAATAATTAAGCATCCCATAATGCAAGTTGTTTGTAAAGTCATGCCTAACTATAAATGAACTATACATATGATCAATTCTGAATGACTTTTACTTTTGAAAACACTGTAATCTCACTGATGAACACTAGTTCTATAGGCCTATATACAAGTAAAGACAATCATCCCAACTATCTCGCCCCCTGGTGGAGCATATCTGCATGCAAGAAACCAAAGGCTTTGACCTTGCAGGTAGAAGCTGCCTGCAGACACAAAACCCCATAGTGCTCCATTTGCCAAAAATATTTTTGGTGGACAGCAGTGTAATTATGGCATTGAATTTCAATCATAGCTACCCGACCCAAATGTATGCATGCATAAAGTTGCAGGTTTAATGTGTATGATTAATTCTTAAAGAATTTCATATTTGGAAGCATTGTAATATCTCACCAGTTTAATGATAATTAACTATATTTACAGTCTTTTTCTTCTTGTTTAGGCCTGTACACCAAGGGTTTTCACATTGCAGGTAGAAGCTACCTGCAAGAACTAACTGCAAACTGAGACTCACCAATATAGATATTGTTGGCTGTCAACTGCTTTAAAGTCTGCTGGACTCCACACATCTAGATGCCTGGGCAATGATAGGCTGCTCACAACTTCACAATGTTGCATACAAATTCTTTGAATTGTTTTCAAGAATAACTTTTTTTTCCAGACTCTTTCCACAATGCTTGTCATAACCAATTTGCGAATAATGCAAATTTCTAAGAATATAACACTAGCAATTACAGGTCTTTACATAGTTTTACCGTTATAATCGTTTTTACTTTTGGGCCTTTCAAGTTACACATAGCAGATATCACCGAGATGAATGTCAGTAAAGAATTCTGCAATCGTCATGTAGAACAATTCATTGTTGCCTTGATAGGAGACCTCAAACTCCCCATCCTTCAAGTTGATTACTGTTGCATTGTACCATTGCTCCTTTTCATCTTTCTCCCACTTCTGCGCGAATTCTCTATTAATAATTTGTCCTGGGTCTTTCACATCTGTCAGAAAGTTCTTGTCTGTAGGTTCCGGAATACTCAGGAGAATGTTCTTCAACTCATCAACAGAGCACTTACTTAGGGCATGTTTCCCAATATCTTGTCCAAGTATTTTGGTCCTAAATTGAATCTGTGCCTTCAGCATCCCTGTAGCTCTGGTCTTGGACATGCCATTGACTTTGGTTTCACATTCATCCCGATGTTCAATCACCCCGTCTTGCAAGATACTCTCAATAAGTTCTTCTACTTTGTTTCTGGCCTTCTCTGCTTTTTCAGTTAGCTTCTGCTGTTTTTCCCGGACTCGTCTTTTCACCTTCTCTCTGTATGTCACCTTATTCTCCATTTCTCTCTTGCGTTCTTTTGCACCTGCCTTAATGTTATTGCGAATTAGCTCCTTCCTACTTCCCTGTGGCTTGTTTTGGAGCCAGTGCCGTGTGGCATTGGCCTTGAACATTACTTTTGACTCTATTTTACCTATGCCAATATTGGGTGCATGATGTAGGTGCGAGTCCAATTGCGCAAAGTTACGCTCTCCACTTATATTACTGTTGCAGCATGATGCAGCTTGTTCCTTCAAGACCTCTGAAGACTCCCAAAACTGTCCACCGGCAGCTGGGACCCGAGTTGACGTCTGATCACATCTAAGATTGATGTCAGAATAGCCTTGAGTGGCCCGACCATATCGTCCTCAAATGGTTGAGACAAAAGTGCAGTTAGGACCTCATCTTTAACAGGTGGAGTACCAAATACGGTGCAGTTGTCCCGAAGCATGGACTGCGGCTCCTCCGACCATTTGGTGAGCATATTGGCAGCACTCTCATACAAATTATTCATCTCGAGGATGTTGCCTCCTTCACTGACCACCTCCATCCAGGGTCTGGCTACCAATGCACCAACAAGGCCAAGGCATCGAAGATGGCGGATGTTGTCAATGTTCCATGCATTTACAAATGCCCTGTGCAAGTCATTTGTCGGCTTGTTGACCAATCTGAAATAATCTACAATGGCCTCCCCAATTAGATGCAACCTCCCAGCCGAATAAAACAAAATGTTGAATCTGTTGCCCACCCATCTGGGGATCTGTTGAGGAAATCCTTTCTCTTTCAAAAAAGACCGCAACTCGGTGCTATCTCCACAGCTGTCACTCGTGAAAAGCTTGCTCGCAACTCGAATGAATGCTTGCGCATTACACTCGCCGCCTTTATTGAAAGGCATTTTGCAAGTGCGTTCTTTGTTGACATCTAGTCGTTTCAATGCCTTGTTGGCATCGCGTGCGAATGAATCCAGCGGATGCATGCTACATCGAAACTTGTTCACCTTGATATTTCTCTGCTCCTCCAGTTGTCTGTCGACGGCATCATTCGTTGAGCAACGATCCGTCATGGTATTAGTTACCTCATTTAGGACATGAGGGGACACAGCATCACAAACTCCCTTGATTGACTCAACATATTCCGCTGCTGTCCCTCCAACCTGTTGGGCGAACCCTATCATGAATGTATTGTATTGTATTGTAATGTATTGGGTTGCAATGCAGGTATTATATTTGAAATTTGAAACAGCCAGAAATTTGCTAATATTAACATACTTGGTTTTCAAAAGATAGGGGGGAGGGATGCACACCTGACCCGTCCCGCCCCTCCCACCCCCCTATATCCGCTACAGCAACATCATTTTTTATTTCAAACTTAAATTAATAATGTAAATAAATTGATAATTTGTAATGTGAAACAGAAACTAAAGTTCTGGGAGAGGTGAAAAATAAATTTGTAAGCTTCCAAATTCTTTTCAGTTCAGTTCACGCCGAATCAATTTACACTATATATACACTTGTTCTTGTAACTAATCTACCTTTCCCATTTGCTTGTAATTACATATTAAGAACTTGCATGTATCCTTAATAAAGCTCAGTAAAAAGGCTGTAATTGCGAAGAATTCAATCACCTTATCAAACCCAAATTACTATTGATAGCAAATTCTTAATATGCTGGTTGGCGCCAACTTAGTAATTGGACACAAAACAAACCTGCAGGTAAAATGAAGCCTCTCGTATGGCGGTATTAAATTGCTTTCCATCTTTGGTTGATACAGGAGCCTTCAATTCAGCGATTTCATTCTCTAGCACAGCTATCTTATCTATCATATAGATGGAGTCTTCATCCGGGCGAGTAGTACGAGGCTTTCGTGGAACACTTGACCGTTGCTTCCTCAATCTCAGGTATTTTTCCGGTACCTTTCAGCTTTCTTTTTAGCGCTGTCATTGGCCTTTGAAAGTTTTGTTACCTTAGAGCTTGCCATCTTGAATTCATTTTTGAAATGATCGCATCTTGCACTGGTCCTGAAAACTTTCCTGTTAAGGTCTTTAGTCCTTTTGTTGGTGTTGATGATGGCATGGAGATCTTTAACTCGCCGTCTCGCAGCGGTCAGTTTGTTCTGAAGATCTGCAATAGATCTTTCATGTCTCTCCTTGATTTGCTTGACCTTGGCATCATGGCTGACTGCTTCATTGTCAATTACCTGACGGAGGCGGTTGCAGTTTCCACATCCAGACTCGCGCTGACTTGGACTGCTTGCAGCCGTGCCAGGGATGGAAAATTTGTTTTCGAGGAACTGTTCAAGGTTCTCTCTTGCACCGGGTCTTTTGAAATGTTTCTTGAAAGTTGTGTATTTCGCATACAAACGTTCCAGTTTACGCAACAGAGTTCTCTCGTTGGCACCCCATATTCTTGCTATGGGTGAAATTAGACCACGCTCCTTAGTATAGATCTCGAGCATAAACCCATTTACGATATGGACGATGGATATGTTCTCGAGAATTGTGTCTGGGGCCAGACCTGCCCGTGCTATAAAGCCACTGGCAGCCATTTCCTGTGAAATAAAAAATACATTTTTTATTCATGCAAACCTATGTGTATTTGCATATTATTGTTAGTGAAATCATATTTCAAACCAAGAGACCCAGTTTAAAAAAAAAGGAAGATAAATAAAAAATAAAATTTGATCACAAATAAACACACAAGGACAAGAACTCATAACAAAGTACAGATTACAAACATTTAACACTCAAACCACGAGTTATATCTTTTGTATCTTTCTTGAGTTTTTATCTTGGTCTTGAGTTTTTATCTTGGACTTGAGGATCTTGAGAGTCACCCAGACACAGTGAAAAAAATACACGGGGGCTCAGGGCGAATTTGCCCCCGAAATGCCCAAAAGAGCCCCCAAAAATCAGAAAGAGCCCCCGTAAATTTGCATAGAGTTCAATGCAAAACAAATTTTAGAGTGTTATTTTTATGCAAGCAAGCTTGAAAAGTAGCCCCTGAAAAATAAATATTAATTTTTTCCTGCGCAGACAGGAGCACAAACCACCATGACACGGCCACAAAGGCAGCTGAGGTGTTCTACAGCCATGTGTCTGCCGGGTAATGCGACAAATGCTCTGATGAAATTATCTCTGTATTTAATTTTGTAAGAGCTATGAATAGGGAATCGATCATAGCTAATAGCTAAAGTAATTGTCACCAGAGCATTTGTCGTAAAACCGTCTGCAGGTAGTTCAGATCTTAGTTGTGCATCAAAAGGTCTTGGCATAAAAATTGTGTTGAAGTTCCTAGGAGGAAAATAAAAGAAACGTCATGAAAGTTTATTTGTGGGATATGTCATGTTGAACATCTCTCAAACTAATTAACCGAGTCTACCAGTCCATTTAAAAAAATTTTTTTTTTAGGGGGGTAGTCAACACTTTGAAATTTAAATTTTGAAATAGGCCTACTGATCTGAAATAAAATTCTAAGTTTCAAACATATTTTGGCCCATTGTAAAACGAGGAAGACAAAGTAGGGCCTATAGAAAATTGAGCTGGTTACCCAGGACGTAGGCCTATTGCAGGTTGACATTCATAAGGGGGAAAAATATAGGTACAAACAAAAGTATTCTAAAAAGGAAATGAAAATTGATTACAAGAGAAAAGAAAAATAAAAGACATGTATACGCCTACATGTCAAAATAAAAGTGTACAAAAAATAAAACTTTTACGGCAATCACTGGGATTTGAAAATCAAATAAGTCTTTAGACATTTATTTCAGAATAATTCAAGTACCCATACATGTACAGTTGTTTGACACCGTAGAACAAATAGAACATTCATACATGGGGGGGGGGGGGGGGGGGACACACCCTGAAATCTCAAGAGTTTAATACTTGTCCTTCATCCATTCACTTTTTTTTTTCAGTCATTATTAGGCGTAACTTTAAGTTAGATCTCCTCATGCATGGAATTTGTTATTTTCATGACGAAATGAAATAGGTTTACAACCAACTCCATTATTATGCTAGCACTAGAATATGCTCTGCGCGAGCGTATGTGTGTGCATTGAAATTTATTTAATCAGGTTGATTAAAAAAAAAGGGGGGGGGGGAAAGGCAGGGACAATTTATTTTGATAAGCAGATATTAACAGAAAAATATTGTTAGGGGTGACATGACTGGCGTATAAATGAGCCAATATTTTGGGGGGACTGCGCTATATCTACAGAAATTTGTAAGATTTATTTATTTGAATTTTTTTTAGGGGGGCAGCTGTCCACCCCCCACCAGACAAGTTGTACGCCAATTTTGTCTTTGTGTCAAGAGAGGCGTGACCTGAAGCCGAGAGTCAATAAAAATGATCATGAAACTTGAATAAAAGATGGGCTGAAACCTGAGCTAATTCCTGTAATAAAGAGAAAAGGATGTGATTGTGGATACACCCCCCCCCCCCCCCACACCGATATATATTTCACTGTACTCACTCAGGTCTCTCTCAGTCACTGACTCACACTCACACACAGCCCAGGCCAAAATTGACTTTTTTAATTTATTTTCTTAATCAGTATGCATATATAAAAATTAACAACAAACCTCTGATAATAATAAAAAATAATGTTCCTCGTCACATTCAAACGCCCACCAGATTAATAAAATTAAGTATTGAAGACCAACGAGTATGAAAAGACTAGTATCCATATACACGCACTGTGCAATTGCAATGGCGGTCGTACAACACATAAACTCAATAGCGTCTCCGCGGCAGCAACCGCAGAAATCTTTCGCGCGAAACTGCCGGGGATCACATTTTGGCTGAAATTTGCCCTACTTGGTGCACTCATACTGATATGTGGGCGTACCTGGGCTCGGTAAAACTTTCTTCCAAAAAATCCGAAAACAGTTCAATTTTGAAAAAAACAAACTTTGGAGACTGCCAAATTCTGCGCAATATGGATCTAGGATACATACTGACAAAGTTCACTCCGAAAATAGCGAAAACATCGACTTACCGAGGTGAAAAGTCTACAAACTAACGGCGTTATGGAGGTAGGTAGCAGACACCATCGCAATGATCAGAATCCGTAACTACTTTCATATAATTTATGTTAATTTATTTCTACAGGACCCGTTCACTTCAGGAAAGAATAATATCAATCCACCCCTTGTCGAAAGCATATGCAACGGGCGAGCTGCCAAAGCTTGAGCACACCGTATGTACAAAACGATGTACGTGCGCAAGGGCCCCCTCTAGTGCCGAATGACGTCCTCTATTATGAGCGATAAATCCTTGGGAAGGCGGACAACTTACAAAAGCTGACAGTGGACTTTATTTTGCGGAATCTGTTTTTTGGCATTGCCAGGGCGCGCTAGGTGGCGCTAGGGGAACCCGAAACCCGCAGAGCGCGGATGAAAAAACAGAAGATCCTTATTTTCTTGGGACACAATTCGTCCGCGTTTACGAGGATATGCTCGATTGTGCGAACGATCTCTGTACAATGTCAATGTAAAAATCCGTTTTTCGCATCGCCAACCCGCGGATCGGAAACAAGAATCGCCCACAAATATGTGGACGATCCTTAGTTATATTGGCGGACGCTTCTGTCCGCGTTCACGAAAAGGGATCCTCGTTTATGCGGATGATCCTTATCTCTTCAAACAGCGTCCCTTGGTACTTGGTTGTTTACCATTCATTTATTTATTTCCTAATTGTTAATATATAATTTTTACTTATTTATTTATTTATTTGACAGTGGTTGACAGAGAGGAGGAGAATGGCTCCATTAGTATGGAGGAGCTAGACTGTCTCCAGCTGGAGCTAGAGACGATGCTAGCGGCCGTCACGAGGAGGATCCGTCAGATCCAGCAGGAGGTGCAGAGCATGGCAGATCTTCAGGAGATCAAGAAAGAAAAAAAGGAGCCAAACCTGTAAGAAAAGAAAATTAATGTTTTGTTTATCCAGAGTAGGCAGTCTAGGCACATTTATAGTATCCTCCCTGAAGGCCCTGCACACCGCTTTACAAAGTCATATTATTGCCCAGTGATCATCTTGAAACGGCACTCTGCTCCAAGATGAGGTTTTTAAAGGGCATAGCATACATTGTGGAAATATTGACTGATTTAGGTTAAAACAATTGCCCTGAGGTGATCTTGAAACTGTCCTTTGCCCACAGACCATAGTCAAAAGTCATTATACAATTTCAAGATCATTGAGTGCGGTAGTTTTAAAAGTCACATGTGCCTGAGAGGCAAAACCAGAACTGAACCACTCTAACCCTCTTGTCTCTCCTCTTGGAATGCCAAGTGATTTTTTTTTCTTCAATTTTTTGTATTTTTCCAAAAAGGATTCAGTTTGATTTGAATGAATTTTTACTTGCCTCATAGGAGAAAAAAGAGGAGACTTCAACCACAAGTGCGCCCCCATCTGGCAAGCGAGGGAGAATCGATGAGAAGCCAGAGAAACCAGAGAAGCCTCCGAAGAAGATGAAGGAATCGAGCGGGAAGGGGGGCAACACCAGCACCCCGGGGGTCGGATCTAACAGACCTAAAGCCAAGAGTATGAGTATACATGTGAGTATACAGCTAAGCAGGGGAGGGAAATGGAAAGGGGGAGGGGGGGTTCTTGCACCCCTTTTGGAGGATCTCATATCTACTTACAGTTGATACTCTAAGCAAATAAATGCCCCTTAATTCGTTACCTACGGCAAGTATATGTTATTTTTAAGTTTTTCAATTACTTAGAATATCACAAAAAATTCTGTCTACTCGAAATCCTCATTTGAAATGTCGAAAATATCCGCCTCTCTTTGCATAGAAAATCAGTCACGGCGCTGGTCTACTATTTATGATCTCACGTCCGGGAAAGAGTATATTCACGTACCCGGATGTTCCATAGCAAACATGTGCAGAGTGACACGATTTTCTGCTTATTTTTGTTTCAAAGGCTGAAAAGTCTAATAAATCATAATTCTATGTACAATTCTTTACCTTCCCCTAGTACTTCATAGTATTAATATCGATTCCCCTTTTAAAAATTATGACATACATGTATACATGCTAACGATGTGCTATTAGTCGATATTTTCACCATGTAATTTTTGTTTTGGTGTTGAAATCGGCCCAGGCACGGAGTGAACAGTACGTAGCTGTCTACCCATGCACAGTTCATTACCATACACTACGGCGATCTCCCGATGGTTTCTTCTTCCTTTTTCCCATGTCTTTCGCCTTCCTTGGCCCTGAAGATCCTTCATCTACCAATTCTGACACCGGTAGTCAGGAGCAAGTCTTTGTTAGTTGTTTTTCTTAGCTGGCAACGTCGCTTTCATTATCTTGCAATTGCTGATAAACATATAACTAGCGCACGTACGTTCCATCACAAGCAAGCAGCGCCTAGAGCAGCGGCTTGGTCTTACCTCCCGATTCTGCTCGCTTCACGAATGTTCATGCAAGAGCCGCATCACTCGCCAAAATATTATAGAGCAAGCGCGCTTGCATGATCTCGTTCAAGTTTTATATTTTACAACATAAAATGTTTAACTGGTACTGTATCCTTTTTTGAGGCAGTCACACAGATCTATGATAAGTACTATCATAGTTCTAGACCTATTCGTTTTACAAAACTGCTCCTGTACCTTATCTGATGACAATATAATGCATCCGCCTATTCATACGTGCACGATTTAACTTTAATTCCTAAGCAGTAAACTCGTCTTAAATCTCTACCAAATAGGTGAATATGAGGATATAAAAAGAAATCAGCGACTGGAAAATGTTGCTTCGTTATTCTTCATTCAAATGAAAACAGAAAATCCATCAAATAAACTCCTTAACAAAAACAAATCTAAGCCCTGACAGGATAGCATTTACGTAGGGATATCACTGCCATTCACTCTCACTGAGCCCATGAGTCCCGTTCGTGACGTCACGGATAGAGGCCCGACTCTACGTGCACTAGCTTCCGGGTTTCAGACTTAGATATTTTGGTAGAGTTACTCGAATAAATTCATTATTCTAAACTTGTTATGTCGGGTGGACACCATTTGGTGTTATTATGGGGGTTAAAAGTAAATTATCTCAGTATTTGGGATTGTCTTAGAGTATCAACTTTAAGGCCCAGGTAGGCAGGTAGGGTAAGAATGGGTTTTTATAGACCTTGAGCAAGGAGTAAGCAATGATACTTACTGTAGAATATTTATTTTCTGCCAACCCCACCAATGTGCTATTTCCCCCCTCTTTCTCTTGGAACCAGCAAAAAATACAGGAATACGAATTCACTGATGATCCGCTCTCTGACGTAGCACCCCCTCGCTTGCCCCGCAACGACACCATCGATCGTTTCTGGGCGTCGGTGGAGCCCTACTGCGCTGACATCACCAATGAAGATCTGAAGATGCTCGATGAGCTCATCAAAAGTGGCGAAGAGGAGACAGAATTCTTCAAGGTGCCGTCTCTAGGGAAGCACTACTCGGTCCGATGGGCGCATGAGGACTTACTGGAGGAGCAGAGAGAAGGTACTTATCATGAACAATATTAAAGCCCCACTGTACTACTTGTAGCTACTTGATCCCTCTATATAGAAAACAATGCCTAATCGGTCACCATTGGTCCCCCATGATCCTCTTTTCTTATGTTAATTGAGAGCTGAGTTGATGAGGTAACCACCTGTCATTGACCACCCTGGGTGGTCTAATTTCTTCTAGCCAAACTAGAACAGACGGCCTTTAAAGGAAAATCCAACCTTGATAGCCATCTACTCTAGAAGAAAGCAGAAAAATCAGAGAAGCAGACTGGTGAAAGTTTGAATGAAATCGGACAAAAATTAGAACTAGTCATTCAAGAATGACATAAATATCAATTAACACAATAAAAACAAATATTCTACAGTGTATGTATACAGTTCATACAACCTGAGTCTCTAAACATCATTGGGTACGCTTGATATACATCATTTGGAGCCTATTATGGAGACTTAAATCTTGAAATGTCCTAAAGAGTTCAATGCATGTAAATGTAGACTGGTGATCAAATCTCTGTTGTTTTTACTGTGTAGGTGGAAGGATAACAGACAAGAAGAAGGGACCTTCACCAAACACCAAAGAAGCTAAAGCCATGCTGAAGAAAGCAGACAGGTTTGTAACAATTAAGTCTCATTTAGATATGACACGGTTATCCTTCCTCCCCCCCCCCCCCCCCCAAAAAAAAAAATGGAGATTGTACAGTTATTCCTGTGTTGTAACCCATTAGTGGTATTTCCACCAAGTCTGGTGTCAGCGAATTATGAGCTTCTGTACCTGGAAACCGAGGACCCTCTCCCTTTAAGGAAATACAGTAAAACCTGTCTTAGTGGCCATCTCTCTAGGAAGGCAACCTGTCAATCATTGCCATGCATTTTGTCTCCCTCTAACCCTACAGTCTACAGTGGTCACTTTTATGTTTCATTTTGGTTGCCTTAAAGGCAGTATTTAAAAATGTTTCCAGTTTTACAAATGAAAGATGCATGGCCCTACATGTTATCAGTGTCTGTGATTTGGTATTATTTAGAAGCCCTATAAAAATTGCGCCTGATCATGAAGTGCCTCAAAAAATAAAAATCTTTGAGTGACCGGTCTTACAAAGCTCATTTTCCCCAATAGACTCATATGTTATGAAAACGCTGGGAAAACGATTTGTGAAATTTTGAATTCCAATCTTAGATATCTTGATAATCAGACAGGCGATCTGCTTGTAAACGCCATGAGATTCCTGACTGCAGCATGAGCTAAATCCAGCGTTTTGTTTAGAATCTAAGGCAAAGATCCCAAATACCTTTAATAGACAGGTTTGACTGTGATATGTTAATTGTTTGTATTATCTATGTGGTTACAGACCTGATGACGACTGCTGTCCGTTTGGAACCCTGACCCAACGTCTCATCTCAGCGCTGGTAGAAGAGAATATCATGTGCCCTCTGGAAGAAGAGTTCCTCATGGATTCATCTAAGGTCAGTTATATCCCTCTCATTATCTAGAGGTGCCAAGGTTAAGTCGCCAGACTGTCGATCACGAGGTCCGCGGTTCGAGACCCGCTGCGGCACTAATGTCCTTTGGCAAGACATTGATCTACATTTGCCACACTCAACCCAGGTGATGTAAATGGGTACCTGGCAGGAATTAATTCTTTGAAATGCTAGAGTGCCGTAATGGAAGCACAGCTAAAGCCGGGGTAATAATCTCCAAGTTTGGAAGCGCTTAGTGATTGTAATAAGCGCTATATCAAAACTGAGTATTATTGTTATTATTGTTATTATTATTATTTGCCACACCACCCAGGTGAGGTAAATGGTACATACCTGGTAGGAATTAATTCCTAGAAATGCTAGAGTGCCATAACAGTTCTATCCCTTTCATTAAAATGTCCAGACATGAAAGAATTGATTTATTCTGTAAGGCTTGGGAGTTATCAAAATGATTTTCCCTCTCATAATCACTCCACTATAATTTCTTTCTCTCTCCCATACTCTCTTTCTCACATTCTCTCTCTCTCTCTCTCTCTCTCTCTCTCTCTCTTTCTCTCTTTGTCTCTCTCTCTCTCTCACTCACCTCTTCATCATTATCTACATTTGCCACACTCGACCCAGGTGAGGTAAAATGGTTACCTGGTAGGAACTAATTCCCTGAAATGCTAGAGTACCATAAAAGAAATGCCCACCTCCCTGATTTTGTTTCTTTGATATGTCACTCCACACAAATTTTAATGTCTCCCTGATTTTTTGAAAGATTATTTCGATTTTGCTGTCTGCAATTGATATAAACCTCTCTGATTTCTGAATGAATCCTCCCTGAAAACTGGTTGACATATCTGCCATAATGGCAGCCACGCTCAAGCTGGGGTAATAGTTGTGGAGCACCAGGAGTGTCAAGTTTGACAGACATGAGCGCTATACAAAATCCCACTTTTGTTATTATCATTAAAATGTCCAGACATAAAAGGAACAGGGAACGTTACGGGCCAAGTTCAGAATCTGAAGGAGAAAAACGGGATGTGAAAATAAAAAAAATCTAGGAGTAAAACAAATAATGGAGCACCAGAGTTTTGACTGATCCAAATCAATCGCAAGTACTTCAATCAATCACAATTTTCCAGTCTCCTATCTCTTATGTACATAGTTGCGATTGATATTAATTTCAAATAAGTTGCGACTGACATCAACTCTTTGTAAGACGGGGCCCTGGAGTGTACCGGACATGAGCACTTCACAAGATTTATCTCTTAATATTTCATTTCTTTTCCCTCTTTTTTCAGGAAGAGAACGGAACAATAACCGATGGAAACACAGCAACCTCTCCTAAGAATGGAAACAGACCCTTCACAGTACCACACACCAAGGCACTAGAGGCAAGGATCAAGGAGGAACTACTTGCACAAGGTACGGAAGAAAAATAATGGCATTGTCTTATGTAATTTCGAGCTGGAGTCGAGAAATTTCGTTTTGGGGACACCTTAGCCGTATACAGTTGACAAGTAAATCATTACCAGGTTTTGAAGGTTTTTAATATAATAATAATAATAATAATAACTTTTACTTATAAAGCGCTTTTCATAAGACACTTATATCAAAGCGCTTTACAATATTGATACAATTAAAACTAGACAGAGTAATGACAAGAGAACAAATATGAAGTGAAATTATGAAACATAAGATAACAACGTAAGGTAACAATTTAAGAACTAGGTTGGATATGCATATTAAGTTTGTGATTTGTCCCAATTTGTTGTTGTTGTTGAGAATGTGTATATGAAAGCTCACATCTAAAAGTATTCAACAAAGGCACTAATATATCCAGTCCACCTGTCATTCTTGAGTTACGAAAAACACTCAAAACATCAAAATGTACAAAGGGTTATGATCAATTTAGCTGTAAACTGTAGGTGGTGTGCAGGTTTAAACCCATGACCTACTCATCGCCAGTCAAGTGTTAACAAATTTTGTAATTATTTCCGTTTACAGAAGGGAGTTGTGTAATTATTTTGTTTAAAGGCCCACTGTACTACTTGCACCTACTTGCTCCTTTTATATAGAAAACAATGCCTAAGTGGTAACCATTGGTCCCCCATGATCCTCTTTTTCTAATGTTAATTGAGAGCTGATTTGATGAGATGTCCACCTTTCAGTGACCTTCCTGGGTGGTCTAATCCCCCTGGCCAAACTAGTACAGACGGGTTTAAAAGATTGTGTAATTATTTTGGTTTACAGAATGAGCTGTGTAATTATATTTTGGTTTACATCCTATCCACAGGACTGCTGGACGTGGACGACCCCATGATCATGGGTGAGGAGGACGAGGTCTTGCTGGAGCTTCAGAAGCGACAGGAGGAACTGAAGGCCCTCTATGCTCACAACCGCACCCAGAAACAGCGCCTGGTCAAGCTCGCCAAGGAGGAGATCAAACGACAGGAACTGAGACAGAAACTACGGGCAGCTGATAATGAGGTAAGCTGGGCTTTTCATGTATACAGTCTAACCAGGGGGTGTTTCACAGAGACTAAGATCGACTTTAAGTTGGACTTAACTATGACAGACTACTCATGCCACTGGTAGCTCTCATTATTGGTTTCACAATTATGATCGTTTAGATAATATTTTTTCCTTCAATGATGAACTATCAAAAAGGTGAATTCTGTAGATTTGTGACCACGATTTGTACGTTTCTTGAGAAACCAATGCCAATAAATGGTGAGAGTAAACAGTGGCATGAACGGCCTGCCATAGTTTAGTCCGAATTAAGTTGATCTTAGTCTTTGTGAAACAATCCCCTGTCTTAGCTGATTTTTCTCGTACAGTCAAAAGGTGTCTTAGAGGTCACTTCTAATGATATTAATGACCACTATATAGCCTTCATATCCCTTACACAGTAATGCTCTTGTCACTTGGACATTATTACCCTGGTTATAGCTGAGCTGCCAAAGTAACTAGCCCTCAAGCATATCAGATACCCATTAACACCTGGGTGGAGAGTGGCAAATAATGTCTTGCCAAGGGACGTTAGTGTCCAGGTTGGATTTGAACCCTGTACCTTGTGATCTATACTAGACCACAGCACCTCTACCTGTCTATAAAGACCAGCCGTATAATAGTGGCCATGTATTTTGTCTCTATCAGAAAAAAATGTGCGTTGTGTAACTTGTCTAGAAAGGCTACCTACCTAAAGTGGCCATTTTCTCTGTTTTCCTTGAATGTCTTCAATACAAAGGTTTAACTGTATCTGGCTTTACGCCCCCTCCAGAGCACTGCTATATATTGATGTTGTATAAACATGTTGACGTCAAGAAAAAAGAAATAACCAACTATGAAGCAAACAAGTGATATATCAGGACCTGAGAGAAACAAACAAGCATCTGATAATGTCTATAGTACTTTAGCACATCCATTGGATAAGGGAGCTCCATTTGTCCCTAATTGAAAGGCAAAAAAAAGATTAACAAAGGAGAGATGAAAGGGAGTATATTCCCTCTCCCAATATTTGGCTTTATTAATTTGCATTCCCGCCAACAGTCATTACCATCCCTCACCGCCGAGACCTACACTACACCGCCAAATTTGTACGATAACATATTTTCCCCCATTCTTCCCGCAGTGCATAGACTACTACCGTCGCATCATGGCCGCCAAGCAGAAGAAAAGATCACCGACCAAGAAAGAGCGAGACGCGGCTGCCAAAGCCCTACGAGACCGGGAAACCATCATCAAACAACTGGATACCCTTTGAACTCTTCGTTGTTGGAGCCAGGGCTTGACAATAACAGAAACCTGGGTCACCTGACCCCTCAAATCCTTAAAGCTTATCTGTACTAGTTGACAGGAAGGATTAGACTGCCCTGCAAGGTCACTGGACAGGTGGTTATCTCATCAACTCAGCTCTCAATTAACATAAGAAAAAGAGAATCATGGGGGACCATTGGTCACTGATTAGGCATTGTTTGTTATTTAGAAGGCGCAAGTAGGTACAAGTAGTACAGCGAGGCTTTAAGTTGGTGCTGCGGTATACTGCGTTGCGTCCGAATGAGAACCTTAGCAGATGTAACTGAAAGTGGACGAAGGGGACATACTCACCTGGCAGATTGCCTAATGTAAACATTGTGATTTTAGGCATACATGAATGTGTATTATGTTCAAATATTGCCACTATAGATGTGGATTTGTACAGGGTAGAAAATACTGTTAAAGATATAAAAATGCTGAGTTTGTGGTGTGAAGAAAGAAAACATGTGTGTAGGAAGAAGCACTGGCTCTAGACATAAAAGGAGAGGCTCGTCAGGTTTCATGAGCTGAAGCCCGCTGACACCAGACGTGGTGGAAAACTGGAAAAACCATTAATGGGTGTACAAGTCTGAACACAGCAGACCTGTGGTCTTACCAAGAAATACCTCCTGGTCTCTCAGAGAGTCTTTGGGTGGGGAAAATGTAGTGACTTTAACATATTGGTATAACTTGTATGTAGGGCATTCAAAACATTATTTGTGAGTGACCAGCATTTGTTTTAATGGCATGCCTGCATGCTAACGCCCTTCTGCACGCCAAACAACAAAGGTGATTTTGTATGGGCTGTGACAAGATTTGTTTGATATGAAGCTCTCAGATCGAGTATGTTAGGTGCATGAAATCATGAAATACTTTGGAAAAACATTTATGCGCCCTAAATGTACACATGCTTAACATGCTGACATGAACTTGTATGACCTTAAATTATTTATGTACTAGCTGGCTGTCTTGAGTCAGGGTATTGGTAGCATCCGCATTGTACTTCATTCTAATATTCAGAAGTGTAATGAAAATAAAGATTTTTGTCAATGTATATTCAACTCGGTAACAAACAATGCAGTAAATTAACTGCATACATATTTGTATTCAATGGACAGTAATACATGACATGCATGTACAGTGTAATTTGAAACCGCAATCAAGATGTATTGGTGTTTTGTACAAAATTTTCATAAAATGGAAGAAAAAATGAAAAATACAGTACAGCCGAGAAGTGTAGAGAATGGTAATAAATCATTGCTTGCTTCAGAGATATTGTGTCAATGTATTTTGTTCTTGTCTTATGTTTTACTTTTCTTGATTCTTTGTTTTTGCCGATTGTGACTGCCGATTGTGACTGGTTTCCTCTTGATAATAGGGATTTTTAGATTTGCGTGGACTGATACATGTGATGTCCATTCAAGGCAGTGCATTAAAAGGACGTCGACCGTAGCAATCCACATTGTCTTCGTGCAAATCTAAAAGTCCTTAATGTCTGAATAGTGGACATCCCAGAAGAAGCTCTTGGGAGGGTCCCTGTAAAATACTTCCTCTCCATATTGGTATTCCTTTATCCCTCTTGCTCTCTCCCCCCTCTCTGTCTCTCTCACTTCCTCTTGCTCTCCCTTTCCCTCCCTCGGTCTGTCTCTCTCACTCCCTCTTGCTCTCTCTTTCCCTCCCTCGGTCTGTCTCTCTCTATCACCTTCCCCGTTTCCCTCTCTCTTTCTCTCCCCTCCCTCAGTCTCCCTCTATCCTCCCTCTCTCACTTCCTCTCTTCCCCTCCCTCAGTCTGTGTCTCCCTCTCAGTCTCTCTCTCCCCCTCCCTCAGTCTCTCTCACACCCTCTTGCTACCCCCCCCCCCCCCCCCCTCCATCTCTTTCCCCCTCTCCCACTCCATCTTTTTCTGTCTTTCTCTTGACTTCATTATTCTTTGTCATCTCAATTTTCCTGTGTCTGCCCTGCCAATCAGTCGCTTTCTATCCCCCTCCCCCTCCCCCTCCCCCCTCCCACACTCCATTGTCATTCACTGCATACCTACTAACTCGCCTCTCGTTCCTTTCCTAGTTTTGTTGAAAACATGTTTTTAACTTTACCAGCCGTCATTCATTCGGCAGATATTATTGATAACATGCTTAATAAAACAGGGCCCTGGCTCCAGAGTCCAAACATGATTTAAACCTGCTTTAGCGACCACCTGTATAGAAAGACCACATTTGTTGTTTCTCATTGAAACCTATAGTAAAGGAACCTGTACAATATAAAGACCACCTGCCTATAAAGACCACTTTTTAATGTAAAATACATTAGAGACAGATGAGCAATAACATACAAATTACTTCATTTTATTTACATTTTTACAAGAAGTAATGACATTCATTACAAATAAAGACTTGGCAGATACATGTACTAGTACAGTTAGCAATTGAGATATTTATACCCCTTGTAAAATTGATGGTATGTGTTTTTTCATAACTCAAGAATGAACAGTGGACTGGTTGAATGAGTGCCTTTGTTGAATGGACCGTGGAAATTACCTTGTTATATCAGGATAAAACACAACAGAATATAAAGAGCTGGGACCAGCAAAATCACCTTGTTATATCAGATACCTCATTACATCAAAGCTATTTATAATGAGGTTCCATTGTACAATTAGATGTAAACTTTAAGGCCAGACTGCACTAGTTTGGCCAGGAGGGATTAGACCTCTCTGCAAGGTCACTGACAGGTGGTTATTTTTTATCAAATCAGCTCTCATTTAACAATAAGAAATGGGGGACCAATGGTCACCGATTAGGCATTGATTGCTATATAGAGGGCGCAATTAGCTAGTGAAGTGGGGCTTTAACATGTCACATTCTCAATTGACATTAATCGTGACAAAGACATTTTCATATACTTACAAAACAAATTTATAAAACCTGGTAGGCCTAAGGGTGTGAATAATTTCATAACTGTAGTGTATGTCCATAATAGAATAATAAACCTGGCACATGTATGTAAGTCAAATTTCTTCATGAATTTATTTTGAAATTATGACAACTAGCTAGAAATTTAGAGTAGGAAATGGGTAATTTGGGGAAATGTTTAGGAATTTGGAAAAGGGTTATGCTCTTCAGTTTTGGATTTGAAACCAGGGTTTTTAGTTTTTGGAAAGAGCAAGAAAACAAATTTTGTATTTTCAAGACAAATGCAAACATGTAATGTGTAGGAACAAATTTTCCTAAAATAAAATACTCTTTGTGAATGTTTATTCATGAGGTGAACAAATGGATTTGTATTTAAACTTAAAGCATGTTTGGTAACTGCTTTTAAAAGGGTCACAGTTAGTGCAACTGTGCAAAACGTTCTTGAATTACCTTGTTTTATCAAGTAAAAAAAAAAAGAATACACAAATTTGTTATTACAATGTTCTTCATAAAGAGGCTTCACCGACAGAAAAGGCAAAATATTCACTTTACGTTAAAGGGAGTGGATCGCCAGTTTCCATGTGCAGAAGGCCATAATTCGCTGACACCAGACTTGGTGGAAATACCATTAATGGGGGTATAATTTTGCACACAGCAAACCCATAGTCCAGTCAAGAATTACCCCCAATCTCTGGGAGAGCTCGAGAGTCTTCGGCAAATCAAAGCATTACATAAGGTCCAATGGTCATAAAACTCAAGGCTAACCCTGGTGATTGACAACACCTGTTATTGGGTAAACACCCGAACGGTGTCGATTTCCCCATGAGAGCCGACTACTCAGTGACTTTAACAAAATCTCCTCAATTACTACATACAACTCGGATCAGCAGCTATATGATACAACATTTCACATCAAAGAAGGCGGTGTGGCTCTCATAACTTTCTTCAAGCGTGAGAGTTCAAGTCCCGCACTAAGCAGACAAAAATGGAAAAATGATTGTTGCCACATTGTGTGTAACAGCACCCCTCCTCTATGCAGGCTTGGGTTCAGGGGAAAACACTCTGTTCTTCACACTAGAACGTTGACTGTAGGCCCTGTGTGTAGGAGACTCAAAGGAGAGTCGCACCCTATGTTCTTCAATAAGCTACACTTCTCGCAAAGAGTAGGGTGAACACCCGGTGTTTATTGCACCTGCGTACAAAACTGGTAATCATTCTACAGATCATCGTGATATGCTGCATATATCCCCCCTTTGAGGAATAACAGAAGAAGTTCTCTCTAGGTACAAAGGTCTTGAGTTCACCTCACTTCCCAGTCTTTGCTTTCTTAGCTGGTTTCCCCTGTTCGATAATGTCAACATCGACGTTAGCGACGACCAAGTACGTCTGCTCGCCTCCAACGTTGCGTAGCTTGAACGATGATCCCTCGGGGAGGGGTTTGTTCTGATCTGAATGCTGGAAGATCACCATCAGTGAGTTCTTCTTGCCTTCCAACATTCCAAGCGGAACGTTTCGTTTCCTCGTTATGACGCAGTCCTTCTCTGGATGATTGAGGACCGGACCCGACGGCTTCGGCTTTGCAGCTGTTTTGCTCCCTTCGACGTAGACAATGTCCGATGCGTCTTCGCTCTTCTCCTTCGAGCCCTTTTTTGAAGAGATTTCTTTCTGCTCTTGAGAAACATCTTTCATTTTACTACGAGTTCTCTGACTTCTCCGTTGCTCTGAGGGACTCGACTCATCTGTCTCTGCCTTATCATGGCTCGCGTCCGCCTCAGGGTCTTTGGACACGATGCGTCCGTTGGCTATCTCTTCCTTGTGCACTGTGCGGTAATGAGTGTGAAGCTGAGGAACCGTTCGTGATCTTGAGCCGCAGCGGGTGCAAGCAAAGAAGACCTCGCAAGGCACAGAAGAGGGCGCTTTCTTCTCCTTCTGGGTACGGGTGGTTGGAGCCATTCTGCTATGGTATCTGTAACGAGTCTGGTGATGGTTGAGGTGCGGTAGATTTTCCTGCCCTTGGCTTTGCTTGTCATCAGTCCCTGAAAAATACAGATAATGGAAAACAAGTTCATCATCATCATCATTTATCTGTTCATGATACGAGGAGAAACTAGAGGTACATGTATGATGTAGATCTAATCTTCGCGGTCACTAGCTTCTTGAGTTCATCTCACTTCACCATCAAATGAATAGTTCTACACAATATCTTTGAAAACTTTGACATCTTTGATACAAAATGAATAAGGAAAATTTATTTGCATGCTGTAGCCTTTACTTGCCAGTTACTTAAACAAGATTGTAAGAGCTAGATCTAGGCTACAGCTACATTATAGATCTAGATCTAGACCTATAGATCTAGGCCTATAATATACAAAAGTCAAAACAAAACCAGTAAAAGTGCCAGTAATTTTTAACTTAGTTTAACAATAATTGGTTCATCGAATCTACCACATGTTGTTAATGATGTTATTGTTAGTGTTGTGTACCTTAAATCCTCAGATTTTGGTTCTCTAATCATAATATCTGTAGACAAGCAAGAGAGAGTAATTGCAACGATAAAATTAGAAGTCCAGCATCATTGCAGCATGAATACACACTGCACTTTCACATTGAAAATTGTTGTGTTATTAGTACAGCAGCTCAGAGGCTAACAATTAAAGTTAGACTTCTCACAGTCATATTGTTATCAAAATTGATCAATTTTTGTTCAAAATAATTCTTTTTATATCAAATATTTAGAAAATCTGATATTTAAAATTGTTTCTATATAATTCACATCAGCTCTATTGTCTTTTTAAAATTAAAATTCTTTAAAATTGTCAAAGTTTCATAATTAATACCGACTCACGACTGTATCAAGAAACTACATTTCAAGATGGCAGCTTCCATGGTGAATGAAGTTTTAGCTTCAGGACGTTACCACGATGTTTTATCCATTCTTAAAGGCCTTCGTAATGGTGCAGTGTGAGTAATGCGATTTCAACACATTCTTGTTAATTTTTTATCGTGTTATTGGGCTCCGTATTAAGCATATATTACCCAAAATAACGTGTTCTTTTGAAAGGTGCATTAATTGTAGTCCCATATGACAGGATTCACGTAAGTCATTTTTGAAAGACGAACACCGAATTTGGCAGACTTCCGATTTCGGTAGTCTTTGTGTCATTGATCTCGAAATTCGAATTAGGAGGTCGTTGATATCAAAGTCTTATTTTGGGGCGTTTGTCCAGCTATGAGTATGAGGCTATTGTTTGTGTTAAGGATGAACCTAAAATTACATGGTTGTACTTGTCGACGTGTTTGTGCATTGTGATCGACACAATCGCAACTTTTTTCTTATAGACTCTAGACTAGTTATAGATCTATAGGATTCTGAAACTTTCATTAATCTGTTTCTGTTATTCGTATTTTTTCTTCCATTTTAAAAACTAACCTGATGTTACTGTATAGCTGCATGTAATTCCTTTTTACTTCTTTGTATACCGGTATTTTCTTTTCTCTTAACTTTTGATTAATTGTTTTATTTGTTTCCTGATGTGCTTTACAGATTGTACGCATGTGAGGAGATTTGTAAGAATTTTTTTTTTCTTCTTTTTTTCCCCACAGATATGGAGTCAAGATCCGTGCCCCCCATGCGCTGGTGATGACCTTTTTGTTCGGTTCTGGAAGGTAATGAGTTAAAACATCAAACAATAATTCATGAAAACAAAACCTTTTAGACTTGCTTCTTCAAATCAAAGAGATTGAGTTGAAATTTGTAGTGTCTAGAGACTTGACCAACTCTGAAAAGGTTACTGGCCGGCAGCTTGGCAGTAGGACCATGCATGCTGGCGGTGACCCTAATCCGTTTATGGTCATAATGGGCAATAAATGTTATGCTAGGCTTGGACAATGTTTACATGTGTCTACACCTGTCATGTATATATCACTCTCAATGTTATATGTAGAGAGCAGCCTGTTTGTAAGGCAGTCTGGATTGAACATCAATAACGTGAAGACATACCTTTCTCTCTCTAAAACTAGCATTACTTTGTGTGACTTGAATGCGTGAATGCTACAAAATTAAAATGAAAAGTTTTTGAATTGTCAATGTTATGTATTTCATAGCTCAATCATGGGTATTTTATCTCATATATTATGGTATACTGTTTATCCTAAATTACTGTTAGTACCTTCGTTTTATTTTTAAACAAAACAATTAATATAAGTAGTAGAATTAGTAGTAGGATTAGTAGTACAGTAGTAGTAGTAGTAGTAGTAGTAGTAGTAGTAGTATTATCAGTACAACATCAACATCATCATAATCATCATAACAAGTTGTGACTATTATTTATTATAATTTTCATTATTTCATTGTGTTACTACAAGGTCAGATTAAAATTGAAACTTATCCTTGATCTTCTTTTATTCTCCAAATGATTCTACTCCTAGTTTACGTAACAAGCTACGTGTCATCTTCAAAGCCACCTACACTCATTCCAAGAACCTTGCATCGTTTGTCTTCCTCTATAAAACAATACTCGTCATCATGAGATGGTTAGAAGGGAAACAAGAGGGAGCGCACTCACTTCTAGCGGGGTTCATCGGAGGGTATATCGTATTTGGAGAGAACAACAAAGTCAATAGCCAGGTACTTTGTCTTTGTCTGTCTGTGTATCTATCTGTCCATCTGTTTGTCTTTTTTCTGTCTCTTTCTTCCCCCTCTCTCTCTCTTTCTCTCTCTCTCTCTCTCTCTTCTTCTTTATGTCTCTTTCCCTCTTTCTTTCTCTCAATAGCCAGGTACTTTGTATTTCTGTCTGTCCATCTGTTTGTCCTTTTTTCTGTCTCTTTTTTCCCCCCTCTCTCTCTCTTTCTCTCTCTCTCTCTCTCTTCTTCTTTATGTCTCTTTCCCTCTTTCTTTCTCTCAATAGCCAGGTACTTTGTATTTCTGTCTGTCCATCTGTTTGTCCTTTTTTCTGTCTCTTTCTCACCCCCCCCCCCAAATGCTCTCTCTCTGTCCCTCTATCTCTCTCTTTCCCTCTTTCTTTCTCTCAATAGCAAGGTACTTTATATGTATGTGTATCTGTCTGTCCATGTGTTCTCCTCTTTTCTGTCTGTCTGTCTGTCTCTCTCTCTCTCTCTCTCTCTTATCTATCTGTCTGTCTGTCTCTTTTCTATCTCTCTCTCTCTTTATGTCACTCTTGTGTTCATTTTTTAAGGTCTGCAATAGCCACTTCTCTCTACCACCTCTCTCGCTCTTTATGCTTTCTCCCTCTATCCCCCTCTCCTACTTCCCCTCTCTCTCCCTTTCCCTCTCCATCTATCAATCTCCTTATCATCTTATCTCCTTCTCTATTTATCCTTTGACCCCATCTAGATCAACATGTACCTGCTCTCCAGGATACTGTTTGGTGCTGCCCGGATGGCTCGTGACAAGGGCCTCATCCCTGACCCCAAGGTCGACGTCTTCCCCCTGTTTGCTGCCCTCGTGTGGGCGATCGTCATGTGGCAGTTCGAGACCAACCAGTCCGTCCTACAGCAGTCGCTTCAGAACTCCATGACTTACCTTTATCATGATTCCAATGTCTGGCATGGTATATCAGACTTCCTGTGGAGAAACAAACCCGGACAGATCTGAACAAATTATGATAATCGTTAGAAGCTACCCTGAACTCCTTGCCTTTGATTGGCTATGGGCAGATTTGTCATTGATAATACATTTTATGAAGCAGGGCCCTGGGGGGTGTTTCACAAAGATTTCAAGTTGAACTTAACTCTAAGTTGGACTTAAATATTATGGAGAGCCATTTGTAGCCTTATAATGAAATATATTCAAAAGCAAAAATTTAAGTATTTTAGACTTTTCATAAATTCCACATCATGAACATGAAATCTCCCATGATAATAGAAAATATGAATGATTTGAATCAACATGTTATGCCTTTTAAAATAACTTCTACAAAATATTTGTATGAATGCTAATGGCTTTCCATAATTGTTAAGTCTAACTTAAAGATAAGTTCAACTTAGGATCTTTGTGAAACACCCCACAGATCTTGCAGGTGGCAAATATGGACAGTGCTTTTAATGACGGATGCTCAAAAAAGGAAACAGTAATATATAATAATGGTAATAATAGTTTTATGTAATCATTTTGTTTACCAAGGAAGCCCTATCAGCTTCTGCATTTATTATTAAACCAACAATTGTCAGGTGCCCATTTACACCTGGGTAGAGGGTGGCAAAAGTAGATTAATGTCTTGTCAAAGGATGGTAGTCCTGGGCTAGGCTGGGATTTGAACCCTCAATCCCGGATTGGGTGTCCACTATGACTGGTGATGATTTAACAAGTTGAGTGGGAAACATTTTCATTTGCCTGTATTTAATATAATGAACTTGTCACTTAAGATAAAGTTGAGTTCTGGTCATGTAATTGCATTGTGAAAGAAACATTGTGGAATCGAGCAAAAAACATTGATCATCTAGCATATAAGTACTGCAAGGTTCTGGAATCATCAAAATGATAAGAAATTTGACCCAGTCTTGGCAAAGCTACAAGCACTGTACACAGAAAGATGTGTATGGGACTACACAAACATGTGGCATAAAAATCTGTCCCAATTTTTATAATGTAACATGCCATATTTAGAATATTAAGGCCATGTTTTCAGCTATATCTCTGATTTTCTTCCACACTTGCATAATAACAATGATAATGTTCACAAATTATTGTTTACCTCTTCCCAGAACTCAACTTTCTCTTTAACTCTTCATATCCACACAAGTAGTCTTCCTGTGACACATTGAATTTGTCATGAGATAGATATACCAAAGATTATATAACTGCGATGTATTTCCAGTGGAAGATTAATCGCTTCTGGTGTTAAAAGGGTTTTCATGGAGCTAATCAAAACTGGACATGGGTCATTTTGCAAAGCCACTGTGATTGTGCACAAAGTAATCAGTCCATCAACTGTTGCCTATTGTTGTGTGCATAGATGCACATATGGCAAACAAGCAACTATGCAGAGAGACGAAGAAAGCAAACATAGAGTTAAACTCAATCATTGCAGATTAATAAATTAATTAATTAATGAGCTTGCCTGGGAGTGTCTGTAAGATCACTGCCTGATGTCAAGTTTGATCCAACTTTGATAGTTTGATTGATTGTTACACTTTAATAAAGTAGTTCAATCTAACATTATGCCTTGTGATTAGGATTTAGTTTAGCTGACTGCTAACAAAACCAAGTATATGCTTTTAAAATGATTTAATTAATTTTTAGTTATTTACACCTCAGGAAGCAATTATTTTTTACTTTTTTACTTTTTTACTTGTATGAAATATAATTGTCCCCCTTTTCTATTATAAATAATCTTTAAGTTGACCAGGGTTTAGTAACAATTATTAGAACAGGGTAAAGGTGTATTTAAATTAGTATAAGTACTTGGACAAAAAAAGAATGTTAATCAGACATGTACATACCAATTATACCTTAAATTTCCATTCAAATGTTTTCAATTTGGATTACAACAAAATAATGTTTTTTAGACTGAAAAATTAGTCTATGTCTGGTCCACATGATTGATCAACTCACTTGCCCTCTTCTCTTTTTCCCTCTCTCTCTCTCCCTTTCTCCCATTTAGCAGTACCATTTCTCCTTTGTATGTCCTTTTTTATTCTCCTTTCATGTTTTCTTTCTTCTCTCTTTCTCTCTCTTTCGTAATTTCTCACTTGCGCTTTTTC
Organism: Strongylocentrotus purpuratus; assembly: GCF_000002235.5. Lineage (NCBI taxonomy): Eukaryota > Metazoa > Echinodermata > Echinoidea > Camarodonta > Strongylocentrotidae > Strongylocentrotus > Strongylocentrotus purpuratus. The sequence goes on along the minus strand of NW_022145606.1, from coordinate 2,698,394 downwards.
CTTATCTCCCCTTCTCTCTCTCACTCTTGTGTGGTACCCTTTTCTCTTTCTTTATTATGTATGTCATTTTTTTCTCAGTTTCCCCCTCCAAATTTTCTTCCTTTTCTCTTCCACAAGAAAAACAAAATCTGTTTTGACTTTGTACATAATCAACTTTGATTCGATATTTAATTATGAAAAGGAAATGTGTATCATAGATTATAAATATATTTCTATCACTGAATACTTATTGAATAAAACATAACAAAAACAAAATAAATATAATTTGTGTTTATTACATTCCTGTTACTCTGACAAGATGTTTGTCTCATTGGAAAGTTTTCCTTTTTAAAATATTTTCTTTGAAAATGTTGATGCTGTGACAATGGTATAAACAGAATAACATCATTCTTACTGCGACACAGGTAATGGTCCAATAAACAGAATGAACAACAAAAATCCTCCTCAAAAAAAGTTCTGCAATTCAATTTTGATAATAATAATAATAATAATAACATTTATAGGGCGCTTTATACAGATGTTTCTAAGCGCACAGGTGGTACTGTCTAACTTATCATTGATCATTGATATCTCTCATGTTACTATACAGTGCTAGTCCAAAAAAAGTTTACACCTAGAAAATTGCTAATTATTTTAAAAATCATCTATGAGCAGTAAATTATTGTACGTCTTTTGAAAGAGTGTTTTTTCCAGAATCAATTAGTATCATTTTGTGTGGAATGTGTTCATGCTTGGATGAACAGGAGGCATTATTGCCTATGTGATGTTTGAATAAAACAATTGGGACTGGGTATTAATTCGGTCTTTACAGATCTAAATAATATCCCTAACAAAATTAATCATGCCACACATATCAAATATCGAATATAAAATATCAACAAACATTTGTGGGTGTGTGTGTGACTTTGCTTCTGCAAAAAGCATATGCAATTTTTATTTGATCCATTCAATTCATTCTCTCAATCCGCCAATCCCAACATAAAACATACTGTAGGCATCACTTTGGCGCAAGTCTATTTTTGCACCCTCGCAAACAATGCCTCCTGTTTATCCAAGCGTGATCACATACCACACAAAAATTATACCAATTGATTTGGGATAAAATCTCTTTCATAAGATGTATAATAATTTACTGTTCATAAATGATTTTTTTAATAATTAGCAATTTTCTGGGTGTAAACTTTTGTTTGACTCACACAGTATTATCATATTTCATTGAAAAGCCTGTGTATTTCCCTTTCCAAGGATGCCTCATTTGTAACAATTATGTAATCATGGAATGTGAATACACCTGAATACGGGGCCAAGTCAAAAGTAAAATGCTGCATGCATTATTATTGTCAACAGTTATTTGTTTGGATGATGGTTATGTTTTGAAAGATGTTGAGGCGGTCACTGGTATCAAGAATACTCAAAAATGAATTGCAGAACTTTGCTTGAGGAGTTTACATAACACATAAACTTTCAGCCTGAAGCGTTAACATGAATATTTGTTCCAATCTGACTTCATAATCATATTTAATATACCTCTATTCCCCCCCCCCCCCCAAGCCAAACATTCATGCTTGTATTAAAGTGGGAGAGGGTTTTTATGAAGGAAGAATAAAGAACATTTAACTCTGCATAAGTCAGAAGTCGCGCAATACTAGACATAACATAACACTACATACATGTATACATGAACATAACAATGTATTTGAACATATAGTGTACGAGCATAAATTTCTTGTTTTCTAAGTTGGTTGAAAATGTACAAGTAGAACCTCCATCTATTGGTATGGGCCACCTCCCAACATAATATGTACACACAACAGTCTTCAAACGATCACTTGCGCAATTACGTTTTGGGTACTCTCGTAGATAAAAGCTACCGTATCTAATCTACAAAGTGTAGGTGTTGACGATGTAGGATAGTAGTTCTAGCGTAGGGTTGATAATACCGTCCAGTACAGGCCAGTAAATCACGAATACTCGCGCGTTTGCAAGTACGTGACGTGACGTGACGTGACTGTGACTCTTTGTCATACTTCACCCTACATTGCACCACTTTAAATTATTCTACAAGTGCTTGTTATTGAGACTAGCTGAGACCTGTTACATACATGTACATGTATTTACCCTTATTTCAGTTTACATGACATGATTGTACTCTTGGTTATCGTCAGTTCGTTGGTGGGTGGGGGAGGATCTATTGCCGGATGCTAACCACCCCTCCCCCCCCCCCCACACACACACACACTTTATGATACATGTACAGTCAAACCTGCTTTAGTGACCACCTGTATACAAAGACCACCTGTCTACAAGGACCACATTTTTTGCTTCCCTTGAAAATGGTTTCTCATTGAAACATGTACTTAAGGAACCTGTCTACAAAGACCACCTGTCTTCAAAGGCCACTTTTTGTGTTTCCCTTGGGCGGTCGCTATAGACAGGTTTGACTGTAGTTCTAAATTTAGTTGCTCTAATTGAATTATAGCGAATTGTACTGCATTGGAAATAGAATCAATCTGTCTTGATTCGTCTGTTATTATGGCTCTTTATGCTCATAGTTGATTCCTAGCAAATCTGGATTTAACAGATAATGCAAAAACATCACTAAAAAGTAGACACTGCACAGCTACAGGTTAACAAGAGAATTGTTTACACAAATACACAGAAAAAAATCTGAATTTCATCAACATTTACATGTATAATATGAATATGAATATGAATTGTATATGAAAATATACAAATTTATGATATGTACATGTACATTATCTGTTTTAGAAGAAAAAAAAGGGAACTTCGAATTACTTTATACACTATATTCAGCACAGAGAATATAGCTTTCACTCTGGCATTTTAGGCAGGGTACATTACCAACATCGCTACAACTTCTGTATTAAATGTATTCCTAATACCGCCATCTTTTGGTGAAGGCGTACGTAGGGCGATTTCCGGTTCCTATACCCAAGCATCAGACACATGCTTCATGCAGTTGGTGATGCATTGTGGGACCGGGCTGTCAACACATTGGGACATTGTGAGCAGCAGATGGCAAGATACGTAAATTTGAAGTAGTGTCCGTAGAAAAACCTGTCTTTAAATTACACATTATATGTTGAGCTACATCTTGGATTTAAATCACTTAATCTGCTTGTATTAGTTGGATAATCACTTTATTGCACAAAAATAACTTAAAATAAACTACTAACATTAATAATACTGAAAATAAAGAATGCTGCTCTCCCAATATATTGTTTAATTGTAAATGCTAGTGTCTTCTTTGTTAGCAATGATATGTAACTCTCACTTCATCCCCCCCCCCCCCCTCTTTCTTTCCCATTCCCTAGTAGTTTAAAAACCAGGAAGTTTCAGAAATTGTTAAGGACGGCCCTTTTCAATTTTCACGGCAAGAAACTGTCGCAACTGACCCCCCCCCCCCCCTCTCTCTTTCCCATTCCCTAGTAGTTTAAAAACCAGGAAGTTTCAGAAATTGTTAAGGACGGCCCTTTTCAATTTTCACGGCAAGAAACTGTCGCAACTGACCCTATTGCAAATACGATGTTCGACAGTAGATGGCGAGCTTTCTCCCACACTGCGCAGGTCAGCACATGCGCAGATACCATACTGGGGGAAGACGATGAGACAAGGTTTCTTTAAGCTTCCAAAGAGAAGGATACAAGTTCGAAGAGATGAGTCTTTAACCAAAAAATATATAAACTACAGAAAATACACACACTCCTAATATGGCACAGAATTAAATGGGGTAAGGTACCAACATAAATGTACAACATACATGTACATGTAAAGTACAAGTACACTATTAGCTAGATGTTTTGGCATCACCTTACAGCAGGTGTGACCTATCAAGTGCTGTATATACATGTATATCCATGGTTAGAATGTTCTTGCATGGTTGTCCTGTACATGTGAAAGATCACCTTACAGCAGGTGTGACCTATCAAGTGTTGTACACATGTATATCCATGGTTAGAATGTTCTTGCATGGTTGTCCTGTACATGTGTAAGATCACCTGACATCATTGTCCCATGTATCCATGATTCGAAGGCTGATCTTGCCATGGATAATGCAGAAAGATAGCACATAGAAGAATGTACACTATACATGTATACTCTCTTTGAGATCTCTAGAAAACATCCATATCCATTGTGTTGTATATCTATGGTTAGAAGATTGTTCTCACATACACATCATACTTGACCTATTTCGGTATCTTCAGCAAGTGTACCTATCCATTGTCTTATATATCTATGGTTACATCACGAACCATGTGGTATGATGTCCCGTACATGTGAGAGATCGTATTTGACCTGTTTCAGGATCTTCAGCAAGTGTACCTATCCATTGTCTTTTATATCCATGGTCACATCACGAACCATGTGGTATGATGTCCCGTACATGTGAGAGATCGTACATGACCTGTTTCAGGATCTTCAGCAAGTGTACCTATCCATTGTCTTTTGTATCCATGGTCACATCACGGAGCATTTGGAATGATATCCCGTACATGTGAGAGATCGTACATGACCTGTTTAAGGATCTTCAGCAAGTGTACCTATCCATTGTCTTTTATATCCATGGTCACATCACGAACCATGTGGTATGATGTCCCGTACATGTGAGAGATCGTATTTGACCTGTTTCAGGATCTTCAGCAAGTGTACCTATCCATTGTCTTTTATATCCATGGTCACATCACGAACCATGTGGTATGATGTCCCGTACATGTGAGAGATCGTACATGACCTGTTTCAGGATCTTCAGCAAGTGTACCTATCCATTGTCTTTTGTATCCATGGTCACATCACGGGGCATGCGGTATGATGTCCCATACATGTGAGAGATCGTACTTGATCTATATCAGGATCTTCAGCAAGTGTACCTATCCATTGTCTTATATATCCATGGTTACATCACGCAGCGTGTGGTATGATATCCCGTACATGTGAGAGATCGTTCTTGACCTATTTCAGGATCTTCAGCAAGTGTACCTATCCATTGTCTTATATATCCATGGTTACATCACGGAGCGTGTGGAATGATGTCCCGTACATGTGAGAGATCGTACTTGACCTGTTTTGGAATCTCAAGTTCATCCACGTCGTCCTTGTTTTGGAGAAGCTGCCGGACGACCTGCAATGACCTCTCATACAAGCTGAACACTGCGAAAGAGAGAGAGAGAGAGAGAGGAAATATGGAAATGGAGTTTGTGTGTTAGACAGAAAAAAAATATATATCAGGTGTGCCAATAGTACGAAATTCTACCAATTTCCACTAAGAACATACTCAACAAACTCAAATTCCTGTGAATTCAGTTGATCATGACTACCAGTATGGGAAGATACATACATGTAGTTCAAGTTGTTCCCAATCATTCTTTGTTTAAAGTAAACTAGTTTAAAGAGGTAAAAAGAGATCAGTCGTAAAGGAGTTTCATTGTTTTTTTAATCCCTTGGCATAGACATTTACAATGAATAATGCAGTTGCTCTTAACATTATCAAAATAAAGTTTTATCCCAAAAAGTCTGAAAAAAACGAAATATGACTCGGGTCGATGCACAAAGATCAGGGCCCTGTTGCATAATACTTACCACTGATGGTAACTTCACCGTCAATGCCAACTACCATGGTAACAGGACCTAACAGCCAATCAAAATCAAGGTTTCCATGGTACAGTTAGTTACCATTGATGGCAAATTTACCATCGATGGTAAGTTTTGTGCAATGGGGCCCAGATGTCAGATAGTCTTCATCCCAGCATATTGAGAGAGATAGTTGTGACACACGCATCTACATGCACACGAGATGGTTCATAGGTTAAAACATGGAGCTCAAAATAGTTCCCTCCCATTGAGTCCCATGTACATTCCCTATGGAAAGGAACCAACAAGGAGCATCATGAAATGACTGACCAATCAGACGCAACTTCCAGTGACGCAACTACCTCTCTCCAATGGCTACGGTACTTACTTGGTACTCGTATCTTGACGATGGGAGCCCTGTAGCCTCTCCTACCGTCCCAGGGCTCAGGCATGTAGACTAGCTTCCCGACGCCGTGATCAACGAACTCCAGCATGTCAGCGGTTAACTTGTCACGGGCTATCCAAGGGTGGCCCTCATACGTATGCATGTTCAGCTGCTGGCCCTGGGCCAGGCCATTCTGGGAAAGAAAAAAATTAGGTAGGAGAGTCGGAGTCTATTGGTTTAAAGACCCACTGCACTACTTGTAGCTACTTGCTCCCGCTATATACAAAACAATGCCTAAGCTGTGCCCGTTGGTCCCCTATGATCCTCTTTTTCTTAAGTTAATTGAGAGCTGAATTGATGAGACAACCACCTGTCAGTGACCAAGCTGGGTTGTCTAATCCCTCCTGGCTTAACTAGTGCAGACGGGCTTTAAGTACTTGACTTGAAATTCAAAGGTTGTGGTTCGATCCCCGACATGGCACGAATGTCCTTTGGCAAGGTATTAATCTACATTTGCCACTCACTGCCCAAGAGAGAAATTGGGACCTAGGATGACGAAAGCATTTGTGATAGTAATTGCCATATGCCCTCACGGTGACCATATGGTAGGAAACTAGGAATACTCCACAAGAAGTAGAGATGGTGCACATTGTGCGTGAATGAATCCCATGAACAGGGTCATAATATCTGTGAAGCGCTTAAAGGCGATACTCCGTATTAAGTGCTAATTAATTCCAGATTATTATTATTATCATTAAGATCGACCTGTGAGTGTGAGCATGCGTTAGATTCGACAGAAATAACCGTCTGATATGGGTCATTTCTTTAATAAAACTGACATTTGTTGACATTCCCTATGTATAGAGGCGGTCAGATGCAATCTCAGCGGAACAACCGTCGATATCAGAGACTGAAGCTTTCGGTCTAGCGTTAGATACACAATTAAGGGTTATCAGACAGTTGAGGCCTGAGGGAGACGTTTTGTGCCATACAATGTAGATATACATGTTCAGTTGCTTGCCCAGGGCTAAACCATTTAGGAAAGGACAACTAATATCTACATTCTAGTGATCGAGCATACAATTACGTTATTCGTGTTGCATTTACGTTACAAACCTCGTAATTGCTGGTACCGGTACTTTGTAAAATGTTGCCACTTTCTGTTTGTGATTGTTAATACTTATATATATTCTTTTACAATGTATCTATTATTGTACCTTTTAAGATTGTAAATGAATCTGTTATTGGGCCCTCTAGCCAGTAATGATTTGTTTTCATCAATAGACTGCTTGAAATAATGTTTTTATTTTTGTTGCATTTACATTAAAACCTCGTAAATGCTGGTACTTTGTAAAATGTTGCCACTGTTGTTGTAATCCCTAATCTCTCGATCCTGCTGTTCTTACCTCAGTGAACGACTGTCTCTGCCCGTTGAAGTTCATCCATACCACATCAACCACTCGATCCGTGCTGTTCTTGAAAGACACAAAAGCTTTTATGTTTGATGCTCCTGATTTCAAAGGATTGGGAATCCTGTTCCTATCGTCTATGTTATGGTCCCCCATCGTCCTATCGTCAGATCTCTGCTCGATTTTAGAATCAGTCACACATCACTCTTGATCAGCATATTGGAAAGAAAGAAAAATTTTGCAAGCTTTCAAGATACTCGTGAATTGATATTAATATGTTGTATTCAAGAAAGTATCGACACAGGCTGCCATGCAACTTTGGGGAACTGCTTCAAGAGGGAACTGCTTCGAGGGAGATCGTACATGTATACAATTCTTTGGGGCTCAACGGGGGGAGAGGTGTTGAGAAAAAAAATTGCCCTCTCCCCCAACCCCGTTGAGCAAAATGATTGCATACAATAAGGAACGCTGGTTACATTTTACACGTTTGGCGGGAGGTTTTTTCATAAGTCTCCCGCTACGAGCTGGCGGGACGGCGGGGGAATGGGCGTGGTGGCATGAGACTCCCTCCAAATGCGGGAGGGTTGACAGCCCTGTAGACATGATAGAATGCACCAAATTTGTATGGACATTTTCATTCACAAATGTATGTAGACCTCTATTTCCATTTTCTGAATACATTTCATAAATCATGCTCTTGACTGGAGTGTGGGGATCTAGATCTAGAAAAAGTCTAGACTAGACACTAGATCTAGAAGTCTATTGTCAGTATTTTTTCAGTAGCCTACTGCCTAGATCTATAATATAAAGTTCAGCTCAATATTTTATGTATTTCTACAAATGCTAGTTCCCTCCTCCTCTCCTCCCCCTCCTCCTATTTCTTATTAACCTTCTCTTGAGTCATAACTCTTCTTGTTCCCCTCCTCCTTCTTTTATTCTCCTCCTCCTCCTTTCCCACTTTCAGCCCATCTCATTCTCAAATCAGATGGCATCTGTTTGTTTCTCAGTAAAATCGAATTTAATTCGCTGAGATAATTCCTCCAAGAGTCCAAGCATGCTGAGCAGACATACTGCTGTATTTTGTTAAGAGAAAAAAAATTAAGTTTTGAAATAAAGAGTTAAACTAAGCCAGTAAGCGCGGCCAAGACTCACTCAGCTCAGCTCACTGTTACCCTGGCGTGGCGTGACTGTGTGACTCTGTAAGCTGCTAGCTGTGCAGACATACATGTAGCCATAGGCTGATGTTGGATCCATTTTTAGCCTCTTTTCCGACTAATATATAGAATCTATGACCACTGTCTGGTGTAAATCTCTATCTAAATTTTCTTGACGATGTCGACCATGCTAACCCTCATAATATTCAGGCAAATTCAGATCTGTACTCGAGTCTCGAATGATCATATATTCTAGAATCTACATAGAGTTGACCGGATCGTATGCAATTTAATCAGTGCACGTAGGGCTAGCTTTATCATGCACGCACTGTACTGCACTGCTGCACTGCAGCGTGCACTGAGCTAGCTAGCTACAGACGGCCAAATGAACTTGAAAACAACAACAATGTGTTGCAAATGATCAATAGAGGGCGCATGATCAAAACGCGTGAGCTAAAATATATTGAGAGCCGCAAAAGAATAATCCGCATAATGTAGTACGGAGCTCCAAAGGGGACATAAAACGATGTGAGAAATTAATTTTTATCTCGAAGCTACGACTTAGTATCTCGAAGCTACGACTTAATATCTCGTGGCCACGACTTAGTATCTCGAAGCTACGACTTAGTATCTCGAAGCTACGACTTAGTATCTCGAAGCTACGACTTAGTATCTCGTGGCCACGAATTAGTATCTCGAAGCTACGACTTAGTATCTCGTGGTCACGACTTAGTATCTCGAAGCTACGACTTAGTATCTCGTGGCCACGACTTAGTATCTCGTGGCCACGACTTACTATCTCGTGGCCACGAGATAATTAAGTTGACACATGTGCGCATCATCAGGCGCGTACACAGGGGGGGTGTTTGGGGGGTTAAACCCCCCCTTTGGTAATTTTTTGTGTGTAGACCCCCCCCCTAAATTTCTCTAACCCCCCCCCCCCCCCCCCCCCCCCCTTTTGGATTTTTTTATTTATTTTTTTTAATTTTTTTTATTTAAAAAAAAAAAAAAAAAAAAAAAAAATTCCCATGGTTGACTTAAAAAAGCTGACCTTACCCCCCCCCCCCCCAACGGAGCAAAATGTCAAATTTTCAAATTTCGAGACCAAAAAAAAAAAAAAATGTGTCCTCTTAGCGCCCCCCCCCCCCCCCCCCCCCCCGCAAAAAGAGAGAGAGAAAGAAGGAAAGAAGGGAAAGGGGAAAAGGAGAGAAAGGGAAAGAAAGAAGAGGAAGAAGAAATGAAAATGGGGAAAAGAAGGTCGGGGAACCGAAAGGGCCTTGCCTCGATCCCCCATCAAAAAAATAAGAGAGAAGTCAAATAATGAGGTGTCAAAATTTGCTCATCTGATCGTAATAAAATTGCCTAAAACCCCGGAGCTCCTGGGGGCTCCGCCCCCTGGACCCCAAACCAATTTGGGATCTGCCAGTGTCGCAAATATCAAAATATGCTCATCTGACGGTAATTAAATGCCTATACCCTCTGAGATTCCAACCCTTGACCCGGCCCCGCCGTCCCCCCCCCCTAGATCCACGCCAATTTATGCTACGCTCTACCTTTTCGTAAATACCACCCCCAGGCGGAGATCCAGGATTTCTTATGGGGGCCTAAATTTTAAATAATGCGAGCCAAATATTGGTACGTAATGGTGACCAGCTAGCTAGCATTGGCGTAATGAGCAAACAAGTTTTTTTTTTTTTTTTGGGGGGGGGGGGGCAGACAAAAAAAAAATCTGCATCACCTCCCCCTCCCCCCCCCCCCCCCACTTCTTACATCCATGCCCCGCTGAACGTTTTTCAAAGTGGGTGGGGTGAGGCTAAAGTATTTACAATCAGGTAGAGCGTAGCGAAATGGGCGTGGGGTCAAGGGGCAGAGCCACCCAAAGCTCAGGGGGTATGGGCATATTATGGTCAAATGAGCATATTTTGATACATTATTCATGACACTGGCAGGTCACTAATGGGCGTGGCGTCCAGAGGGGCTGAGCCCCCAGAAGCTCAGGGGTTTTACAGGCGCGGATCCAGGATTTTCCAAAAGGGGGGGGGGGGCCGGAATTTTTTTCTTCAACTCAACATACCAATACTGACAAGGTCATATTAGAAGCACCATACCAGTACCTACAAGCAGGGGCGTCGCTAGACCTTTTTCAGTGGAGGGGGGGGGGGGGGGTGTAGAGGCCACCGATTACCGAAAAAAAGAAGCCACCAATTACCAACAAAATATATTAATGCCAAAGTCCAAATGTCTACAAATTTAACCCTATAAACCCGTGGCCAGGAGTTTAATTATTTTTCAGTTCCCCCTCCCGCGCTTTGACAATTCATTACATTATTAAAGAAAGAAGACGATTCGTTGTACCGTTCTGGACTCTTAATCCTTGTCTGAATTAATTTTCCCCCTCCCTCTTAATCCTTGTCTGCATTCAGGTCCCCCTCCTGCGCGAAGCGCGTAAGCTTTGACGTTTCTTCACATGTACCGTGTTTACACAGTGATCCGTCTCGAGGGTTGAAGCCTCCTTTTTTCTGCTGTGTAAACACGATCACATTTGCGCGCTTTAGAGGCTTCAACCCCCTCGCGGCTTCAACCCGGCTTCAATCCTCGAGGCGGATCACTGTGTAAACACGGTAATAATTACTCTTAATCCTTGTCTGAATTCAGTCTCCCCCCCCCCCCCGCCCGCGCGAAGCGCAGAAGATTTGACCTTTCATTAATAATTATTAGAGACAGAAGGCGATTTGTTGTACCATTCTCGACTCTAATTACTTGACCGAATTCAGTTTTCACCCTTCCGTGCCACCTCCCGCGTTTTGACATTTCATAGTTAAATTAAATTATTAGAGAAAGAAGATGATTCGTTGTTCCATTCTCGGCTCTTAATCCTTGTCTGAATTCAGTCCTCCCCCCCCCCCTCCCGCGGAAGCTTAACGTTTCATTAAATTATTAGAGTAAGTAGACGAATTGTTGCATCGTTCTCGACTCTTATAAGCTTAATCCTTGTCTGAATTGAGTTCCCCCCCCCCGTCCATGCGAAGCGCGGAAGCTTTGACGGTTCATTAAATTATTAGAGAAAGAAGACGATTCGTTGTACCGTTCTCGACTTGTCAGAATTTAAAAAAATGTTTCTTTGTCTGCTCCATTTTCTTCCTATGTCCTCTTACTGCCCCTACCGCCCCTGGCTACGCGCCTGCTTTAAAGGGAAAATGAAACAATCATGATTGTGATAGCACACAATTAGGTTAGTAGAATGAAAAGGAAAAAAAAGAGATTTATTACTGTACACCAACCATGGATAAATCACGGCCTGGAGCGTCATATCATAGTTTTGTGTGATTGGGCGAGGGGGCGTAGCGACCAAGCGAGATTTTGCAATGTTGAATGCTGAAATTATGCATTCTAGAAAATCCCTAAGCCCCATATGTACGTTCTTTCTGCTATATTTCTTTCTAGCTATATGTTTAAATTTACCGGGGGACGTGTCCCCCTAACGGGCCCCCTCGCCGCCCCTGTCCATGATTACTACCAACATGAGTTCAAATACAAGCACAAGCGAGTTGGTATGAGCTGAAGCCAAATGAAGGGCAAAATAAGAGTTGTGAAGCGGCTCCTTTACCGTTAATTTAAAATTTGTCTGTTTAGTATAATTATAGCTTCTATTTAAAAGACATCCAACATTTTGTGCCCTTTTCAAATTTCTCACTAAAGAGTGATGACCTTTGTAGCGCAGGGGATGTTTTTAACGTTTAACTTTAAATCCACGGCTCGAGATTTTATGCGACCGGCCCCCTTTTTTCAATAACGTTTCCCAAACCCTCTGGAATGACCCCAAATCTCCCGATTACAGTTTTTTTTCCCTTATTTGTCGTTACTGTCACTTTCTATTTCCTTGTCTTCCCCCTTTCTCACCCGACTTTTCTCTCCCCCACCCACTCAGTGTTATCTATAGGGTACGCACAGGGGTGGATATAGGGGGGGGGTTCGGCGGTTTAACCCCCCCCCCTTGGGTGGCCAAGTGGAAAAAAAGAAGGGGAAACAAGAAGAAGAAAAAGAAGAAAAAAAAGGGAAAAAAGTAAAACAGTAAAACGGCGCGATTTTTGGAAAATCCTGGGTCCGCCACTGGATCAACCCCGCCCCTCTCCCCTTGGCAAAAAGCTAGGTCTGCCCCTGACGCGCATGCACGTCCCCTCTCTTTGAAAGCACCCCTCTATCTCCGGTGTGTCAGTACGGGCCGGATTTTTGTGTATTACGGGCCGGACTTCATTGCGTGAGTGGAAGGGAGGGGGTTTCTTCTTTTTCTTTTCTCCTTTTTCTCTTTGTTTCTTTTCTCTTCTCTTTTCTCTTCTCCTTTTTTTCCTCTTCTCCTTTCTTTTTTTCTCTTTTTTTTCTCTTCTTTCCTTCCCTTGTTTTTGCGCCGCCAATAGGGCGGGCCGCGGCCGTTTCGGCCCCTTTCTGGATCCGCTACTGGTTTTAGGCATTAAATTGCCGTCAGATGAGCATATTTTGATACCTTATTTGTGCCACTGGCAGGACACTAATTGGCGTGAGGTCCAGTGGCCGCAGCCTCCGGAAGCTCAGGGGTTTTAGGCATTAAATTACGGTCAGATGAGCATATTTTTATGCTCGAGGCCCTCGAGTCCCGCCGTTCCGCGGGCCCTGACATGTAGGCCTCTAAATAAGCATATTTCTTGCCTGACTGTAAGTTTAGGAATCTGTCATTTTCCAACAAACTCATAAACAAGTATAATTTACTAAAAAGTGAGGAAAAAGTGAGGAAAATTATGTAATTTCAGCAACATTTGTAAATCACCGGTATTTAGCGGTAATTGGGGTGGGGGCAACTGCCCCCTTGTTGGCAATAAAAATCGCAACTGATCTCCCCTCTTTCCCTTTCCCCTTCAATTCCTTCCCTCTCTTTTAGGCTTGATAGGAGAGGGAAGGCAAAGGCCTTTCGCCCCCCCCCCGATCCACACGTTAATCGCAACAGATCTCCCCTTCTTTTCTTCTTCCTCTTTTTAGTTCCCTTTTAGCTCTCCTCTTTCCCTTTCCCTTCCTTCTCTCTTTTTTGGGGGCGGAGGCGGGGGAGGGGGAGAGACAAGGGCCTTTTGCTCCCCCCCTCCCCCCGATTCACAACTTGTTGGCGGGGAAATTGCAACTGATATCCCCCTTCTTTTCTTTTCTATTTCCTCTTAATTTCCTTCCCTTTATCTCTTCGTTTCCTGTTTTCTTTTCCTTCCTTCTGTCTTATTTGTTTTGATGGGGGAGACAAGGCCCTTTCGCCCCCCCCCCCATCTCCTTCTTTCCCCCCTTTTCTTTTCTTCTTCCTCTTCTTTCTTTCCCTTTCTCTCCTTTTTCCCTTTCACTTCTTTCCTTCTTTCTCTCTCTCTCTCTCTCTCTCTCTCTTTTGTTGTTGGGGGGGGGGGGGGGGTCGCTCGGCCCCCTGGATCCGCGCCTGCCCACCCCCCCCCCCCCACCTACTTATAGAAACGTTCATCAGGGCCTGCATGTGCACTACCTCCAGCTAGCTAGCTAGCTCCAAACAAGAATGTACGTACTAGCCGCTGATTATGATGCGCACATGTGTCAACTTATCTCGTGGCTGCACGAGATAATAAGTCGTGGCCTCGAGATAATAATTCGTAGCTTCGAGATACTAAGTCGTAGCTTCGAGATACTAAGTCGTAGCTTCGAGATACAAAGTCGTAGCTTCGAGATACTAAGTCGTAGCTTCGAGATACTAAGTCGTGGCCACGAGATACTAAGTCGTGGCCACGAGATACTAAGTCGTAGCTTCGAGATACTAAGTCGTAGCTTCGAGATAAAAAATAATTTCTCACATCGTTTTATGTCCCCTTAGGGGCTCCGTAATATTGTATACCATTATACTTGTTATTTTATTATTTTATATATATATATATATATATTGTAACATAACTAGCCCAGTATAGTAAGACGTAGAGGGCGTTATAGTTAATTGTGAAATATATATGTGTACATCGTGAGATGTCAGTCAGTTAGCGTTTAGCTGTCGTAGGGACAGGTTCTATATAGTTGTGATCTGTGAGTCAATGTTGAGCTGTCGTTGCGACAGGTACAAGAAACTATATAAAGTTACCCAAACTGCCAACACTCTGTAAGTGTTATTTCTTTAGTCCTGTCAGATATTCAGTGATTTCGGGAGTAAGTGGATGACAGCTAATCCACGTTTTTCTTACGCGATATACTTTTGTGAGAGCCCACTGAGAGAGATAATTGATTGTCAAGAGCGTGCATGGACCGGGTTTTGACAGACTGCAAGGCAGAACGCTACCCCGACAGAGCCCGGTTACGCCACAATATATCTGGGCAGAGGCGGTGGAGCCGGGAGTGCAGGGGGGGGGGGGTGGGGGGCACAGTGCCCCTCCATTTTTACAAGTATCCCTAAAGTGCCCTTTTTTACACTGTTAGAACAAGTATTACAATTTTTTAATCAAGTTGGTTAAAATTTTAATCAACCACGGATTACCAGGTGAATCACACAATTGTTGGTTAAACTTTAACCAACAGCCTGTTGATTAAAATTTAACCTGTGGTTGATTAACATTTTTAATCAATTATTGGTTAAAAAAATTGCTCAATGTTGGTTAAAATGGTGTTGATTAAACTTTAACCATTTGTTGATTAAAACTTTAATCTTTTGTTGGTTATTTATGATTTGTTCGGGGCTGATTCACATGTTGTTGGTTAAATTTACATGGGTCGTTGGTTAAAATTGTAACCATTGTAGGTTAATTCTTTTTTGATTCACACGATGTTGGTTAAACTTTAGTGGGTTGTTGGTTACAGTTATAACCACTGTTGGTTAAACTTACGGGGGTTTGGAGGTCTTATCCTCGTGTTTGCAGGTAAGAAATTGTTTAATATGATTATCATCAATGCTAAGATTGGAAGGAAGAAGTGAAATAAGGTTCTTGCTCAAATTAAAAACGCTTTGTGTCCCGGCCCGTATGTAAGTGTATAGGATGACCTACCCAAATTGCATGCATGAAGACGTTTCACTTTATGATGACATCTTATTATATATAAAATTGTTTTAAAAAATTAGATACAATTAGATTTAGAAAATGAGATTATTATTCATGCATGCAATTTGGGTAGGTGATCCGTAATAGGCCTACACTTCTCCTTCTTTAATTGGGTCTGCCTCCTTCACGGTTGAAGATTCTTGCAGATTGATGAGTGTGTGTGTGTGTGTGTGTGCTTACGTTAGCCAGGTGCAGTGCAAGTAAAATGTTACTTATTGGTTGAGCTACGTACAGCCTAGGGGACACAAATCGTTTTTGATTTGAGCAAGAACCTTATTTCACTTACAATCTTAGAATTGATGATGATAATATTAAAATAATTTCTTACCTGAAAACACGGAGATAAGACCGTCCAAACCCCTATTTCTCAGGTCCTCGCGACAACCTCCATTGTTAATTTTGTCGCACGCGTAAACTGCATGTACTTTGCATGTACTTTATTTGTATGTCGAGCGATCGCTAGCTACGCGCTTCGATATCGTTCCGTTGGGTCACGTGACCAGTACTTTAATCAACATTGATTAAACTTTAACCGGAAGGGGGCTATCATTACTGTCGGAATTTTGTTTTTAATCCATGATGGGTTACAATTTTTGCAAACGACTTGGACTTAACCAACATAGGTTAAAAGGAATAATTTTGATCAACACTGTTTTTAACCAACGCAAGATTAAAAGTAAATTTTAATCAACACTACATTTTTAACCATGGTTGAGCGTTTTTTAATCAACAATTTTTTAACCCGCAGGTTTTTAATACTTGTTTTAACAGTGTACATAGAAAAACGTGCCTCCTTTTACTTCAGATAAATGCCCCTAATTGGGTGCCCACATTCTTTCATAAGTGCTAGCTCTTACCACCTTCACTAAGTGCCCCCTTCACGAATGATAATTGCCGCTATCCAAATCTGAAAGGTGCCCGTTTTTACTTTAAAAAGTGTCATTTTCTTTTGTTTTAATTAAGTGCCCCTTCCCCTTCTGATAATGCCTCTTTTCATTTGACACGTGCCCCTTATCTTATAAAAGGTGCACTTTTTGCTTATGATAAATGCTCATTTTCTTTTTTTTAATAAGTGCCCCTTTCCATCCTCAAACGTGCCCTTATTCATTTCAGGTGATAATTGTCCCTTTTTCATGCCACTTACCACCTCTGATAATGCCTCTTCACCTGTTATATTTGCCTATTAATTTAATCAGGTGTTTTCAGACACCTAAGAATGACTAATTTTTCACGCCTGGAAATCACGGATGCCCAGCTTATATCAAGAATCCGTTTGAGTCACGAGATCATCACCGCGGAACTTATTGCAACTTTGATTACCATTTAAACAGATGTTTTAAGACTCCTAATAATTACTAATTGTTCACACCTAAATATCACGGATTCACAGTTTATAGATTAGTAATCAGTTTTAGCCACGTGATCATCACCAAGAAAGTTATGGTAACTTTGACTACCATTTAAATAGGTGTTTTAAGACACCTAAGAATTACTAATTTTTCACACCTGAAAATCACGGATGCCCAGCTTATATCAAGAATCCGTTTGAGTCACGAGATCATCACCGCGGAACTTATTGCAACTTTGATTACCATTTAAACAGATGTTTTAAGACTCCTAATAATTACTAATTGTTCACACCTAAATAACGGATTCACAGCTTAGATTAGTAATCAGTTTTAGCCACGTGATCATCACCAAGAAAATTATGGTAACTTTGACTACCATTTAAATAGGTGTTTTAAGACACCTAAGAATTACTAATTTTTCACACCTGAAAATCACGGATGCCCAGCTTATATCAAGAATCCGTTTGAGTCACGAGATCATCACCGCGGAACTTATGGCAACTTTGACTACCATTTAAAAAGGTGTTTTAAGACACCTAATACTAACTAATTTTTCACACCTAAATAACGGATTCACAGCTTAGATTAGTAATCAGTTTTAGCCACGTGTGTGTGTGTGTAGGGGAAAGTGGGGCATAATGGAACACTTAATTTCAAACTTGCAATATGACGTCATCAACGACACAAAACAGTAAAAATAACAGTTTCAGATAGATGTTGTATGCACTTTATTATGTCAACGAAAAACCGACAACAACCACGGTAAAATTGCAGAGAAACTCGAAACGAATTTTACAAAAGAAAAATCCAACTTGCCCCATCCCTGGGGCATAATGGCACTCCCCCCTGGGGCAAAATGGATCTACGGATCCGTATTGCCCCATCAGAACCCTAACGTTCTATATTGAGTAATGTACCTAAAGTAACTTTAAGCAAACTTGGTGGGCAGAGCTGCATAATGAAAGCCTATAGTAGTTTCAAACATTTATAGGGCAAAACTGGAAAGGTAATCGTAATAAAGCCTGGTTTAAAAGTAGAAAATGTAGACTTGTAAAATGTGCACTACACTCTCAATTTCTTAGACTGGAATCTGGGTCACATTTTCGTTCTGATACAACCACTAGTCACGTAAACCAATTGCTAGGCACATACTTTGAATTCAGCTAACTTATACATCTAAAACTGACTGGGAAACTAGAACAACTATCGATTCGTTTTATGAACCAACTACTTTCAGAATGGAACATGAAACATTGGTAAACAGGCCCCTATAAAAAGGGCGAAAACAGTATTTTTTTAATTTTTGTGAATTATTTTACAAGACAAAACAAAATTAGTAATGTTGATTTTTATTCCCTTTATGCATTTGTTGTCTCTGTGCTATAATGTCAGGCGCGGATCCAGGATTTCTTAGGGGAGGGGGCCCAACTTTTTTTTTTTTTGCTCCCGAAAATTTGAAAATCGCGCCGGCCGAAAAGTCGCTCAGTGGGGGGGGGGGGGGGGGGGTTACAGAGCACAATTTTTTTTTTTTTTTTTTTTTTTTTTTTTTTGCTCCCGAAAATTTGAAAAACGCGCCGGCCAAAAATTCGCTCAGTGGGGGGGGGGGGGGGGGGGGGGGGGGGGGGGGGGGGGGGGGGGGGGGGGGGGGGTAGTGAGCACATTTTTTTTTTTTTTATCCTCAAAAAAATTTCAATTTGCACCCCCCCCCCCTTGAGCGCCAGGGGGGGGGGGGGGCCCAACCCCCAAAAAAGGTAAAAATCATGTGATTTTACATGAATTTTTTCTCAAGGGGGGGGGGGAGGGGCCAGGGCCCCCCGGGCCCCCCAATGGATCCGCCACTGTATAATGTCACCATAATTAAAGCACCTACTGGCTCAACAATGAATGCTATTTGGAAATAAAGAGTGGAGAACGTTTAACTTATACAAATACAACAAGAAAATCCAAATATAATGATAAAAATACATATATGCATACAAACAAGTGCACACGCACATTCACTCAACCATTCAGTCTTTAGGACCAACAGGGACACCATAACATGTGAGTGGTTTACTTTTTTACATTTTTATTTGAAGCCGTAAACCCTTCATTTGCTTAAGTCAAGCTTTCACAAGATATGTTATTTTCAATTGGGGCAAAACGGAACCCTGTTCCATTTTGTCCCGTACCTATATGGTCTATTTTGCCCCAATGACATATTTTTTAATAAAAGTTTGCGTAGAAAATACCTGAAGCATAGTTGGCAAGCAAACAGGCGAGTCTAATGTTGATATCTTTATGATTAATATATACAAATATTTGATTAGAATCGATACCAAAATTACCAAATTTCAGCCATATGAACATCCCCTTACTTTAGATCATGAGGCTGTAATTTTTTGGATGGGATCTTACTCCGATGTGCCTCGCTGTAACCGGATGAAAATTCAGTGCTGAAATTATTTTGGCATCTTCTCTTCTTCAAAGAATTTGCACAGAGGGCGACCTTTTTTAACATATGCTAATTTCAAAGTTCCATTTTGCCCCCCGGGTCCGTTATGCCCCACATTCCCCTATTGGGTTTTTACAGACGTGTATCAATCAGATATAATTATTTACGTCTAGGGACCAACCTTTAAACGTCACCATGCGAAAGACGTGACTCAGTTTCGAACCTGCGTCCTCGCCTAAATCAGTTTGTAACATCCACTGTTAGCTGGGTTACAGGCGCACGCCACAACGCCTAGTTATCATCACCAAGAAAGTTAAGGTAACTTTGAAACCATTTAAAAAGGTGTTATAAGACACCTAATAATGCCAAATTTTTCACACCTAAAAATCACGGATGCCCAGCTTAGATTAATAATCCGTTTGAGTCACGCGATCATTACCACGGAACTTATGGCAACCTTGACTACCATTTAAAAAGGTGTTTTAAGACACCTAAAAATTACTAATTTTTCACACCTAAATATCACGGAGTCACAGCCTAGATTAGTAATCAGTTTTAGCCACGTGATCATCACCAAGAAAGTTATGGTAACTTTGAAACCATTTAAAAAGATGTTTTAAGACATCTAATAATTACTAATTTTTCACACCTAAAAATCACGGATGTCGAGCTTAGATTAATGATCCGTTTGTGTCACGAAATAATCACCCCGGAACTTATGGCAACTTTGCCTATCATTTAAAAAGGTGTTTTAAGACACCTACGAATTACAAATGAAATGGGCCAGTTAATGGGTTGGAGACAACAAGTTCCAATATAAATGAAAACAAAAGAAGCTCGGATATACAGTTGAAATCCAGTTTAATAACTATATAAGTCAGCCGAAGCTCCAATCGTTACAAACGAAGAGTAATTATTTTAGAAACATTTTAAATATAAGCTGCTTCTCTCAGAGGCTGGGCGGCCCTATTGACAGTAAACTAGCAACACATCCTAAACATGATAACGGAATGAAATATATTCAACTTAACTCAACTAAACTAACCTCAAAATCCCGCACATGGCATTTAAATACTCCGGCACCCGAAGAGGCTTATACATGATATACCCAGCCAACCAGGAGGACCCTTACACAGCCAACCAATTACAATACGGGATATATAAAGTTACCCTTAGGTCATCCGACCAATTAAGAGAGGAGTTATACCTTTAATTAATTATAACCAAAGACAAAGCATAATAGAAAAAGAGTGATTTGAACTAGTCACCGACAAAAATGGGAGGAGTCTATCTCTTCGCGAGAATGTCGCGTCCCCGGAAAAAAACAGTCTATTGTCTAACGTGTTATCGGAAATGAACACTTGTACACCTTGATGCAGAAATTCATTTCCAACGTGCTTATCGAAATGAACACTTTAATCTAATGCAAGAATTCAAAAACAGGGGTTGTTTACCCGATCCCGGCATACTATTGGAAACATAATTGATGCTATTTGAAGTTTAGGTGTATACCAAGTCAAACCAATAATCGTACAATTAATCAACCCAGCCCGGCTCTTCTATGGCTCTAGCGCCCCCTTTAGGTCAATGAGTTGCCCAAATCAGCGTACCACTACAATTATGTTTCACACCTGAATATCACGGATTCACAGCTTAGATTATTAATCTCCAGCTTGAGCCACGTGATCATCACCAAGAAAGTTATGGTAACTTTGAAACCATTCAAAAGAGGTGTGTAAGACACCTCAGAATTACTAATTTAATACAACCAGAGATTCACGGACAGAACAATCAGACGATTAGCCGGTGTAAGTAACGTGATTATTACCACCAACCTTGGATAACCTGTGAAACCAATCGATAAAGGTGCTTAAAAGACCAAATAATTACTTATTTATCACCACCATCGGTCAACCGATAACAAACTCGTTGCTTGGTTAGGTGGTTATTTGGTCATAAACACTTGATTTACAGAGGTTAGTGGAATCACGTTACTCCAGTCGCATGATAAATTGGTTGTTTTTTAGGTGAGATGAAAACGTGAACAGGAGTACCTTTACAAAAAATGAAGGCACGAGTTGATAACGTTTGAATCTAGTTCAAAAGGCACCATACTTTAAAATCATTTAGAATACACTACCAAAAGAGGTTATTTTTTAGTGTTCTGTTTATTGGGATGGCAGTGACAACTCGAGATAATAATGCTGAAATGTAATTCATTTCTCCGGGTCCCTGGTTCGTCTGCGGTACATACACATGATGAGGGTGGCCATCAAACAAACTCCCAACAAGAGGACAACGCCAAGAAAAATGAAGACTGTTTTCATGCTCTGTGTGCGATCATGGATGGTTCCTGGATGTGAGACAGATGGAGGGAAGGAGAGAGAGAGAAATAAATTACATACTGCTCTCCTTGCATTTCGACCGAAATTTCTTGAGACAGATTAAAATACTTATTGCATGATAGACCTAAAAATAAATTCTGGGCTGTTTTAGAAATTGTATTATATTAGTACTTTACAGTACCGCACATGTCGTTCCTTTTTTCACGAAGTGACGGTAATCAGGAAATTCGCAGGCGCTTGTTCAGAAACCTATCCTAAATTTCACCCGTAACTCCGGTGTGGAGATACCCTACTAAAACATACCCAAAATCAAGTAAATATTCATTAAATATTAAAATAAAGATCATGAATTAAAAGTCGTTATTTGTATTACCTGTTTGTATAAGTTTTTTTTCCGGATAAACGTTGATATTAGTATACACTTTTTTACCTCGGCTAAATGTTTGCTTTTACTAAATGGAAAAATTACGGCGGGGGGTTAGATGAAATGGACATAATGAAAATAGCAGAAGTGATAATTGATAATTGATAATTCATGCTTCTTATCCTTCGTGTGCTTGACCTATAATCTTACAATCGCTTGGCAGACTGAGTCCAAAGTTTGACTTGTTTCACATTTGTATTATAGGCAATGGCGTGCTTGCAACCTATTTTGAAAAATTACGGTGGGTGAACTTTCAAAGTCAATGAGACATGAGGGTTCCAATGAAAGAGCTAGTGATAACGTACGTCGGGGTGGACGTGCTTTTCGTATAAACAAAAAATGAATTTTTAACGATTTAAAAAAAAACGTCCATAGGCTAACATGTTAGGCTGCTGACTCTGACGATAGGGGGCGTTGTGAAATGAGACTAAACGGAGCAATTTGACCGTTTTTCCATGAAAAAAAAGACATAAAACAGGCTATAAAAAAAACTGTCAACACTTAAATGACATTTGTATTGCTTTGTGACAATTTTCATTCACCTAAAATGTAATTAAATTTATTATATAGTTGGGAGAATTAAGGAATCGATCAGATCAGTTTTTTTCAATTTGTACCATGAATAATGGTCCGTTTTTACTCAAATTTTCAGATTATCTATAATTGTACATCTAGCATTGAAGTCACTACCTTAGCACCACTATCTCTCATCTGGACAATGTTACCAAGTCCCTTTTAACCTCACAAATTTCGAACCACAATAACATCGAATTATGTCACTATGACGATGACGTAAACAAGAAAATACCTAGTAAAAGGATTTCCTGTTTTCACGAAGTGACGGCTAAGTACGCGCTGAGCTTACATCCGGCCGTCACTTTGCGAAATTCTCGTCCGCTCATTTTCTGCTTTTATTTGTTTCACGAAGTGACGGGAGTGAAAATTTCGCAATTTGGAACAGTCACAGACCATGAAAAGGTGAGCTTGTTATAGTTTTTGTTTAGGTAAAGAAATGTGATACACTCTTTTGAGTCATTCTGATTCTTTGTAAGCCATAATATGTCCATGAGCGCAGAAATATATATAAAATGCACCGCCGTTCCACACATCGCCCCATATATTTTAATTTGCATGTAAGTGAATAAAGGAGTGAAGTTTGTGATGCAAAACTGAAACGACCAAATCATGTCTGAACAAACATACATCTAGACTAAATACCTTAAGTGGAGGGTCTTTCTTATCTCATTTCACATCAAGTATTGTTTTAATAAGTGTTTTTTTTTTTTTACATCTGCTAAATAAAAGCTAAGAATAAGAACGAACTTTTAAGCTTAACGAAAGTTAAACTTAGAGTTTAGACCCTACTTTTGTTTTAGTTTTAGTTTTACTTGTACTTTTAGTATTAGTAGTTTAGCTAAATATACATTTTATTTAGAGTCTATGGGTGGTATTCCGGTAGCGCGTACTTAGTTAGTTCACACTTTTATGGAGTGCCTGTTGCAAACTAATTTACCCTGTACAGATTATTTTAATCCTTCAATGAAAAGTGTCCAAAAAAATTAATTTTGCAATGAAATAGGAAGAAAAAGATAATATGAGTATGAACTGAATTTCAACAAAGTCTTTGGTAGATTATCTTTGTCATGAATATTGAAGGAGGAAGATGAAACCTAGCATTCCATAGAAGTGTGAACTAAAATTCTTGTTTAGTCTGGACTTAGTCCCGGCTTAACTTATGAGAATACCACCCAAGGTGTTTTTAACGGCAGCACTTTAGTATCCTTGGTCACTTACCCTATACAATAATTTGTTTAAACAATTGTTCTTGATACCAGCAAATGTTGCCCAACTCCACTCCGTGTTTTAAGGAATTTTCCAAGCAAGCACTATACCAGATGGTGTACATGTCACAAAATTGCACAGTAGAATATACAGGAATAACCTACACTTCATGCAGTGGTAATGATTATGATGATGTTTTTGCTTTCACTTAGTTTCAGATGCAGTAGATACATTTTGCGCTTTTATGAAGGAAGCACTTGGACTGGTACATCTACTTTTCAACAATGTTGTAGGCCAGATACAAATCTAGGTGAGAATAGTTGTTATGGTCTGTGCAATAAAATCACACATTAGCAGCATATAGAGAGTTATGATTAATCATGACCGGTCTGTATAATGCCATCCATTGGTTTACGCTCATTACCGAACTTGCGATCGATAAAAATCAGTGAAATTCACTGCTATTATATATGATTGCTACTTAAGCAATTAAATATTAACAGGGAAATATAGATATGGAGTATGTAATGCACTTAGCAGACATAGTACAAAGCTGGACAGAAACGTGTTTCTAATTTTGGCGAAGGCTATATATGTACATGAACATGACCATTGGTATATAATATTTTCAGCTAAAGCCTAAGTCTTGATCATGTTGTATGACAAGTACCAAGCACACTCACTGCGTATGTGAATTGGGGGTGGTAGTTGTTTGGTAGGGGCAATTGAAAACGTCTGTTTGGGGTCAGTTATGCCTAGTAATTAATTTGATGTACAAAATATAATACTAGATTTATTTCTTTTCCTCTGCTTGCAAAAAAAGAAGGAACATAACTTGTACTGTCATTATTTATTTTATTCTACAAAATTGGTGACCTCAAAGTGGGTGCGGTATGGAATTGTTGAAGCAATTCACTAAATACAGTCAGAGCTGCAGATGTGACTTGGCATGGTGACATCAAAGTAGTTCATATGGCTTCGATGGCGTTTCTGATGATGAGCTACTGTCTATGCTTGGGAAGAAGTCAAAAGGTATCTTCTTCCCTTCTTGATCGTTTCCCAATAGTTGACATTTTAGATATTCCTAATTAATTGTTGTTAATGTTTAGGTCTCTTAGTTTAAAGTTAATACAAAGTTTTGGTATGGGGTCATGGATTTGGTTCTAATGCACATATTGGAAGCGTATGCTATCTTACAATATTCAGTGATCGTTGTCGCGGTTGAAATCGAGTCTAAAATTATGAAATTGTAAATAATAAACTCTTTATGTTGTATAGCTCCCTCTCAAGGTCAAGATATTAGTTAAGCTATAAAACAAAGTTTCTTGACTAAAATCGACCGATTAGCTATTCGCGTTTTGGAAATTATATATCACAACTACTTATTCTGAGATTTTCATGGTCGCAGCTACCATTGTACGGCTGTAGGCGCTATTTAAGGTTTATCAAAATTTACCGGGAGCACCGGTAAATCTTTATATTCAATTTTTCTCGAAAGCAGAAGTGTTTTAGGGCCTGAATTTTCTAGTGCTTATAATACATCAACAGGGGCATTCAAATATATAACAATTGTTAAGAATCACTATCCACCCAATTTTCAAAATTTTCCGAAGCTTTGTAATACCTTTAAGGGAATGAGTGGTCGTATCGAGATCACCATATAATTTTTTTTTTTAATCCTTAACAAAAATTGCTAATACTAAGATTATACCAATTAAAGTATCTAATTTAAGGCCCTCTCTAAAATTTGGTACCAAAACTACACAAAATAATTTCACCTTATCATAAATATAATGCACTGTAAAGTTTTCCCTTTCATAATTGACATTCTGATAATAATAAATTAAATTAATAATAAATTGATTTTGACTTTTTTATTATGATTTTCCAATCTCTTATTTTCTTGTGCTTTCAAGCAGTCTAGATCAAGAATCTTCACTGCTTCAACCATTATCGCTTGGATGACATACGTGTGAAGAAACTTGAAGAACTTTTGTTGAAGAGCATGCTTAAGAAACTAGAAGCAATCATATTGATCGTTGAGGCAATGCTCCAATGTTTCAATACCTAAATCTCTCTTTTATACTGTAAAAGAGTAAACATTTTGAATATCATAAATATAGAAAACTACACTCATAATTGTAATTGTGTGTAGAATTCAGTAATCGCAATGAAATGGATTGATTTAAAGTGAACTGGTAACTGTGTTCATGATTTCTGAAACAATGAACTGAATGGTCGAACCTGTGTCAGTTTTCTGTTACAGTATAGAGGGCGCTGTTATGCTGACGCCTACACTTATATTTTTACTCAGACTTTTTGATTTTTTTTTCACCTAGAATTTACTTTTTCGTCAAATGTGTTACGACTTTGCATAGCTATTTGGGCAGAAACCAACGTTAAGAAAACCCCATAAACATACCTTACCCATCTGGCTACGCATTTTCCAACCAAAACATTTAATTCTTTTGAATATAAAAAATGTATTTCTATTCATATATTGTATAAGTCTAATATATAATTTTATTGCAAATATGGTAATACAATTCGAATTTCTGTACATGTACCAAGCAATTTGCCAAGGTCGTTGAAGCACAATTATATATCATATGTACAAAAGAATTCCAATTTTACTACCATAATGCTACCATGCATAATGTTTTACGTGTAATTTTACTTTGTCACTGATATATACTTTGTAAAAGAAACTGCAATTCGGCTCTCGGGCCTCGAATGTTTTTTAATGAAATAAACCATTTTAAATTAAATAAAAAAAAAAAAAAATATTGTAATGAACTCCAGCAAACATAAATCTTTGATATTCAAATGTTTAGCTCAGAACAGCTATTTATCAGGTAGGCCTACCTCATTTTTAGAAATCATTAATGCATATTAGAGCTTTTAATTTCAGTTCTATCATTTCCATGAGTTCTCATATCGTATCTTTGTATTGAAGAATTTTTTATTTCTTTTAAATGTTTATATTTATATTTCCACAATTTGTTTTTTCTGTCAAAGCACAATGTTACTAGTTCACATTTAATGGTTTTATTTTTACTTCTCTAGTTATTCTCATCGTAATTGTATTTAGTACTTCAAACTATCATATAATCATAAAATATAATGTTGCCTTTTTAAATGTATCTGTATGGTGAGAAGTAAAATTATTTAGTCAAAATGATATTTCCATGTTTATCATGCATTGTTCAGCTGATAATTGTTTAGTCAAAGATTACGTGTTTGCCTGGGTGAAGATAACCTTTTAGCATTGGTAAACTTTTGCAGATGCTCCCAGGCCTTGTCCCACCCCCGCTTGATCGATCCGCTCCCTCCCCCGCTAAAGCCTCGCTCTGTCGCTCCATCGTTTTGCATAAATTTCACCCCATGCCATTTTGTGCCCCCCCCGTAAGAAATTCCTGGATCCGTCACTGATGCCCATACCCTTTGAGCTTTAGGGGGTCCGCCCCTTGACCCCGCCGGGGCTTTGCCCCTAGACCCCACTTTGAAAAACGTTCAGCGGGGTCTGCATGTAAGAGTGGGGATGATGCGGATTTTTTGTGTCAGCCCCAAAAGGTTTTTGCTCATTACGCCACTGGGCATACATACATGGAAGTTTGGTCAAATCTTTTCTCCTTTTTCTCGTCATAATTCGAATTTTCGGGTATTTAAAGAGCAATTGTTAGCGGACATTTTCTCCCATGCTATTCTTCTTCCAAACTGACTTAAATGTATTTAGAAAGAGTAAGCTCACACATTAACTTTCACCGAATTTTCAACCTTAATACCTGCTATGTATCCTGAAAGGACGTAGCCCAACCCTAGCATTAACTTATAGACGCTAGAGCCATCGGGGAAATTCTCAGGTCGAACTACCAAGGCCAGGAGGGGCTCCATGGTCATGTTCCCGGTAAAGAGCCCCACTCCGATCATAAACGAAGTCATCAACAGGTAAATGTAGGTTGCTTGGAAAGTTTGCAGGAAGCAAAACAGGCTGGCTGTGACGAGACCGGTGAGGTGGGCCTGCGGGCACCAGTCAGGGTGGTATCTGAGTACGATGGACACGAGGATTGAGGCTACAAGCCCACCGGTACCACCGGCGGTGGCGAGGAAAGTTGATTGAGCCAGGCTGAGGCCTTGGGATAGACCATATGAAACGTTAAAGACAGCCCATCCGCCCGTTGCAAGGAACAGTGTCAACTCGATTTGGAGGTATAGGAACGTAAACAAGGGTTCTTCCACTAAGATGTATACATGCAGACTTGTCAAAACTGACTGAAAGGTACTTAGTCCGCCATTGTTTGCTTGTTCGTCAATCAGTGCTAAGGTTTCTTGGTCACAGTCGGACTCTGGTAGATTCTGATCTTCTGGATCATGATCCGACATGGCACGGTTCTGCAGCAATGGAGGATCGCGCTCATACAACCTTTCAGAAGTGGCGTTTGGATCCTCCGTACTAGCAGTACCTTCATCCGAAGATGTAAGCGTTACGTTTTCAGAAAGGCTGTTCGATGCCATCTGATGACGGGTTCTGGGTTCCTTGAAGGTCAGACATACAGGAAATAGGTTGAGGACAAGCCCTCCTAAAACGAGCAAAGTGCCTGAGTATCCATACGCCTCTACCAGCTTCTCAGCGATCGGTGGCATTATCATGGATCCAAAGGGAATACCTAAAACAGTCACGCAACTGAAGAAGGCAAATTGGTCTGTACCTCCGTAGTACTGAAAGATGAGGATGGTGGCGTGAAGATTGATTAACGAGCAGGAAAATCCTGGAAAAAAGAATGGGATAGAATGAGGTATAGACTGTGTATAGGTAAACCTTGAGTACCTTAGTAAGAAAATGGGGGGGGGGGGGGCGGGGGGATTATCTCTTATTTTCGCAGCATTTTTATTCAAGTGCGACGAGCACGAGAATGTTCTCAATATAAATAATTTGAACACGATTTTCTATATTAAAAAAATGACATCAATATCCGAGTTTTTTTCTATGGATGGACTATGGCTCCCACGAGAAGATTTCGTACTTGGTACTAGGTTGGGTAAACCCTTTGGCAGCTCACTCAGGAAGCTATACTGGGATGACAGGTGGGCGAGTAACTGCAAGGAGTGTCATGAAATGCTGGAATGGTGTGTGGACATACATAGGCTTACATACAAAAAGGGGTTGTAGAAGTTGGAACTATTTTAATCCCGCGAGCGATTGGCCCTTGGTAACATTTGGCTTGGGTACTTAGTTGCCCATGCGTTCAGCTGCCCGC
This sequence comes from Strongylocentrotus purpuratus, assembly GCF_000002235.5. Lineage (NCBI taxonomy): Eukaryota > Metazoa > Echinodermata > Echinoidea > Camarodonta > Strongylocentrotidae > Strongylocentrotus > Strongylocentrotus purpuratus. The sequence goes on along the minus strand of NW_022145606.1, from coordinate 2,669,210 downwards.
ATAGTTATGAGGTTACAGTTGCCCGAATATTGTAATATCGAATTAACCGGGGCTGGGTTGCAGTTCCGCATGTCGTATCTTATACGCCTATATTCATAAGACACGAATTCTATAATAATATGTCTTTGTTATCAGGTCTGTTGATCACACCTGATAATCGTTTTAACATGGATATGATTTCGAACTCAATAACAGATAAATCAATGCAAGGCCGACACAAGAGGGGATATCAGAAGGTAGAGACACTCCTTTCCATTTGTGTCTCAAACGGTTTAAAGTATATGCATGCATAATCCCCACACTCCCCTTCCCTTTGTCGTTACAAAATGCTTAATTGATTTGAACATCAGTCAGAATGTTCATAATGCTAAATATGCATGTTGTACTATCACGACGTTGAATATAGAATTAAGGTTTCTTATTTTGAATTCAGCGTGATCCTCCTTGCATACGTCTTCTATATTTCATGCGCTCAATTTGTAATTTTTAAATTGTTTTGTCATTATTTAAATGGTCCTTTATGACTTTATGGTGCAAATTGTAAGGCACTCTATAACTTGCAAGGAAAAGGCGCTGCATCAAGTACTATTTGTGAACTAGTTGTACCGCACCCCTGAATTCCTTCTAACGATATCCCTTGACATTCTAGTAGACCGACAGCCCACGAGACCGGCAAAGTCTTGTGAACTTGTGAGACCGACACGTTGGTCCCACCCTGGGCCTTCGGTCATGCCGGTTTCGTGGTTCAAGAGATAACTTTTCAGACAGCTCTTGAAACCGAAATTGGCGGTCTTGTAGGTTGTCGGTCTTTTCAATTTGCGGGCTCATGGGGTCCTCAAATTATTGCTGACGCCCCTGTATCCACCCATACTCGTACCTGACAGGAAAAACAGAAAGGAGAGCGATATGACATTCCTTGAAAAGAAAGACAACACCAGTGCAAGGCCGGCACACAATCCACCGCAAGATGTCAGGAACCTCTGGTTTCCTCCAGACTTTAGAATCAGCATTGCAATGGGCGCTTGGGCAAAAGAAGAAAAAAATAACCACAAATAGTAATTTAACACCTTCCCCTAAATCCAATGGGGAAAAGTGAAAGGATGGGTAAGGGATTAAAGCGAAAAAACCTACGGGCCATCTGTTGCATTCATCGGCAAAGCTACGGGGTAACAGGGGTACTTGTAAGTTAACATGCCCTTGCTTAGGTCTACATCTTAGGCTGTACTCATCATACATGATGGGGCCTTTAGGGAGAGATCCAAGGTTCATGAGGTTTGGTTATAATTCCTCTGCACCCGGCCAAAGGCATGAATGGTAAAGCCGTACGATTGTCAATTACTGACGGATTTATCAGGTGGGGGCACACCAGCTCGTAAACCCCCAAATACGAAACGCGGTGGACCTTAGGTACATAACAAACGAAATTAACAAAAGACTTAACTCCGTTTCGTTGACAATCAGCCGTAGACGAAAGACTTCATTCATGGCGGATTGTCAACGAAACGGATTTAAATCTATTGTCAATTCTGCTTTTTGCTACGGCAGGCAGCCAGTGAAAACGAATTTGTTTGCTAAAATTATGAAAATGTAAGGGCTACTTTAAACAAACAGAACTTTGTCATTCCTTGCTCACTTTTCCTGATTGAAGTGTCATAATGAAAGGGCAGAAACCTAACTTTTTAGAAATGTGATTTTCTCTTTGAAATTCAGATGCCGCCCTCCAAACGACTTTTCAGTTTCCTCTCTTCAAATCGATTTTAATCACTCATGCGTGAAATATGCATCATAATGAGTTACATCAAATGAAAGAGGAGGATCTAAGCTTTCCAAATATGTGTCATTTATCAATTATAATTGTGATGAAGTTATGATAAAACATAGATAATTCTCGGTTTCGTTTTATCTAGGACTCACTGTATACCATGCTCTTTATCGTGGCCTGTTCCGTTATGTTATTCGTTGTTTTCCTTCTATCATTTTCTCTTTCTGTCTTTCCTTATGTTATTCTTTGTTTCTTCCTTCTATCACCTTCTCTTATGTTATTCTTTGTTTTAATCATTCTATCATTTTCTCTTTCTGTCTTTCCTTTTGTTATTCTTCGTTTTTTCCTTTTATCACCTTCTTTCATGTTATTCTTTGTTTTTATAATTCTATCACTTTCTCCTATGTTATTCTTTGTTTTAATCATACTATCATTTTCTCTTTCTGTCTTTCCTTTTGTTATTCTTTGTTTCTTCCTTCTATACTTATGTTATTCTTTTTTTCCTTCTATCACCTTTTCTTATTAAATTCTTTGTTTAAATCATTCTATCACTTTCTCTACCTGTCTTTCCTTATTTTATTCTTTGTTTCTTCCTTCTATCGACTTCTCTTATGTTATTCTTTGTTTTAATCATTCTTAAATTTTCTCTTTCTGTCTTTCATTATGTTATTCTTTGTTTCTTCCTTCTATTCTTATGTTATTCTTTGTTTTTTCCTTCCATAACCTTTTCTTATGTATTTTTTTGTTTAAATCATTCTATCATTTTCTCTGTCTGTCTTTCTTTATGTTATTCTTTGTTTATTCTTTCTATCACTTTCTCTTATGTTATTCTTTGTTTTGTTTTTTTCTATCACATTTTCTTATGTTATTATTTGTTTTTATCATTCTGTCACTTTCTCTTTCTATCTTTCCTTACGCTATTCTTTGATTCTTCCTTCTATCACCTTCTATTATGTTATTCTTTGTTTTTTCCTTCTATCACCTTCTCTCATGTTATTCTTTGTTTTTATAATTCTATCACTTTCTCCTATGTTATTCTTTGTTTTAATCATACTATCATTTTCTCTTTCTGTCTTTCCTTTTGTTATTCTTTGTTTCTTCCTTCTATACTTATGTTATTCTTTTTTTCCTTCTATCACCTTTTCTTGTTAAATTCTTTGTTTAAATCATTCTATTACTTTCTCTACCTGTCTTTCCTTATTTAATTCCCCCTTCTCTTTTAATGTTATTCTTTGTTTTAATCATTATATCGACTTTCTCTTTCTGTCTTTCCTTGTGTTATTCCTTGTTTCTTCCTCCTATTACTTTCTCTGTTGTTATTCATTGTTTTTATCATTCTATCACTTTCTCGTTCTGTCTTTCCTTCTGTTATTCTTTGTTTCTTCCTTCTATTCTTATGTTATTCTTTGTTTTTTCCTTCTATCACCTTTTCTTATGTTATTCTTTGTTTTAATCATTCTATCACTTTCTCTTTCTGACGTTCCTTCTGTTATTATTTGTTTCTTCCTTTTATCACCTTTTCTTATATTAGTCTTTGTTTTTATAATTCTATCAATTTCTCTTATGTCATTTTTGGTTTTAATCATTATATCACTTTCTCTTTCTACTTTTCCTTCGGATGTTATTCTTTGATTCGTCCTTCTATCACCTTCTATTAGGTTATTCTTTGTTGTAATCATTCTATCGCTTTCTCTTTCTGTCTTTCCTTATGTTGTTCCCTGATTCTTCCTTCTATCACCTTCTCTTATGTTATTCTATGCTTTCATCGTTATATCACTTTCTCTTATGTTATTCTTTGTTTTAATCATTCTATCACTTTCTCTTTCTATCTTTCCTTATGCTATTCTTTGATTCTTCCTTCTATTACCTTCTATTATGTTATTCTTTGTTTTAATCATTCTATCACTTTCTCTTTCCTTTTTTCCTTATGTTATTCTTTGTTTCTTCCTTCAATCACCTTCCATTATGTTATTCTTTGTTTTCATCTTTCTACCACGATCTCTTTCTGTCCTTCCTTATGTTATTCTTTGTTTCTTCCTTATATCACATTATCGTTTTGCCTTTCATTATGTTATTATTCTTTATTTTACCTTATATCCCCTTCTCTTTTCATGTTATTCTTTGTTTTAATCATTATATCGACTTTCTCTTTCTGTCTTTCCTTGTGTTATTCCTTGTTTCTTCCTCCTATTACTTTCTCTTTTATTATTCTTTGTTTTAATCATTCAATCACTTTCTCGTTCTGTCTTTCCTTCTGTTATTCTTTGTTTCTTCCTTCTATTCTTACGTTATTCTTTGTTTGTTCCTTTTATCACCTTTTCTTATGTTATTCTTTGTTTTAATCATTCTATCACTTTCTCTTTCTGACTCTCCTTTTATTATTATTTTTTTCTTCCTTTTATCACCTTTTCTTATGTGAGTCTTTGTTTTTATAATTCTATCAATTTCTCTTATGTAATTTTTTGTTTTAATCATTATATCACTTTCTCTTTCTACTTTTCCTTCGGATGTTATTCTTTGATTCGTCCTTCTATCACCTTCTATCATGATATTCTTTGTTTTCATCGTTATATCACTTTCTCTTATGTTATTCTTTGTTTTAATCATTATATCATTTTCTCTTTCTATCTTTCCTTATGCTATTCTTTGTTTATTCCTTCTATCACTTTTTCTTTTGTTATTCTTTGTTTTTTCCTCCTATCACTTTTTCTTATGTTATTCTTTGTTTTAATCATTCTATCATTTTCTCTTTCTGTCTTTCCTTATGTAATTCTTTGTTTATTCCTTCTATCACCTTCTGTTATGTTTTTCTTGATTTTAATCATTCTATCACTTTCTCTTTCCTTATGTTATTCTTTGTTCCTTCCTTGTATCACATTCACTTTCTTGTATGTTATTCTTTGTTTTAATCATTCTACCGACTTTCTCTTTCTGTCTTTCCTTATGTTATTCTTTGTTTCTTCCTTCTATCACCTTCTCATTCTTTTTTTTATTATTGCGATCTATCCTCAAAACAGCAATCGACAGTCGGCCGTAAACAATTCCAGAAAGCGCGCGCCGAAGTTGACCTATACTTCCTGGATCAAACTGCGCAGTGTGATGCTCAGTGGCTGGGCTCGAAATGAGCTAGAATCAGCGTTAACGGAAATCGCTTTAAGAACGCTTTCCCGCAGTGACCTTGTTTTTCAACGGCGTTTTGATTTGTGATTCATGTTTGTGATTCTAGCTTCGAAAAATCGCTTGAGGGCTCTCCCTCTGTCAGCCCATCAACCCCATTTTTGTGTTTATTCGTTTGGCGTGCTTAATTGTCAACAAATACATGTAGTTCGGAAACTGTACACCCTCTTTTACAGAATGCTAGATCCGCCTCTGTTATTAACAGCAGTAATTTACGTAAAGGTAGGCAGGAGAGACATAACCAATTTTTGTTTGTAGCATGCTTGTCAAACGTTTTGTTGGGTTCATCCCGTTTTACTACGACCTATAGGTTTCTCATTGCACCGTGACTGCCGTGTCAAATTTGTTGACAGTTTACAAATCTGCGTTGTCTCACTTTCATCCCGTTTCGTCGACGGTGGCCTGAAACGTGGTTGAATAGAAATTTAAATTGGGTGTTTGATGATTATTGCAGATATTTAGGTACAGACTTTTGTACGGATTCGCCCAAATTGGTAATTCACAATTGTAATGAACAATTTAAAGAAATCAAAAGTCAAATTACATCGTGGTTATAAAGCGGTATGGTATGTAATCCCGTATAATTTTTGTGCCAAAGTTGATTTTTTTGGCTGTTTTGGCTTTGCAATTTGCAATCTTTCTTGCCTAAAGAAAACTGCAAGATTTAAAATTATATATGGAAAACAATTATTTTCGGGAACTGGCAGGTAAAACAAAGAACCTTTTTAAAAAAGAAATGTCCATGGCCTATGGTACGCTCTTGTCCATGCATTAAAGGGATCCGGTAACTTTGTCTCAGATTCTGAAACAAAATCTGGGATTTAGCTCATGCTGCAATGATAATGATAAACCTTAAAGTCAGTCAGGAACTCCATGACTTTTACAAGCCGATCGCCTGTCTGATTATCAAGATATTTATGATTGAAATTACAAATTTTGAAAACCGTTCGCCGAACGGTTTTCATAACACTACAGTCTATTGTGGAAAACGAGTATGGTAAAACCGGTCACTCAAAAGATTTTTACTTTGTTGAGGCACTTCTTGATCATTTTGAAGCGCGATTTTTAGGGCTTCAATATTACACCATATCACAGACACTGATAATACGTAGGGCCGTGTATCTCAGATTTAACATTGTTAAACAATCCCTTTAAGATTACATTTGATTTATTTTTTTTCTGCATTTTTGTCCAAATATAACATAACTGAATAAAAAGAACATATAAATGTAAGATATAATACAACATAAACAAACAATAATTTCTTCAAGTCAATTTTTTTTACATAATATATGTACATATAATAACTAAACTTAATATTTACATAACATATCATTAATCTAAAGTATTATCCGAACTATTCTGTTGGAAAGGTGCAGGAGACCGCAATCATAAACAAAGCTTGGCAAGGATGGCGGCCTAAAAAAAACCCAAAAAAAACCTTAAGGTAAAACTTAAAATGAAAAGTGTTTAAACAATCTTTGTGTATGAGTTGGTGAGCGTGTTGTGCAAGTTTGTGTGTGTGTATATATATATATATATGTGTGTGTGTGTGTGTGTGTGTGTGTGTGCATGTGCACGCGAGCATGCGTGTTTGTATGTGTTTGTAACGAATAGTGGAAGTGCACGTAGCTCTGTGTGGTATAGTGGAGTGAAAACAAATAATAAAGGAAACCAAGAATACGAAAAAGAAAAGAAAAATTGTAAAACTGAGTTGCAATGTGACCAAAATTTGACAATTGCCTACTGCATGTTAAAATCAGTTATGTAGATATTTCGATATAAGAGGTTTTTTGAGAGAGATGCTTTAAAAAATAGAGAGATGAACAATGCCTTATCGAATTTGGTAAGGAGTTCTAAACATCTGGTCCATGATGTCTTACTGATTTTTGTGCTAAAAGTATTTTAGGATTTTCTAAGTGATAATTTGTTGAACAACGGGTGAGGTATGTGTGAATGTTTGAGTTTAAACTGTACATATTGTGAAATAGGGATGGTAGTTGATTACGAGAATATTTATACATGAAAATTGCATGTCTGAAAAATGAGAATATCTTGTATTTGTAATGTTTTAAACCCTGAAAGAAAGGTTCCGTGTGTAATTTCTTATATCATGTACGTTGGTCTGTTTAAAATAAATGAAATTTGTTTTATTAAGATTTAATGACAATTTATTAGATTTAAACCACCTAGAAATTTTCACTAACTCACAGTTTAACCGCGTTATGAGCTTATCAAAGTTTTTATGGGAATAAGAAATACTCGTATCATCAACAAAGATGATAAAGTTTAAAAGTGAAGAGGTTTCAATAATATCATTTATATAACTAATAAATAGCAATGGACCCAACATAGATCCTTGCGGTACTCCACATTTAATTGTTAATTTTGTTGATTCATGATTTTGGACAGATACGTATTGTTGTCTGTCTTGTAAATAATTAGTAAACCATGAAAGAGCTTGACCTCTTACGCCATACTATTGTAATTTATGAATTCATATTTAATGATCAATCGTATCAAAAGCTTTTGACAAGTCCATAAATACTCCAACAATATGTTCACTGTTCGCAAAAGCCTCAACTATTTTATTATACATATGCAAACTTGCGTAATCGGTAGAATGGCCAATTCTAAATCCGAACTGGTTAGGAATCAATGAATTATTTTTTTGTAAGAAAGTGTTAAGTCTTTTATATATTATTTTTTCGAGAATTTTAGAGATACTTGGTAATAATGAAATTGGCCTATAATTACTTATTACTGAGGAATCGTCCTTTTTATAAATAGGAATCAATTTACCGATTTTAAGCAAATGTGGGCATACACCCGTTGAAATTGATAAATTAAATATATATGTCTGGGGGGTTACGATATTAAATATTATTTGTTTCAATTAAAGTGAACACTTATGCTATCATGGCCACTAGATTTCTTATGATTCTTATGATAATAGTATAATACAATTTTCTAGAAATTTTTCATATGCTACATTTACGTCAGATACACATAATACCTCGACCCATTCTTCTTTGGCTAAATCAAACTTTAATGATTCAATATTATGTTTTGTTTGTTTTCTATGCACTTTACGATTATTTTTATTAATTTTTAACAAAGTAAACTTTAGAAATTATAAATATCGGTAAATGGTCAGAAATATCGTAATACAACAGACCATTTGTAAAATTGTTATGAGCTACATTCGAAAAAGTATTGTCAATGAGAGTTTGAGAAATACATAAAATTATTGTTGGTTTATCAATATGTGAGTTAAATGCGTAAGATTGCAGTTTACTACTAAATTTCACAATGTGGTTATCATCAGCATTTAAAAGATTATTGTTAAAATCGCCCATTATATAAACTTCTTTATTTTCTCGGGAAACAGTATCAAGACATTTATCAAAATTGTCCAAGAAAATTTCTACACTATGATTAGGGGGTCTAAACATTATGCCAACTATTATGTTTTCGGTTTTATCATTTAATATTTCAATTTATAAATCTTCAGCACCTTCACTGTGTAAGTCAGACCTAACTTTAGTTTTAAAATGATGATGTATGTATAGCGCTACTCCGCCACCTCGACCGTGCTCACGATCAGAACGAAACATGTGATAGTTTGGTATATTAAATGGAGGTGGGGAATTTTTATGGAGCCAAGTTTCAGATAAGCCTATTATGGAAAACTGGAAGTTATTTAATTGTAAAAAATGTTCTTGTACGGACTCAAAATTCGTATTCATACTTTTACTATTAACGTGACTATAGGCTGAAGTGAGGATTGGCTTGAAGATTCATGAAGTTTGAGTCATCGTACATTTGATCGTTATTATTGGATAAATTAAAACTAAAATTAAATTCCTCTACTGTATAATACTTACTTCGAACATTTCTAAAACCTTGGTCAAAATTTGCGTCAGGACAAATCATTCAGAATTCTGGAATATCTCAAATATACAATAGTGGGGGCTGTTAGGGATATTTTGGTGCAGATTCTTCTAAAAGCACCAAATTTGCTCCAGAGGTAGATTATACCATACTATTACGATTTCTGCCGGACGCCAAGAAGGGCGCTCTCTGGGACTGCCATATTAGGCAAATCCAAAATGGCCGCCATCTGAGTTAAAGGTCAAGCGTAGTTCCAAAAGGAAAAGCGTTTGTATGATTATAGTTTATATATTTATAGGGATTTGGGGGTCAGAGAATCTGATTTTGATGTTCTTTCATTGATTTGAGGTCTCCTTGGGGCTGCCTTACTGGTCATATTGGTCAAATCCAAAATGGCCGCCATCTGAGTTACAGGTCAAGTATAGTTATGAAAGGAAATGGGCTATTATAAAAGTTGATGAATTCATTGGGTTTCCGGGGTCGGATAATCTGATTATGATGTTCTTTTATCCATAAGCGAGTTCGTAATTGCACACTCCGCATGCGCCAAAATCGGGAACGAACTTTTACAAAGGTCACATGAACATAAAGAGAGCTGAGAGAGGAACTGTAATTTTTTGTGTGTGAATGATCACATCTGACACATCAGTCACCGAAAATCATTTCTGAATGTCGGAATAGGTTCTTTATAGTAAACTTGAAATCTGGTCATCGGTAAAGTATTATCGGCATTATCGTGATCCAAGTCCCAAGGGACTCGACCTTTATGTCTAGACGTTGCATAATGCAATTCGTGTTGGTATTTTATTCCATTTCAGAGTGATTATAGACGTTATTTTTTAAGGATAATAAAGATAAAGCTGTCTGGGTTTTTAAAGATAATGCTTCAAAACAAATCGAACAAGCTGTTTATTTCTTTATTCATGGTTTATTTCTACTGTTTATCTATTTTCATTGCCAACCATCGCAAACGAATTTATTATGCATTTCACAGAGGAAGTTTGCATAGGAGAACTATGCTTTCTAATGGATCCGTACGATATGGCACAGCTTTAGGGGCATGGGAGAGCCCTCACCGGGGGTTCCGGGGCGGAGCCCCAGGATGCTCTCGAGTTTATTTGACTTTCAAGAGAAAGTGTCTCTAAGATATAAAGAGAGATTATTTCTTCAATGAAGAGAAAGGACTCTTAAAAATAAAATAGCCCTTTCATTTCATTTTAGAAATAAACTCTAATCCATCCCTTGATATTTAAATTGCACTGCTCCTACTTCGTGCTTTGTTCACACTCTCCCTGATCTATAAAGAGTGCTTTCTCTATTTGATCATCAACAGAAGCAAAATGCTAGGCCACGAACTTTTCGGAGCGTGACCAGATTCAAAGTATGCTTAAATGGGGGCATTGATGTATGTAGGAAAAAAGGATTAAAATCCCATGTAACGCTTCGAAATGTCAAGAAGAATGAGAAAACCAATGTTGAGATTCGACCTTTATGTCTAGACGTTGCTTAATGCATTTCGTATTGGTATTATCTCCCGTCTGACAGTGATTATAGACGTTATTTATATGGATAATAAAGATAAAGCTGTCCGGGTCTTTGAATATAATGCTTCAAAACAAATTGAACAAGCTGTTTATTTCTTTATTCATGGTCTGTTTCTACTGTTTATCTATTTTCCTTGCCAATCCTCAAAAACGAATTTATTATGCATTTCACAGAGGAAAGTTTGCATATTGATGAAACATATGGGCACAGGCCAAGATTTAAACCCACTCAATTGTGAATTTGGCGCATCTCCCCCTCATCTTCTTCAACCAGGAAATGGACTTCATTGTAGCCTTAGGACAGGATGGTGAAATAAAATTGATAAAAGAACATCATAATCAGATTATCCGAGCCCGGAAACCCCATGAATTCATCAACTTTTATCATACTGGTCCTTTTCCTTTTGAAACTACGCTTGACCTTTAACTCGGATGGCGGCCATTTTTTTATTTGGCCAATATGGCCAGTATGACAGCCCTGAGGAGACCTGCAATTGATACAAGCAACATCATAATCAGATTCTCTGACCCAGAAAACCCCCTTACTATATAATTGTTTTAAAAATCATTTTAGCTCTTTCCCTTTTGGAACTACTATTGATCAGTAACTATCAGATGGCGGCCATTTTGGATTTGACCAATATTACCAGTATGACCCGAGGAGATCTCAAATCGATGAAAGAATATTATAATCAGATTCTCTGACCCCGAAAACCCCATAAATATATAAACTTTTATCATACTAGCCCATTTTCTTTCGTAACTACACTTGACCTGTAACTATCAGATGGCGGCCATTTTGGATTTGACCAATATGACCAGTATGGCAGCCCCAAGGAGATCTCAAATTGATGAAAGAATATCATAATCAGATTCTCTGACCCCCAAAACCCCATAGATATATAAACTTTTATCATACTAGCCCATTTCCTTTCGTAACTACACTTGATGTGTAACTATCAGATGGCGGCCATTTTGTATTTGACCAATATGACCAGTATGGCAGACCCTAGGAGACCTCAAATCGATGAAAGAACATCAAAATCAGATTCTCTGACCCCCCAAACCCCATAAATATATAAACTATTATCAGGCGCGCCGGAAGCAGTTTGGGATTGGGGGGGGGGGGCAAACATTCCAGGGGGCTCACATTCCAGGGACAGTGACGTAATGAGAAAAAAGTTCGAAAGGGGGGGGGGGCAGACGAAAAATCTGCATCACCACCAGTCTTACACATTACATGCAGGTCCCGCGGAAGGTTTTCAAAAGTGGAGTATTATCGATCAGGTAGAGCGTAAATTGGCGTGGGGTCCAGGGCATAAGCCTCGGTAGGGGATCAAGGGGCTGAGCCCCCGAAAGCTCAGGGGTTTTAGCTATTTAATTACGGTTAGATGAGCATCCAGGGGCCTTGCAAGGCAATTGACGTGTTCCAAGGGGGAAGAGCCCCCGGAAGTTCAGGGGTTTTAGGTATTTAATGACGGTCAGATGAGCATCCAGGGGCCCGCCTTAGGGCCCTTGGTTGTGGTCCAGGGGGCACAGCTCCGGAAGCTCAGGGATTTTAGGTATTTAATTACGGTCAGATGAGCATCCAGGGGCCGCCTTAGGGCCCTTGTCGGGATACAGGGGACAGAGCCCCCGGAAGCTCAGGGGTGTTAGGTATTTAATTAAGGTCAGATGGGCATCCAGGGGGCCGCCTAAGGGCCCTTCGTGGGGTCCAGGGGCCAGAGCCCCCGGAAGCTCAGGGGTTTTAGGTATTTAATTACGGTCAGATGAGCATCCAGGGGCCCGCCTTAGAGCCCTTGGTGGGGTCCAGTAATAATTGCAATGAAGAGTATCGTCATTGCCTTGTTTTCGTTCACATTCTGCTCCATTAATATTCTTTTTCTCTTTAGTGTTTTCGTCAGGAAATCCCATTCGTTTTGAACTAGTTATGCCCTTTTCTCATGTCCGTTTCCTTTCAAATTTCATAGGCATGGTCTCTAGCATCTAATCAAGGTCACCACATTCTTCGATTTTCGAAATCAATCATGCATAACCGTCCAAGCGCCATTTTGTCGATTTTTATCAGTTTTAAGGCCATTTTTTCTTCCTTCCTCTCTCCACTATGATCCTAGATCCTACAGAGCTCTAACATTTTCCTCTTGATAGTCCTGAGACGCAGGCGCGGATCTAGGGGTGCCAAGCGGGCCTCCTCCCTCCCCCCCCCCCCCGCAAAAAAAAAATGAGAGAGAGAGAGAAAGAGAAAAAGAGAGGAAAAGAAGGGAAAAGGAAAGAGGAGAGAAAATGAAATTAAGAAGAGAAAGAAGAAAAGAAAAAAGGGGGAAAAGAAGGAGATCGGGGGTAGGGCCTAAAGGGTCTTTCCTCCCAGCTGTCCCCCCCCCCCAAAAAAAAAAAATACCCCAAAAATAAGAGATAAGGTAGGAAAGGGAAAGAAAACAGGAAAAGAGGAGATAAAGATGAGAAAAAAAAAGAGGAAGAAAAAAAGAAAAAAGGGGGTTTCAGTTGCAATTTTCCCGCCTACAAATTGTAGTTCGGGGGGGGGGGGGGGAGGCCCTTGCCGCCCCAATCCCCGCCCCCCAAAAGGGGAGAAGGAAGGGAAAATGAAAGAGGAGAGCTAAAAGGGAACGAAAAGAGTAAGAAGAAAAGAAAGGGTGTTATCAATGTTATCTCCACTGTTTTAGGTACGCTATATTTCATAATGTACCACTCATTACTATGTTTTCGTTATATTAATGTAAATGTTCTTCACAAACTGATTTGTATGTACTCTTATATGAAGCAATACACTTCTAATTGTTTTTTTTCTTCTAAACAATGGTACAAAAGAAATCTTACATGCAAGGTATGTGGTTGCGGGTGTAAATGTCGTCACAAATCCTATTGTAGCATTTGAGACTTGGAACTGCTCTACCATCTCGGGGATCATTACGCCGAATGATTTGGTGATTCCGAGGTCCAGACAGAACGAGAAGAATCGTGCCACCACGATCACAAGACCCCACGAGTATACCTCCTGATCCATGCTTCCCTGATTGTATTCGTGCCACCTTTGAAATAATTATAATATTAGATTAATCATACTTTGTATTACTCTGATTTACATTTTTCCCCTTGTTATAGTGTTCACTATAATAAATTAATGTTTAACTTGTCTGATTTCCATATCTTGTGTTTTTAATTCCAGACCCAAGATGGAAGATACTTACAATACTGATATTGTGTATCCTGTATAAATACATGTATATTTGAGTTTAGAAATTGAATAAATTGAATAAAAAGGTGATGTAAATGGGTACCTGGCAGGAATTAATTCATTGAAATGCTAGAGCGCCGTAGTGGCTGCATTGCTAAAGCTAGGGTAATAATCGGGGTAGCACCAGAAGCTTCACAACGTGACGGACATGTGCGCTATATAATAAGCCACTATTATTATTATTATTATTGTGGAGCCCCACAGAATACCCCCCCCCCTATTTTTTGTATATCTTTGACTATGTATGTATGACACAAGTATATTTCTAGCCCCCATATAGTCCCTCCTCTTAATTAATTAGGTACCCCCTCCTGCGAGAGTGGCCTCACCCACAACTAACCTAAACACACCAGCTGGGATACCAGGAGTGGCTTCTCACTTTGTTTTGCCATGCATCCTAGTCAACACCTTTCTTATTTTGTCTTCCTTTAATAGGTAAGAAAGAATCTTATATTATTCAATTGTGTTATATTCTTGTTCTTCATAATATGTGTATTTCTAAACTATTATAACTTCACTATTCATATATCTTGTATTACTGTATAAAAAGAGATATTAATGGTCTTTGGCTATGAGATGTTGGATTATATGACATGTGGACTATGGGTGGAAATATAAGAGATGCCATGTGGGAAGAGATAATGTCATTGATGTACATAGTAATTACTTGTAGTAATGATAGGAAACTATTACTGTGTGTATGTGAGATTGATGATTATGTTGTTTGATTTAGACAACATTTTAAGTAAGTTTTGAGAAGAGAATATACTTTATTACTGTCAGTATATTTGTCTTTTGCTCGATATTCATGTGTATATATATATTCTTAGCCAAGGACATGTGCCATTTACTATGCATTATGCCAAAGCACATTGTTATATATTCTAGTTCGAGTTAGATACAGTTTGAATAGCGAAATGAGTTGTTCAAGTCCAGATTATCTTTAACTTACAGTATTATGGTATGAGTGAGTGTGGACGCACCATGTGTACAATATTAGTGTGTTATTAGGATATAGCAGTGCGTTCAATGTGAACACAACTTCTTATCAAAGTTCTTAATCCCCTCCCCCCAAGCTTTGTTTGCTTTTTGACCCATGCTGGAAAATGGTATCTTAGGCGGGAATGAAAGTTTGGTAGAGTCAGCATGATTACAAAATGAGAAGACAAAGGATTTGAGTTGGATATGCACTTGTTGAGAAACACATGGTCACACAGTCTAGTAGTTAGCTATAGAGCAAGGAGGCTAGAGTTGAATTGGCTGATGGAATATTGTAGTTGAAGACTTGCATAATCACAGTGTGAAATTCATTGTCTTATATTGTTAGGAATGATTATTCAGGTTAAATGTTATTGGGAATTTCTCTCTCTCTTTCTCTCTCTCTCTCTCTCTCTCTCTGTATGGTTCACCCTTTCTCTTTCACTCTCACTTTGCTTTGTATATAACCATGAAATGAATATACATGTATTTAGTAAAACTATTGGTTGTTGTTTAGAATTAGAATATGAACTGTATGTGAAGATGAGATTATACAGTAAGAGGAATTCGTAATATTGGTTGTAAGTTTGTTAGAGCTATTAGTACAGACTGCAGACTAAGACTATTTGCCAGTGCTGTGAATATTGTAAGGAGTTTAGGATATAAGTTGTTGAAGATGTATCTTTTCAAGTTCAGTAATCTCGCTGAAAAAGATAGTATTAGATCAAAGTGATCCAGATGCCTATTGGAAAATACATGAGCTAGTTAAGGAAGAGTTATGAGTTTATTCAGTATTAATGTGAAGTCCTGAGACAAGAAGTAACTTGTGAATTTAGGGATTAGTGAAGGCTGAGAGTAGAATTACATTCTAAGGGTCTATGTGCACAAGGGATCCTCAGTCTTGGAGCGTAAAGAGTAGAAAGCTTATTAGGCGATAGTATAGGGATGATTATGCCAACATTCTTGTATTAGGTCTATATATGTGATTTCTTGAAAGAGACGCTAAGTGAAGAGTTATATGATTAGAAGCTAAAGTAGATTGACTGATACCGCAATGTTATAGACATTTGATAAGGGTTAAGTTATTTATTAGTAGCCAAGTTATGATTATGAGATCGATGAAGAGTTGCGCTTTTAAATAAAGCATTAAAGTAAGGATAGTTTCTTTTAGAGATAGTAATGTAATGAAACTTTCCCAGATGATGTTCTTAGTGATATAGAAAGAGAACACCGAGAGCTAATGATTCAATGTATGCGAACAGGTAGATTTATTTGTGTTTAATACTTGAAGAGTATTGTTAATGTTATGCCATTTGATCGTATATATGTTATTGTAAGAAAAGACTGTTATTGTAGAAGATTAAGTAATAAAGACTTTGTTTTGCCATGCATCCTAGTCAACACCTTTCTTATTTTGTCTTCCTTTAATAGGTATGCCCCCTCCCTCGGGGTGTGGGCGCTACAAATTTGGCGACCTTGCCAGGACGGCCATCAACAAAGAGACATGAGTGCGATGTGCTGTCCTATATAACCACGAACAGACTGGAAAGCTGAAAGCAGTGCAGTGATGAAAAGATAGAAGACCTGAATTAAGAGTGCCAGTGAGATCCATCCCTAATTGACAATGGAGTTAGCCCAGGTTAGCGAGGAAGTTTTTGGGAGCCTCCCACACCTAGGGGAGAGCCAATTACGTAACCTAGTGACCCTGAGTGGAATTGACGAGAAGAAAGTGAAGAAGGCAGAGCAGAAAGGTGTTTGGGGTCTAAGATGCCTCCTAATGTCGTACCTGTCAGGAGATGAAGTCGAGGGATTGGAAGATGGTGGATTAGAACTGTTCAAGAAGGTGCAGGCTAGATTGGTTGTGGTTTCAGTTGAAAAGAGAGAGGCAGCTGCTGGAACAGGTTCAGCAGAAACCAAAGAAGAATCAGCTACGGTCACGCCAGCCTGGACTGCCGACAAAGCAGGTCCAATCCCCACAGAGAAGGAAGCACCTCGGTTCGATTCCCTTCTTCGTAAGGAGTTCCGCATCAAAGGCCAGATTGGAGAGGTTGGGCAAAAGGACAAGCTGTCCTTTTCTAGCCTGGTCCACCAGATTGACAGGGGAGTGGCACGAGGGTACGCTGAGGAGGAGGTGGTAGACGCAATCATCAACGCCATGGTTCCGGGCCTCACCCTCAGAGCTTATCTAGAATGTAAGCCTGAACTGGACTTGCCGGTACTCCGCCGGTTACTCCGAAGTCACTATCAAGAGAAGGAAGCAACGGAGTTATACCATGATTTGACGGGGGCAGTCCAGAGTCCAAGAGAAAGCCCTCAGGAGTTCCTTTTACGAATGCTGGCCTTACGCCAGAAGATCTTGTTTGCGTCAAAAGAAGCCGATGCCACGTTCAGATATGACGCTACGTTGGTGCAAGGAATGTTTCTGCATTCCTTATTGACAGGTGTGACAAGTGAAAACATTAAGAGTGACCTCAAGCCCCTGCTTCAAAACGTTAATACCAGTGACGAGGTCCTACTTGAGCGTATAAACATTGCTGCAAATAACGAAAGTGAAAGGAACCTGAAGCAAGGGACAGCAAAGAGAACCAAGATAAACGAGGTCAGCACTACAAAGGTCAAAGAGAGTCACCCCAACAACCAAGCCTCAAATGCAAATTTGGACATGAAGATGATTCATGAAAGCATAAGGACGATTGTCAGATCAGAACTTGCAGCAGTTGCTCCCGCACCACAAGCTACCCTCACGCCACCAACAGTTGAGCAGAGGTATAGGAGGGCTCGTCGACCAGACTGGGGTTGTCGAGAATGCCGCCTCCAAGGAAATGGGGAAAGTTGCAACCACTGCTTCCGGTGTGGAAGTAGTGAACACTTCGCACGTGGGTGCAATAACCGACCAACTCAAGCGGGAAACGCCGGAGGGGCATCCGAGAGGGGCGAAGGTTTCCCCGGCAACACCCACAGTCCCGGACAACAGCAGCAAAGATAAGTTCCCTACAACTGAACAACCCAAGTACCAAAGCCAGAAAGATTGCAAAACTTATAGGAGGTAAATGTATAATAAAATGCCTTCTTAACGGAGCATGGACTGAAGCTCTGTATGACACAGGAGCTCAAGTGACAATCATCTCAGAATGTTGGAGACGGAGAAATGTGCCAGATTTGGCTATGTTACCGATTAGCGACTTGCTGGAAGGGGAGTTAAGTCTGAATACGGCCAACGGCATCGACATCCCATACCTTGGATGGGTTTGTATCCACTTCAGCCTCACTGGGGATGAAACCATAGACGTCCCTACTCTCGTGACACCAGATACCTTGGATATGCCGATAATAGGAACCAATGTAATCACAGAAGTGGTGAAAGCAAGTCCAGGAGAGATAGGAGATGAAAAGCTGAGGCAGGCCATGGTAAATTCTTTGGGGGTTCAGACGCATGTGGTTTCTGACCTGATACACCTCCTTCGCCAAGAAGAAGTAGACGAGATCTGTGTAGTTCGAAGTGGGCGGGCAACCATCACGATCCCCAGCAAGAAGACCGTAGGAGTGGTTTGCACGGTACACACAGGACCCCTTTCATGTAAGACCGATGCTCTCTTTGAACCCGAGAGTACTCACCAAATAGAAGGACTCGAGATTGACCCAAGTCTTGTGAAGCTCCGAAGAGGAACAACCAGTAGGGTAACTATCCCCGTTGCCAATAACACTGGACATGATATCGTCATTCTTGGTTGCAAGGTACTGGGTGCACTACATCATTTCCAGTCAATAGTGCAAGAAAATCAACAAGACCAAGACGAACTGTCGGTACACAAGGAGAATGAGAGAGTTACCTCAAGTGAGAATAATGACGGAGATGACATTACCTCAACCATGGACCTCTCTGAGCTAACGAAGCATCAACAAGCCATAGTC
This sequence comes from Strongylocentrotus purpuratus, assembly GCF_000002235.5. Classification (NCBI taxonomy): domain Eukaryota; kingdom Metazoa; phylum Echinodermata; class Echinoidea; order Camarodonta; family Strongylocentrotidae; genus Strongylocentrotus; species Strongylocentrotus purpuratus. The sequence goes on along the minus strand of NW_022145606.1, from coordinate 2,650,690 downwards.
AGGAGGATGCTAAGAGAAGAAAGCGATGCATTTGCCAGAGATGATAAAGACGTCGGGTGCATAGAAGATTTGCAGATGAAGATTCGTTTGAATGACGACACCCCTGTTAGTCGGACATACATGTCCATTCCAAGACCACTGTATGCTGAAGTAAAGGAGTATGTGGCTGATCTGATTGGTAGAGGCTGGGTAACCAAATCCACTTCCCCATATTCATCACCCATCGTATGTGTACGAAAGAAGGATGGCAGTCTGAGGCTATGCATTGATTACAGAGAACTAAACAGGAAAACCATTGATGATCGACAGCCGATACCCAGGATACAAGATGTAGTAGATGGACTTGGGGGCAGCTGTTGGTTTACAACGCTTGACCAAGGAAAGGCTTACCACCAGGGGTATATGCACCAGGACAGTCAAGAACTTACTGCCTTCGTCACTCCTTGGGGCTTGTATCAATGGAAACGTATCCCGTTTGGACTCAAGAATGCCCCCGCCGTTTACCAAAGACACATGGAAGGATGTCTTGAGGGACTTGCCTATGATTTCTGTGTGGTCTATTTGGATGACATACTTGTGTATAGTAGGACATTTGAGGAGCATATCAGCCACATCCAGCAAGTACTGCAGAGAATGCAAAGACATGGCATTAAGTTGAAGCCCAGCAAATGCAAGCTATTCCAACGGCAAGCCAAGTATTTGGGGAAGATAGTGTCTGCAGAGGGACATGCTCCAGATCCAAAAGACACCAAGGCCCTCCAAGCTCTGAGGGAAAAGCAACCAAAGACAGTGGGTGACGTCCGCCAACTGCTAGGAATGATCGGATACTTCCGCAAGTACATTCCAAGCTTCTCCCAACGTGCCAAGCCCTTATATGAGCTACTCAAGAGTCCTGCCCCAACTGCTGACAAGCCCAAGACTTCAACTCGATCCAAGAAGAAGAATTCAGTCCCTTCCAGCACTCCAATCAAGTGGCAAGAACACCATCAGGACATACTAGACGGGCTAATAGACACACTTGCATCCCCTCAAGTGATGGCATACCCCGATTTCCAAGCGCCATTTTGTTTGTACACTGATGCTTCCCAAGAAGGCCTGGGTGCAGTCCTCACCCAGATGAAAGAAGGAGAAAACAAGGTCATCGGGTACGGATCACGAACACTAACTCCAGCGGAGCACAACTACAATCTGCACTCTGGAAAGTTAGAGTTCCTTGCATTGAAATGGGCGATTACAGAACACTTTCGTGACTACCTTGCCTATGCCAAGCACTTCACTGTGTACACGGACAACAACCCGTTGACGTACATCCTCACAACAGCGAAGTTGAACGCAACTGGACAACGATGGGTCGGTGAATTGGCTGATTTCCGATTTGATATACGGTACCTACCAGGAAGTACCAATCGAGTGGCTGACACCCTATCAAGAATTCCTGCTGATTTGGAGCAGTACCAGCAGGACTGTACACAAGAAGTTGACCCACAAGCTGTCAAGGCCACACAAGCGGCAATCCTGCATTGTAACCCGCAACTTGACATATTGATCGCATCCGCATCAGTAGATGTTGCAACAGCAGCTGAGGAACACGAGATGGTATTAACACCCCTCCACCAATGGTCCAAAGCAGAAATAAGAAGGGCCCAAGAAGATGACCCAACTATTGGCCCGGTGCGGGACAAGAGAACACAGGGGATAATTCCTCCCCGAAGGGACCGCCAAGAGCTCAGTCAAAACTCCAAGTGCTTGCTACATGAATGGAACCTGTTAAAGGTAGATGAGAATGGTATTTTATACCGATGCACCAAGAATCGCTCCCAGCTTGTTCTGCCAGCCAAGTTCCAGGAGTTAATTCTCAAGCAACTGCATGATGAGATGGGACACCAAGGAGCAGAGAGAGTGACTAGCCTTGTCAGAGATAGGTTCTATTGGCCTCACATGCAGAAGGACATCGAGAAATATACAACCTCAGCATGTCACTGTCTCAAACAAAGAAAACCAGCCAAAAAGACCAAAGCGCCATTGAACCCAATTCTCACCACTCAACCATTTGAACTGGTATCGTTAGATTTCCTGCATCTGGAGCAGAGTGTAGGTGGTTATGAATATATACTTGTCATCATGGACCACTATACGAGGTTTGCCCAGGCATATGCAACAACCAACAAATCTTCCAAGACAGCAGCAGACCGCCTGTTCAACGACTTCATCCCCCGCTTCGGATTCCCAAGAAGAATTCATCATGACCAAGGCCGAGAATTTGAGAACAGATTGTTTGAACGCTTATGCCAGCATAGTAAGATTACAAGATCGCACACCACACCATACCATCCTGAAGGGAATGGACAAGTAGAGCGATTCAACAGGACGTTGCTGGGTATGCTAAGAACACTCACCACCACGGAGCGTACACGTTGGAAGGATCATTTGCAGAAGGTAGTCCATGCCTACAACTGCACCAGGCACACTTCAACAGGATTCTCTCCTTTCTTCCTCCTCTTCGGCCGGTCGCCCCGTCTCCCAGTTGACATTGCATTTGGGTTGAAGACTACAGAAGACAATGCAGCTGCAGTAGACCCCAAGGAATATGCAGAGAAGTGGCGTAGTAAGATGCAACAGGCTTACACATTAGCATCACAGAGAATGGGACAAGCTGCAGAGAAGAGAAAAGGTTATTACGACCGTACAGTACGCAGCACTGTGCTACAGAAAGGAGATAGAGTTCTGGTACGAAGTCTGGCCCCTCCAGGTGGCCCAGGGAAGCTTCACCCTTACTGGGAGGAAATAGTGTACAAGGTGGTGAAACAAAAGGATGAGTCGCTTCCAGTATATGTGGTAGCACCGGAAAAGGGGGTAGGTCGCACTAAGACGCTACATAGGAACCACCTCCTACCATGCGACTCCCTACCCATAGACGATCCCCCAGAAGAGTTCATCGAAAAAAAGACACTAAGAAAGAGACGCCCAACGAAGATGCGGGAGAGGCAACCACCTATCCGTGAGGACGACGAGACATCTTCAGGCGAGGATGGGTACTTCCGGGCCGCATACCATAGATCAGGTATGAGGCCTCGTACTCCATACACTGACAGAGTAGAAATGGTGAGCGAGGTTGACCACCTAACACAGGCCAGCAACACCCAAACTAGCGGCTCATCTGACGACCATCCTATACCCCCAACAACCCCAGAACCAAGTGATGAAGCAGTGAGTGGAGGTAATAGTCCAGATAGCGATCCCCAGTCCAATATAGAGGATGCTCCAAGGAGAGGGAATCGACGACGCAGAGCTCCCACCACATTCAGTTATGAATCCCTGGGTGAGCCTAGCATACTTACCCCGAATATTTCCATGGTTCAAAGCCGCAACAACCCCACCGATGCACCAAATCCCAGTCAAGAAGCATCTGTCCAGTGGTTCTCCAAGCCGCCACCTTCAACAGCCCAGCCACCTGCACCTTACCCCTATACTTATCACCCACCTATGCCACCCCTCCAATACCAACACCTACCACCATTCTACCCTCATCAAATGCCTCTACAGATGCAGACGCCGATAGCCCACCAGCAGCGAACCCACTACCAACGTCAGATGACGGATGACCAGCTTCAATTTTCACAGCGAGCGAGTCAATCATTCGACCCGCGAGGAATGCCCTACCAGTTGCGATGCTGAACAGATAATGACGAAGGAGAACACTAGCAATACACCATTTTTGTTATGCGTGTAAACGGATTTCCCTTTTTACCACATTGGATGCATCGATATGGAATGTGTGCTGTTTAGTAAAAACCTAATATATGAGTGACGCGAAGAATTAGGATGAAACCAGTTGTGAATCATTTCAGGAATTGTGGTGTAATATAAACAAAAAACGAGCGATGACACGCGATTGTGATCTGTTGATCTAAGTGATAAAGTCTTTGGAATGACTCGCGACGTTCCCAAGAAACCCTCACCGTATGTCAGATGTGTCCATGGAATGGATTTTGCTTGTGATGTTTATGTTTCGCAAAGTTGATTTGTATGGAAAGGAAAATCCACATAGTTATGATATGATTTTAGGATAGGTAATGCTGAGACTTCGAGAGCCTATTAGGTCGCTAAACCGATTCGCAACACGTGGATGAAATCGATGTGCAACATGTATTTCACAGAGGAATTAGAGCACGATGATTTGTGAGCGTAGCATTGACATGGACTATAAACAATCATGGACTTCGTTGATACATTACATCTGTACTTCATGATGACATTGAACGAGAACTATATGAACGTTAAAAATGTTATACTATAATCATGAATTTTTGATGTAAATGTTTGAAAGTTGAAATGTCCAGGAGACATTTATTTTTGGAGGGGAAGGTGTGGAGCCCCACAGAATACCCCCCCCCCTATTTTTTGTATATCTTTGACTATGTATGTATGACACAAGTATATTTCTAGCCCCCATATAGTCCCTCCTCTTAATTAATTAGGTACCCCCTCCTGCGAGAGTGGCCTCACCCACAACTAACCTAAACACACCAGCTGGGATACCAGGAGTGGCTTCTCACTTTGTTTTGCCATGCATCCTAGTCAACACCTTTCTTATTTTGTCTTCCTTTAATAGGTAAGAAAGAATCTTATATTATTCAATTGTGTTATATTCTTGTTCTTCATAATATGTGTATTTCTAAACTATTATAACTTCACTATTCATATATCTTGTATTACTGTATAAAAAGAGATATTAATGGTCTTTGGCTATGAGATGTTGGATTATATGACATGTGGACTATGGGTGGAAATATAAGAGATGCCATGTGGGAAGAGATAATGTCATTGATGTACATAGTAATTACTTGTAGTAATGATAGGAAACTATTACTGTGTGTATGTGAGATTGATGATTATGTTGTTTGATTTAGACAACATTTTAAGTAAGTTTTGAGAAGAGAATATACTTTATTACTGTCAGTATATTTGTCTTTTGCTCGATATTCATGTGTATATATATATTCTTAGCCAAGGACATGTGCCATTTACTATGCATTATGCCAAAGCACATTGTTATATATTCTAGTTCGAGTTAGATACAGTTTGAATAGCGAAATGAGTTGTTCAAGTCCAGATTATCTTTAACTTACAGTATTATGGTATGAGTGAGTGTGGACGCACCATGTGTACAATATTAGTGTGTTATTAGGATATAGCAGTGCGTTCAATGTGAACACAACTTCTTATCAAAGTTCTTAATCCCCTCCCCCCAAGCTTTGTTTGCTTTTTGACCCATGCTGGAAAATGGTATCTTAGGCGGGAATGAAAGTTTGGTAGAGTCAGCATGATTACAAAATGAGAAGACAAAGGATTTGAGTTGGATATGCACTTGTTGAGAAACACATGGTCACACAGTCTAGTAGTTAGCTATAGAGCAAGGAGGCTAGAGTTGAATTGGCTGATGGAATATTGTAGTTGAAGACTTGCATAATCACAGTGTGAAATTCATTGTCTTATATTGTTAGGAATGATTATTCAGGTTAAATGTTATTGGGAATTTCTCTCTCTCTTTCTCTCTCTCTCTCTCTCTCTCTCTGTATGGTTCACCCTTTCTCTTTCACTCTCACTTTGCTTTGTATATAACCATGAAATGAATATACATGTATTTAGTAAAACTATTGGTTGTTGTTTAGAATTAGAATATGAACTGTATGTGAAGATGAGATTATACAGTAAGAGGAATTCGTAATATTGGTTGTAAGTTTGTTAGAGCTATTAGTACAGACTGCAGACTAAGACTATTTGCCAGTGCTGTGAATATTGTAAGGAGTTTAGGATATAAGTTGTTGAAGATGTATCTTTTCAAGTTCAGTAATCTCGCTGAAAAAGATAGTATTAGATCAAAGTGATCCAGATGCCTATTGGAAAATACATGAGCTAGTTAAGGAAGAGTTATGAGTTTATTCAGTATTAATGTGAAGTCCTGAGACAAGAAGTAACTTGTGAATTTAGGGATTAGTGAAGGCTGAGAGTAGAATTACATTCTAAGGGTCTATGTGCACAAGGGATCCTCAGTCTTGGAGCGTAAAGAGTAGAAAGCTTATTAGGCGATAGTATAGGGATGATTATGCCAACATTCTTGTATTAGGTCTATATATGTGATTTCTTGAAAGAGACGCTAAGTGAAGAGTTATATGATTAGAAGCTAAAGTAGATTGACTGATACCGCAATGTTATAGACATTTGATAAGGGTTAAGTTATTTATTAGTAGCCAAGTTATGATTATGAGATCGATGAAGAGTTGCGCTTTTAAATAAAGCATTAAAGTAAGGATAGTTTCTTTTAGAGATAGTAATGTAATGAAACTTTCCCAGATGATGTTCTTAGTGATATAGAAAGAGAACACCGAGAGCTAATGATTCAATGTATGCGAACAGGTAGATTTATTTGTGTTTAATACTTGAAGAGTATTGTTAATGTTATGCCATTTGATCGTATATATGTTATTGTAAGAAAAGACTGTTATTGTAGAAGATTAAGTAATAAAGACTTTGTTTTGCCATGCATCCTAGTCAACACCTTTCTTATTTTGTCTTCCTTTAATAGGTATGCCCCCTCCCTCGGGGTGTGGGCGCTACATTATTATTAAAATAGACTGAAAACAAATCAGGGTTAAACGCGAAGGTACCATTGCAAAACGCTTCGTAATATAATAAAGGTCTGTAAGAAAAGGAAGAAAGGTTTAGGTGCGTGTATCCCAGCAGATACGTATATAAAACCAATAAATCATGTTTTAAAGCCTTTTACAAAATATTTACAGGTGTTTTTATTACAACAAAAATGTCACCATCCATCTTCAGAACTTCTAGTCTCGTCTCAAGACTAACATAATATACACACACCTCCCAGTCTTCAAAAAGGTTTACATTCTTTTTCCACAAAATTACATAACCCATTATTGTTTACACTTTCTTTCGAACACACCACTGGATATTAATATTGGTTTCAATACATTTCCAAATCTTTGAAACTATCATCTCTCTTGCTCTGTTTCACTTCCCCTCTCTTGTTCTGCCCCCTCTCCTTCTCTAGCTCCGTCTATTTCTCTCTCTCTCTCTCTCTCTTCTATTTCAACCTCTCAATTTCTCTGTCTGTCTGTCTCTCTCTCTTTCTCTCTCTCTTGCTCTGCCTCCCTCTTCTACTCTTGATCTGTCTCCCCTTGTCTCTGCCTCTCTCTTTCTCAACTCTCTCACCCTCTCCCTTTTCCGCCTCTGGCTTTCGTTCTCCCTCTATTCTGATTCATCTTTTATTTTCCTGTTCGGCTCGTTTTTTTAGTTATATTAAACTATACCTCGTCTCCCTCTCTCTCCTTCTCTATACTGCTATATAATATATATATATATCTCTCTCTCTCTCTCCTTTCTCTTGCTCTTTCACCCTCTCCCTCCCTTGCTCTGCCTCCATCTTCTTCTCTTAATCTGTCTCCCTCTGTATCCGATCTCACAAAAAAGTGTAGTAGGAAATTATTTATGTTTCGTAACCTTAAAGGTACTTTGTCCCATTTGTAGCCAACATCAAATTCTGTAAAACTTTGCAGGAATTATGAACATGTCGCGTATGTGCAATCTGTGAAATGTAAACGTTAGCAGTGTCCTAGTATTCAAATTATGCAAGGAAACCCATTTACTTTCTAGACTTCACTGACGTAATTTGCTCCGATCATTGCAAAGTTTGTTCGGATGACTGACCGGGATCTCATCCTATCCACTTTTGAGAACCAGAAGCGACCTAGGGAACCCCAGAAGCAGCCGTAGGTAACCCGCTTCCTACTCCCCGGATGACTGTGGTGTGAACCTCCCTCCCACCTTGAAAGCCCGGCGTGGCCACCTTGCTGAGGTGGCTTACAAGTTACGCAAGGAAAACAAAAAAATTCTACCATAATTAAACTACAAGGAGTCAAGATCGTCCTCGAGTGAAAGGAAAGGGGAAAACAACATGAAAACCTCACCAAGAATGAACCAGTCCATCATTATTTCAGGTGACACAAACAATAATTATTCATCTTTTTAATTTGAGGTCCGCAAAACGAAAAGTGATATAAATAAGTAAAGTAAAAGAGAATTGACGAAATCATACTTATAATAATTATATTGAAAGAAAGGCCAAATGATTCACTCTCAGACGTTTTGCAGTTGATGTTTGGTTATTTTATTTTGAAGGCAACAAAACAGCCCCTGTAGAAACACAAGTGTAAAAACAAATGTAAATTAAAAACATCATAATATTCAAATAACCAATTACATAGTTATATACTTCATGATCTGTAAATAAGAAGTAAATAAGAAGTAAATAAGTTCATTATAGACCAGCTTCAAACATTGTATCAACTAAATAATCATCACTATTATTTTCATGACTTCAATGAACAGGTTAAATTAAATAATATATCATGTCTAATATAACGGCTGAAGAACAGTTAACTTTTCATTTCACAATATAATGCCTTACATCACTTAAGCAAAACCTAAATTACAATTGAAGTGTAAAAAGTAACAACAGATTCATTCAATACATAATGCAAACAATATCTTTTTTAATACAAATTGAAAAACAATAAGACTCACCGCCCACACTATATAAAAAAAGCTTGACTTCAACGTACGCCCTTGTACAATACAGTCTTTGTGGTCCTATGAGGGATAAAACGTAATATATTACAATTAACATACAGCAAAATTCAAAGGTATGAATACATACAATTCAGTTATAATAGACCATTAATCTGTATAAAATCGTAAAACATCGTACCACCAATAAAATTAACAAGTGAGAGTTTAGGATTTCACTTTGTGGACATGTACATACGCCACTCAAATACTATAAAAAAGGATCGCATTGTAAAACCCCATCACACACTCAAATTCTGCCAATATCCATAGGAACATCACTAATTGTTCAACAAACATATAAGTAGGGTACATGTACATACATAACAAAAAATAAATGTAACATTTATAAGGATAATCGAATGATTAACTCACATGTAACTCAATTGCCCACTATGCACGTGCACCACTTGTGACTTCTCTGCAGTAATGTCTTCTCCAGTAATAGGGACTTTTAGATTGAGTGGACGAGAACATGACGAACGCCGACTGTTCATGCGTGTCAACGCACTCAACTGCCCATGCTGACTACAATTAGAAATCTTTTAGATTGCACTTGACGATATACATGCATGCAGTAAGTAACACTAGGAACATGACGGACAACGAAAGAGGACAAAATATACAGTTCCTCATTCTACCCTCAACAATAGGCCATTTTCGTAATGTAACCAAATGTAATGCATAAGTCTTTATGAAGTGCCTCAATACAGATTATTTCATTCACCTAATAAGATTAATAGTATTTCAATAGACAGAATCCAAACTGCATACATTAATTGTTGCCAGGTTGGACAACATGATGGCTTGACTTACCTAGCAACACTTAATATATGCAGTTGCATTTGTATTGAGGCACTTCACAAAGACTTATGCATTAAATGTGGTTACATCACGAAAATGGCCTATTGCTGTGGTAGAACATCCCTTCACTGCTATTATGTAAAAATGAGTAGAACAGGTGAATATGCATGTGACAGGGATGTTCCTTTGTCTACCAGAGGAACTGTATATTCTATGCGCACGCGGCATATACTAGTACTGTACTAGATTTAGGAAAATCAAGGTTGACGCATTCTCGGTCGCCGACTGAGACGACGTGACGCATGCGCAATGCCTTAAAATGAAGTCACACGTTGCAGTCAAAGCTGTCGATGTGCAAATCTAAAAGTCCCTAATGTGAAAGCTGTCACCTCCTGCAACCGAACCCAAGCCCAGTTCACTGTCCAGCGTGCACTCAAGCCATTGCAAGAGAGGCCTGAGTGCACACTGAACTTTAGCCTGTACCAAACCCAGGTCCAGCCACAGAAGGCAACAAATCTCACATTACTACAATATAATATAATTGGTATGTAATGAGCATTGTTGTGTCTGTCTTTTTTTTTGTTGGGGGGGGGGGGGAGGGGCGGTAATAAAAGAATAGAATAAAGACAAGATATGTTGAGATAAAGGGAATAGGGACTGGGCGGCCGGCGTCATGAGTTTAACAGATAGGGAATCAAAGCGAATGTTCATATTTTTTCCGTGCAAAATTTGAAGTAACTTGCGAATTCGAAAACGAGTTATAGTTTGCCTTATCAACGCGAATCCTTATAAAGACTTTACATTTCTTATCTGTCATAGTACATTCCCGCACAGGGTATCAAACCTAACCACTGCCGATACACCATGTCTTTCTTACTACCCAATACCACAAACATTCCCTAACCACTATACGTCTACCTTCAGAACTTACCCAGGTATTACAACATCCTGACAGAGTGTCAAATGAGGTCATGCATTATGATATGGAGGTCAAAAGTGTTGATATTCTTTTCATCTATCCAATATGACGATCGATTCAGTCCATTCGTTTCCATTGTTTGGTTTCAGCGTAGGCGTGCAATGGAATGTCAAATTTAGGGATTCCAAACCTTCACGTTCAAGGGATGTATGCCTCTCACACAGGCGCGTACGGGTCGACCCCCCCCCCTCAATTTTTTGGTGTGTGTGTTTTGGAGGGAACCCCCCCCCCCTCATTTCGTTTTAATAACAAAACAAAACAAAAAAACAATTAAAGGTACTATGTCCCTTTTGCAGCCAACCTCAAATTCTGTAGAACTCCCTTCCCCAAAAATCCTGCGTACGCGACTGCTCTCACATATTAAGACAATATGAGTGCACACATATAGAAAGAAAGACAAGTGTAGGCGATTTGTGAAGATTAGTGCGATGTATATTATATATCTGCACTCTTAAAGGTTAGACAAAGTTTTGGTATATGGTCATGAATTTGGTTCAAACAAACATATTGGAAGCATATGCGATCCTACAATACCCAGTGATCGTTGTCGCGGTTGAAATCGAGTCTTAAGTTATAAAACTATAAATAATAAACTTTTCATGTTGTATAGCCTTTGTTTGTTTGTTTTATTTCGGTATAAAGAGACATCATGCAATCAGTAAAACAATAACAAATAGAATAATGAATTTACAAGATAAAATAAACGGCTGGATAACCCATATTCAGCGGTATCGGTATGGTCAAGATATTAATTAAGCTATATAAAACAATGTTTCTTGACTTAAATCGACCGGTTAGCTATTTCCGTTTGGAATTTATATATCAGAACTCCCTAATCTGAGATTTCCATGGTCGCAGCTACCATTGTACTGCCGTAGACGCTATTTGAAATTTAACAAAATCTACCGGGAGCACCGGTAAATGTTTATATTCAATTTTTCTCTAAAGCAGAAGTGTTTTAGGGACTAAAATTGCTTAGTACACATCCACAGGGGCATCCAAATATACCAACATTGTTAAGAATCACTATCCAGCCAAATTGTCAATATTTTCCAAAACTGTGTAGTATCTTTAATATCTGTTTTACTTACATTATACTAACAAATCATTGTTTGAATAAATATATATATTTATGTTTAGTAGTTAATTTAGTGTTTAAAGAGAGAGAGAGAGAGAGAGAAAGAGAAGGAGAGAAAGAGGGGAGAAGGAAGAGATGAGAGGAAAAGAATGGAGGAAGAGAAAGAGAGAGAGAGAGAGAGAAAGAGAAGGAGAGAAAGAGGGGGAGAAGGAAGAGATGAGAGGAAAAGAATGGAGGAAGAGAAAGAGAGAGAGAGAGAGAGTGTATGTACGTGTGTGTGTGTGTGTGTGTGAGAGAGAGATAGTGTGTATGTGTTTATTTGTGTTCTGTGTGTTTAAGTGTGTGATGGGGGCTTCCCGTTACTCTCCCACCGTCACATATTTCTGTTCTCTATAAATCTTCTTGCTATCTGTCCTATTTTCTTATTTATCGAAGCATTTTTTATCCAAAAATAGCTACTTCTTCATCTTTTCCTCATTCATCCATTTTCCACTCCATACTTTTTCACTCATTCCTTTCATCGATTCATCCTTTTGTTTTCTTCTCTATATTTAACTTCATTTCTACCACCTAACTCTGTCTCCTATATGTCTTTATCCATCTTCTCATCCTTTTTTCATTCTTACGTTTCTAAACATTTCTCATAATATTTGGTTAATAAGCCTTTGTTGCGTCCTTTGTAACATCACAAAACTCATCCGCGAATGGAGCAGAGATTATTTGTCGACCTTCAAGATCATACTTGAAGTATTTGGACTTGTCACGAGCCTTCGTACTGTATGCATTAACTCATTAAATTGGGATCGATAACGCACATGAACGAGTTTTGTTAATTTGATATTATAATGACATAGCAAATGACTATTTTAAATTAGTGAGTTTTTTTTACCTAATGTTGTGAGTAAATCGTTCCTTTCAACTAATTAGAGAGTAATGCTTCAATTAATCAGTCAGTCAGTTTATTAGGCTCATCACATGTGATTATATGGCAAATGAGTAAAATTGGTGAGTTTTTTAACCAAATGTTGTGAGTAAATAGGTGCTCTCCATTATATACACACAACAAATGACACATCTGCACATACATGTACAGGATGTTCTATGCGAGCTGGGGATCTTACTAAGTAGTTAAGATGAGAGAGAGAGAGCCCCGTATAGCCTTGCTTATGGGCCTCGCGATTGCAGGACTTCACCTTGCACTCCATACACTTCGGTCGTGCACAAGAAGAGCTTCAAAATGTCAGCACTATATCTAGATTCTATATCTAATCGGTAGCCTTAACTTGTTTTAGAAAATATCTTAATAAAATTCAAGCGATCCTCTTCAGTAATATTACTACTAACTGATTCAAAATTAAGAAAAATCAAACCTACTTACACTTATTCTGTGGCTCGTCGGCCGCTAAAAACTTGACGATCGGGTACGTACGTACGTACGATCATGAACGCGTACGAATATTCATCAGCGAAATATTTACGCGCATGCAAAGAGTAAGATAGCTCCTAAGACGAGTACAGCTTCGAAGAGACTGAGGTTGTTGGGTGTTTTACTCATCCAACGAATACAGAGTATGTGGCATATTAGGAAGCAAAAAGCCACTGTACACACTAGTGAATATTTTTACTCATTCGGTCACTAAAGTTGGAGAATACTCATCCAATTTTAACTTACATGTACTTTAATGAGTAAAAAGATTCATCGAGAAAATAATCGGATCAAATACTCGTTTTAAATATCATGTGTGTACACTTTCAGTAAGAGAAAGGTGGTGTATTCACCAAATGTGTAAAATAATGCATTTATTGGATATATTCTCTCGACTGAATGAGTGAGCTACCATTTTTACTCACCGTACTTAGTTCCGTTTTTGTGTGTGTTCCCCTTAAAATTATCTAATATATAACACAAAGCACATTTGAATATTTTAATTCTGTATAACTCAACCGTAAAATATTTATGTCAAATAACTGGACACCCCTAGCCTGTATTTTGCTACCAAGACGGAGTCCATCATTCTTATTTGTTCCACTTTATAATTGTCCAATACGAAGACATGTTTGATTTGTTTGTTGTTGCTTTGATTGCTTGGCTCTTTATAATTTTCTATAAATAACATATGAAATAATTTGTAATTTATTCATTAATTTAAAAAATTGAGTTTGCTCTTTTATCATTGCCATATTGAGTGCTGCTATACTCTTGTTAGTTGTTACAATGTATTTATGTAGTGATCTCCCGTGAGTACTGCAAGTCGCAATTGGGGACCTTCACGGTTTCGGTGATTTAGTTTGCCTGCCCAATTCCAGGCAACTTGTAAATGCTCATGGGAATCACGATAATGTTTGTTTCCTAAAAGATTTTCATTCTTTGTTTTGTATGATTTGTTCTTCTATGTAATCCTCTGTATACATTTTGTTTTGCCGAATAAATAATAATAATACCTTTATATCTTACCCGAGTATTACAGTATAGAGTGTGGATTCATGTCATGCGTAATGATATAATGATCTACTCAATCGGATAATCTATTCAGACTAGAATTTGCCATTTTCGCTTTCAGTTAGGCACGCAATGGAATGTCACATATGAACGGGTTTCCCACATCCACATTAAAGGGACGTATGCCTACCACATATTTAGACATTCCATTTAGACATTACATTCAATGGGCAAGTGGGGCAGCAGCAAATAAAAACTTTCAATCGTGACAAAAGTACTGTACAAAAGTACTATCACAGTGTGATTGTACGTTTGCACACCCTTAGCTCACGGCCATGAAGTGATGGTAAATCTATCTTTGATCACGTGACTACGTTTAGACCAATCAGATTGCAAGATTCTTAGTATGTGAGATATAATACCACATATCCCGTAACATCTCATTACGTTATACCTTTATAGCTTTCCAAAGTATTAAACCATGTTGACAGAGTGTGAAATTATGTCATGCGTCATGAAGAAGTCCAGAAGGGATTATATCTTTTTACGTCTACTCGATTTGAAAATCAGTTCAGTCCATAATTTGGTTTATTCGCTATGGATGCACAAATAGAACGGAAGACAAATACGAATCTGATATGCTATAATGACTACTACATAATAACATTTGTGTATGTGCCTCTCAAACTGTTGACAGAAAATTATAGGCAATTTGCCAATGTGAAGATTGTTGTGACTAGATCTATGCGCTCTTTAATATATGTGTACATTATACCAAAACAAACTTTCTGATAAATAAAAGGAATGCGTGTATTCTTAACAAACCCTGTGTGTACTTAATAGACACTGCTAGCTAATGCCTAAAGTTGACTTTATGTTTGAAGAGGGGGAGGGAGAGAAACAAAGAGAGTGTGTGTGCGTGAGGGTGTGTGAGTATGTGTGTGTAACCTCCATTTAAAAAAAAAAAAATTGCATGTATAATATTTGTTGTTGCTATTATAAGTGTATAATATCTACGATTGACTCATAAATCGTGTTTATGTACTATATTAAAGTATACTTTCAATGTTTGCTCAGTTATATATATACTGCATATAAGTTTAATTAAGTTTATGTATAAGCAGTCAATATTGAAAAAGTTTATTTATTTTATTCAATTGTATGTTTGTAATACACTTTTGGAGGAATAAAACAAAATTATTAAATTGAAACAAAAATGTGGTTGCGTGTGCGTGTTATAGTCAGGTAGAGAGATATTGGGAAAAAAGAAGGAAAGCTTAAGCTTGGGCAGGGCGGGTTGGATACCCCAAAACAATAAATCAATTAAATTCACACAAATAAATTTAATGGCTGGTATTTTTTTTAATACGTTCTGTCGTATTAGTATTCTAACAAATATCTGTATTTAATGTTTAAAGTGTTGATCAACCTCACCTTATACCAAGGGAACGGCCGTTCCTTATTAAAATTCTCTTTGTACTCTATCAATACTCTACTTCATAAGTAAAAAGATAATTTTCAACTTCCCCTTTCCCAACATCTTTTAGCTCTTTTTCATTTCTCTCTCTTTCCATCTCTTTCCGCCTCCTCCATCACTGTCGCTTAAAGGGACATAATAACATTGTTCAGATAAGAGAAAATGGTGCTAGGGTAGTGACTTCAATGATAGATGTACAATTAAAGATAATCTGTACGTTTTAGTGAAAACGGATCATTATTGACGATATCAAATGTGAAAAACTGATCTGATCAATTCATTAATGCTCCCTACTATACTATTAAAATTTAATTACATTTGAGGTGAATGTCAATCGTCACAAAGCAGAGAATTGGCTGTATATACCATTCCAGACATTTAAGTGTCGACAGACTTTTGTATAGCCTGTTTTATGACTTATTTGCAAGGAAAAACGGTTGGGAAAATTCAAAAGGTTAGGGAGAATTTACTGTTAATCACTGTTAAAAGGTGGCGCATAGTGACACCTTCATAGAAAACCATAAATATCTATGTGGTTTGAGGATTTTCTCAGGATTTTTTGCCTGTTAGAGGGTGAGTACAGTACAAGGAATATAATAAGTAACATTTCGTACACAAATTATACAATTTTTTTCATTAACCTTCAAAAATGTTTAATACCGAGTCACTTTAAGTTATCTAGATCCACTTCCTATGTTATATCTCTACCTTATAGAGGGGTTATAGCAAATATATAAGTACTAACGCTCCCCCTCTTTATTTTTCTCTCTCTCTCTTTCACTCTGTTCCCCATTCCCCTCTCTCCTCTCTCAATCCATTTCTCTCTCACTCTTTCTCTCAAAGTCTCTTTCTGTCTCTGTCACATACCCAGTCTCTCGGTATGTCGGTTATGCCATACACCTTTCTTCCTCTCATTTAAAATATTAACACTTCTAAAAAGGCAAATATTGAAGAAAGCATGAACTAACTTACAGAATAACATACCGAAGAAAAAGCAAATCTGTTATCAATACAAAGCTTGGCCCATATATGTACTTCATTTCTACAAGATTTGCTTTAAATAAATAAATATTAACCCTTGAACATTGAGTTCATCAACGGCAATAATTAGAGAAAAGATCATTATTTCGATAATTGCCATTTATAACTGATTTGTTTAAAATATTTCTTCTGCTATTCCGATTATTCGTCAGTTCATTGACATTACAACCTATATAGAAACGGTTAAATAAAATTAAATAAATGCCAGGCACAAAAAAGACACGCTGATCTTTGCTGTCAAACTATGGCGCGTCTATGTAGTCGTCACAACTATATACTTAAAACAAAGACAGCCATTACTTATCTAACTTCTTAATCGTGTGCCATATTAATCACAAGTATCATAATTCATGTAAGATCCGTACTTACGAGTATTTATCAAGATTATCCCGTTGTGATAACGACTTCTCTACTATCAGCTAACGATGTAGTATAACGGGTTTCACTTTGATTATATGCAATTGACAAGATAGGTGCAGTGCGTATTGTGAAATATCGGGTATTTTCCAGCTCTGCAATACAATGGATCGGTGCACAAATTGAACAAAGTTTCAAATCTGGTTCAAGGTTTACAGCATTGTGTTTAATTTTTCTTTTTTTACGATGGTTAGTACGTAGAACCTAGCTTCGAGTCCACCGTAAAACATGACATTTATGATCATGATGTAAGCCGAACTACTCTCATATACATATTATCACATCCATCATCTTTATATAGCATTATCAAAATAATGAAATACAGGTTTTTCCTCATAAACAATGTTACATCGTCAATATTAATACTCATCTATGTTTATTAACGAAAACATGTATTTATATTCAGGAGCAGAAGGGATGCAATGTAGTTTGTACAAAATAGATACTTATACAAATAGCTTGCGGGCAAGAGATTAAAACGTTTTAATGAAAGAAGCTTGTATTTTAAATCCAATGGAATGACACAACATACAGAGAAAATGAGGCATATTGCTGTAATGAGCATGAAATCTGTGTGTGTGAAATTAATAAATATCACGTTTTTAAATATTAAAGTAAAGGGGACAGAGCGGAGAGTGTAGAGAGTCTAATAGATGGAGAATTAGAGAGACAGTGTTTTTTTCTTCTCTCTTTCTTTCTTTTTCCTTTCCGTGAAAAATTAAAAGTAGCATGCGAAGAGTGCAGTGTAAATACACATCATTGTAAAATCTTCAAACTTTAAAATTCTCATCCGTCACAACGCGTTCCAGTATAGAGTGTCAACACGAACCTATGCTCATATAAACCATGCCTTTCTATCTACCCAGTACAGCCACATATTCCCTAACCACTACGTCATACCTTCGTAGCTTACCCGAGTATAACAACATACTGATAGAGTGTAAAATCAAGTCATGCATTATGATTTGGAGATCAAAGTTGATGATATTCTTTTCATGTACTCAATCTGATAATCTATTCAGACCACAATTTGCCATTGTTCGGTTTTAGTCTAGGCACGCAATACCTCTTTCTCTCTCTCTCTCTGTCTCTCTCTCTCTCTTTATCCGTCTTTCGTTCTCTTTATCCCAACCTCTCTCTCTCTCTCTCTCATTTGAAATTATAGTTCATTAATTTTGAACATGAAATTTGTGAGTGACATATGAGAGAAACATTGCATTTCTTTACCGTCCGATCGAGCCGGGAAAGGGGCTGTAGGGGATACTTATAATTGGTTCGGACTACGGGCGATCGCGCAGCTAAAATATCCGAACCTTTTTTGTGTATTAACCAGGGACTCTTTGCATCAATGTTCATGTTTGTTGTGTTTTTAGGGATGTAACTCAGCTGTGGAGGGTAATGTACTTTGCAGTGTATTTAGATTTGTGCTTGTTAACGGATATGGGGGCGTGTGTGTGGGTGTCGGTATGTGTGTCTATTGAGAGAGTATTACAATGAAAGAATGGAGGAGAGGGAAACAATAGAGGGATGGGGAGAGAGAATGGAGGACAGACAGAAATAGAGAGAGGAGAAGGAGAAAGAATGAAAGACAGAGAGAGAGAGAGAAAGGAAGATAGAGAGAGAGAGAGAGAGAGAGAGAGAGAGAGAGCTGGATAGAGAAAATTAGGGAGAGGAAGAGAGGAAGAAAGAAAGAGGAATGAGAATGACAATTTTAGTGGAAAAAAGTGGAAGAACGATTGATGCATTAAAGCCATTATTGCCTGTTAGAGGGTTAGTACAGTACAAGGAATATAATAAGTAACATTTCGTACACAAATTATACAATTTTTTTCATTAACCTTCAAAAATGTTTAATACCGAGTCACTTTAAGTTATCTAGATCCACTTCCTATGTTATATCTCTACCTTATAGAGGGGTTATAGCAAACATATAATTACTAACGCTCCCCCTCTTTTTTTTTTCTCTCTCTCTCTTTCACTCTTTTTCCCCATTCCCTTCTCTCCTCTCTCAATCCATTTCTCTCTCACTCTTTCTCTCAAAGCCTCTTTCTGTCTCTGTCACATACCCAGTCTCTCGATATGTCGGTTATGCCATACACCTTTCTAGTGTCAACACGTGTCAACACGAACCTATGCTCATATAAACCATGCCTTTCTATCTACCCAGTACAGCCACATATTCCCTAACCACTACGTCATACCTTCGTAGCTTACCCGAGTATAACAACATACTGATAGAGTGTACAATCAAGTCATGCATTATGATTTGGAGATCAAAGTTGATGATATTCTTTTCATGTACTCAATCTGATAATCTATTCAGACCACAATTTGCCATTGTTCGGTTTTAGTCTAGGCACGCAATCCCTTCTTTCTCTCTCTCTCTCTTTCTCTCTCTCTCTCTCTGTTCCTTTTTCCTTCGGCCTCTCCCATCACTGTCGTCTGATCTAGATCCACTTCTCTTCTATAACTATACTCGATAGTCAATTATAGCTCAACAGATAATAACTATTTGTATACTTTTATCTAGATCTATTAGGATTAAATCATTGTCAAAATATTTCCATAAATTGGGGTAAAAAAAGTAATATTTTAACTAAATGAGCGACAGTGTATAATCCTACTTCAGTTATAATAATCAGCTATATTACATATTTCAGTCTTGAGCCTTGGCATACCTCCATAAGTATGTCTGTTAAATGAGTTCAATATCATTTATTATTCAGTAGTCTTACGAAACATTGTTTATGAACTTTGACGCCACCTGTCAGTTCTACATTTTATTCCCTTGCATCTATAAGCTGTCCTGTAGACGGTGTTGTCCGCATTGTTGTAGGGGTGTACGTTGTGAATATCTTGTATGAGTAGAGGTATCTATGAATTTACTTTACTTGTGTAATATCAGTAAGTAAAATATAACCACGGTTGTGTGGTAAAGGGTTTTTATCAAAATCCTTATTTGCCCAACTACAGAGCATATCGACTGATCATCAATTTCAAATTAAACCTGAACGACGTATTGTGATTACGTTACAAGTATTTTGTGATCGTCTGCTAGCTAGTCATTTATTATTATGTCCGAGCGTTCAAGAGTGAAGCAGGGATATGTGAGTTTAGCGCACCATCTCAAACTCATTCATACATTAGTCAATCTATCTATTCGACAACATAGCAGAGCGTCATCTCTTGGCGAGACTTTTAGACAGCTATATCATGATTGGTATGGGTCGAGGGGGAGTCCCCATTTTCGGGACCTATTCCTATGCACGCTGTTCTTATCTCAGTTCGTCCTGTGTACATTGTCTTACCTGTATAGATCAATTGCATTAATAACCATTTCGTCTTCAGCATGGGGGCGCAATGTGTTGTTATTATATAAGGAGTACACTAACGTAACATATTAGGCATTACAGAAGAATAGAATCAAAGCTTATCATTGCCCATGTTCCTTTATGATTTTCCCACATGAATAGTGAATAATTATGCATATTATAGCTAGTCTTATTTGCCTCCTAAAAAGCTTTTGACTCGTCAGTTTTTAATTCAGGTTTACTCAAGTTTTGTACCTCGTAAACGAAAAGGCCTGTTGTTTTGATCACTACCTGAGCTACTAATAACAATCAACAGGGTTATTATGAATAATCAAGATAATCATGTCTCATTGATGCATTATCTCATGAACAATATTCTTGAACCAACCGTTGTGTTTTGTATAGCTAGCGTCTTTTCAGGTCCAGTTCTCGTTTTTGTTCCTCTTTCTTATAATTACTGGTGTCACCCCACTCATTACACGCCCTTCTCTCTCTCTCTCTCTCTCTCTATTTCTTTCTCTCTCTCTCTCTCTCTCTCATGCTCTTTACATTTCCTCTTCCTCACTTTAAACCTATTTCAACTACGCTTAATGATTGTACATTTTTCTATTTGTAACAAATATTTGTATTTTAAAGTTCTTTGATTTAAAAATTCATACTTAAAGAATGACAAAAACTGTAGTTGATTTCATTTATTTTAATTTTTTGAGCTGATTAAATGAAAAGCCGATTTGACATTGTTTACTTTGCATATGTTCCAGGTAATGAAATAATAACATATACCAGAATGAAAATGAAGAAAATATACATTACCACCAGTACTTGTCAAATACCGGAATGAAAATGAACAAAATAAAAATGACTTCCAAACTACTCTTCAGATACAAGAACGAAAATGAAAATAATAAACTCTTCAGATACAAGAACGAAATTGAAAATATTAAGCACGAATACCAAACTACTCTTTAAATACAAGAACAAACATGAACGGAAAAAATGACTAACAAATAGCTTGTCATATATGATAATTAAAATTAAAAAATGAAAATTATTAAACAACAAAACTTTCTCTTGAGATTCCAGTATGAAAATGAACAAAATAAACATGACTACCAAAGTACTTTTCATGGTAAGGAGTGTTTCGTCAATGCTTAGGAACTTCACTTTACAGTTTGACAAGTGATATTGTTTAACTAAATAAAATCAATCATTGAATGAAATTTAGCAGTTCATTTGCTGACAAATCATTACAATCGAGATAAATGTAAAGGCATACGTATTTCTATAACTGGTTTCCTCTTTATCAACTGCAGTTACGAGCCGAATTAATTGTTTCCATTCTAAATCCAGTGTAACCGCATTTGTTACACTTTCAAATGTCTAGGACTGAAAGCTAGAACAAACTGAAGTTACTATAGGCCTACAGTGTAATGTAAGATAATCATTGTTCCGTATACCACGATATCTTATGGCCCGGTCCCACTGGCCGATGGACACAAAACGTATGCATAAAGGACACAGCGGACGAGCAAAATTTCGCGGGTGGCTCCATCCGTTTTCATCCGCTCTAGAAATGGACAAAATTTGCGAAAATTTGCGAAAACAGAACGGAAAATAACGGACGTGGGTAGTATGTAGCGGGGATGTTAAACGGATGTTCATCGGAAGCCTAGCGGAGGAAAGCGGATGGAAGTGGATGACAGCTTTGAATACTTTATATACGAGATGCATACGCTTACATCCTTTCTATTTCCGTGCTACTAACGATGTATAGACGTTCCATGTACCTTATCTTTCCTCCCTCTTTCCGTTTTCAGCTGCAGCGGATGTGAGTTGCAAGGATGCCCAGAGGATGCAGAGAGGATATAGCGGACGTTTAACCGATGATAACGGACATAGAACGTTTGTTGCTCGTATTTGTCGCGGATTTACATCGTACACGGCGGAAGTTCATCCGTTCTAAAAGTTTTGTGCAGCTCAAAACTTTTTGCGCGGATGAAATCCCAGTGGACGGATGCTCGAAGGATAGAGCGTATGAAACACGTATGCAATGAGTACACAGCGGATGCATAGCGTTTTCCAACGGATGGCAAGATTTGTTTACGTTTTACATCCTCTTTGCATCCGTAAGTGCAGTGGGACCGGGCCTTAAGATCGTTCAATGTTTTTTTTTATGAATAAAATCATGGATTTTAACATACATGCAATGTTGAATTGTGCATAAATTTACAATCATGACGTTGATATAACGTTAAAAAGCATACCATACGTAGAAATAAAAAGTAATACATTCAGTTCTAAAACAAATAGTCCTTACATTAATTATAATATGATTTTGGTTGAAATATTCTTCAACAGGAACAGTTCCAACATTATGGGTAATGTTAATTTAACAAAATATATTACTCAAATGAACAACTTATTGAGGTTTAAATGTAAAAGAGAAAAGTACGAGCCGATATAAATTTGATACCGGTATGCAAACTAATAACATAACAAATTCATACTAAAGTGCGATTCGATATAGATGCAAGAGATCATACGGTTTACTGAATCGCCTGTTCATTTATTTGTTTTTAGTACATACAACAATGTAACATGAATTCACATTGAATTATAATAATATCGCAATAAAAGGAATGAATTAATAACTGTATAAATCAATAATACATTAATATTGTGAAAACAATATCTCGGTTCATGAAATTGTCCACACAATTTCAACATATTGCGTCATAACCCTCCATGTTCCAGCTATCTGTACACATCATTGACAGTATATTGATACAACCTGCTTAAACCTAAAACGATTGGGGGAAAAAATATGCCCCTCTAAAATCCTTCTTGAAAACTCACGAAGGCTTTGGAAATGGAAAACAAATCTTATAGCGACGAATTTCTTATCAATGTCAAGCTATTCTGTATTTTTAAACATAAAATGATATCAAAATTTTATAGTGGCTAAGCCTGGTGAGACTTCCTATCGATCTTGTTTCCTTTTCTTCATTTTTCAATCCATGCTTCATATAAATAAAATTTCATTAAAATCCAAATTAATCGTATATAAAGATTATAAACAGTCATATGATATTAAACATTCACATTGTTTACTTCAAACGCTCATTTAATTATATACATTATCATATGAAAGCTTATGCAAAGTTTTGGGAAACTTAGACAATTGGAGGATAGTGATAATTTAACATTTTGGGAAAGATGTAATTTGGGAAATGTAATTATCAGGAATTTACCAGTGCTCCCGTCAAATTTCAAATATTTCAAATAGCGCCTAGGGCCATTTCATGGAAGCTGAGATCATGAAAATCTCAGAATATGCAGTTCTGATATATTATTTCCAAACTGGAATAGCAAATTGGTCGATTTGAGTCAAGAAACGTCTCGTTAAAGCTGAAGTCATATCAGTTTTTAGAGGGAGCTATACAACCTAGAGATTTTATTATTCACGATTTCATAACTTCAGACTCGATTTCAACCGCGACATCGATCATTAAATACTATAAAATCGCATATGCTTCCAATATGTAAAATATGTTCATTTGAACCTAATTCATGACCCCATACCAAAACTTGTTATATCCTTTAAGCGATACAATATGTAATTATTGAAAGTTAAACAAAATATTTTATCACGGGTATGGTGTTAACAAATTTTTAAAAGTCACCGGGATTTCGAAGTAATATAAAATAAAATTCATATTGTTTGGTAGTCAATATGTTTTCCTTCGTCAAAAATACAGATGATTTAATTCAACTTTAACTGAGTTGTATGAACAATAAAATAATCCGATATCCCGTTGAGGCTTTAATTAAATTTGCAGTATGAGGAATAACAACGATTTCTTCAGATGACTTATACAATAAATATCTTCTTGTACACAAAAATCTTGTCTCCGTTACAAGCTTCAAGGTTACCAGAAAGAGTTATGAGGCATGGCTTACCGATGGAGTATCGGACTGATTTCTTGTAGTCCACGATCCCCTTTGCCTGGATGATACCATCACATGACACCTGATCAACTGCGTAGATAGAACGCTCACCATCCCAGTATGTGATGTAGAGTGTGTCTGTTAGTTTGTCAACTCGACACTGTGGCGCGCACCACTCAGCACTGTGTATGACAGCCTTCTCATCCCCAGATCGTGAGATGACAGTGTATCCGTTATTAGATGTCTTCACAACGATATCACCTGATGACAAGGCTTGTATCTCACCCCACACCTCCTTGCCCTGCATCGTAATGGTGTTTACTATCTTACCATCAGCAGGGTTGATGACGTAGATATTAGACTGATCGCTCTGAGCAGCGAGGATCATCCCACCCCTGTCAACATCAACATACACCCATGCAGTATCGCGGTTATTCTTCGGTATGCCGATGTCTGTAGTCACCTTCCATTGTCTGTCATAGAGAGTGATGCATCCATCCAAGCTGACACCCTTGAAGCCTCGTCTCCACTTACCACATAATATAACGTTGCTGTCTATGGGGGCGAATGATGTAATGTTCATGTTACAATCTCCTTCAATGACTTTCTGTGTGTGTTCAGTGCTGATATTTGTAACATACGTGTTATGGTTCCTTACGTCCCGCACACATATCTCATCATCACTGATCAAACCACGCACCCGTGGGCAATTAACAATCGATGGAATGTGGATTGCCTTGACAAGCTCCCATTTACCGATATAGCCATCAATTCTCCCGTAGTGTTCCCCACCTACTTCACCCTCTACAAACTTCAATCTCTGAACTTCACCCTGAATTCGGTCAAGACAGTCGCTAACATCTTTCAAATTCAAAATTTCATCTAGGGATGCAAGCACTTGAGGATCTTCATTCACCAATGTTTTGTCATGTTGATTGATTCGTTTGATCTTGGCGTCAACATTATTCATAGTGCTGATTGCGTGCTGACTCTCACTTGTGAGATCTTCTATCTTTTTAGCAACCACCTCGCTAATTGCCTTTGTTTCTGATTCGAATTTAGCTTGGCTTTCTCTGATGGGTAGTTGTTGTTGTTCTGCTTCTTCCTGACATGATTTGATCCGTGTTTCCCTCTTTTCGTTAATTATTTGTATTTCTTTATCCACCTCCTCGTCGATCAAACGAATCGATCGTTTCTCTTTTTCTTTCATAATCTTTAATTTGTCGTCGAATGCCATCCTAAGTTCATTGTTGACTGCTTGAAAATGGTTACTTGCAAAGGTTGAAGTAGACTCTAGTTTAGAGGAGAGTGCTTTTAGTTGTTTCTTCATTTCCTCTATCTCTTGCTGCTTGTCATCCAGTTTCCTCCTCCTCTCCAAGATGACATCCTCGATGTCGTCTAGCTTACATGGTTTGTGGCAATGCTCTTTGGTAGCGCATGGATGACATACGGGGATTTTGTGTTCTTTGCAGTAAAATTTAATTGGCTCCCCGTGTTTGTCACATGACCATGTCATGTCATGACCTTTTCTAGGGTGTAGCTTGACCTTTCCATCTCTCTCTCCTGGGAACTTAGACGCCATGATGCGGAGCAAATGGTAGCAAATAACCTGCATCGTGAACAATAATACAAATTAAATTAGCTAAAAACTTTAGGATAAGAAATAGAGAAGCGGATCAGGAAACAAAGAGAGACAAAGACATGTAAAGGGTGAGGAGAATAATCAAATAGGGAAAATAGGGAAAGCAGAAACATAGAACAGAATATCAAGCATATTATATAATCTGTATTTATTATTCTACTTTCTGCTCCAATTGCTCGTCAGTATATTATGAATGATTTATTCATATTGAGTAAGGCAAATATTAATTCCTTTCATTTAATTTCGTTTATTTACATTTCCAACAAAATAAAATAAGATAAATGAAATTGCATCGTACATTGCAAAAAATTGAAACTTAACAATGCAATTGTAATTGTAATTGGTCCACAGTCTACAACAGGCATAAACAGCAGGTTGGTCGTGGAGGGGACTGCTAAAAAGATAGGCTTGTACATTGGTAAAAGAAGATATATGTGCACAAATATTTATCAATAATAAGGGAACGCACTAATACATAAACCGGATAGACATAACATAAAATGCGTGAAAGGGACAGGAAAGAAGGGAGATAAGAAACGAGAGAGGTTAGGGCTGTCGCCTATAAACACTCACAACAAAATACGGATGGCAATACAACATGAAAGGAAATATAATAGAGTATATTATTGAGTGAAAGAAATTGAATGAGGGAGAGCTGATAACTACGTAGAAGAGATTTTTAGATTTAAATTTAAAAGATCCGGGCCTGCATAAGTGAATATGGATTTAGCCATTATAGTTCTAGTAAATGGCAGATGGAATTCGTCAGATTGGCGTGTGGGGGTATTTGTGTATAGTTTTATTGTTGATGAATATTGAATAAAAGATTGGAGGTAGCGTATTATTATTATTTAACTGCTACATGAACTGATCGAGGTTCTAACGATATAAATCTTCCATTTTAAAGATATTATTTTCGATGAACAAAACTTAAGGATGGGATCTCCAGGACGTGATACAGATAACACGCACCGCTTTCTTTTGTAGAATAATACGTGCCATATGGGTACATGAGATGTGTATTGTAGCGCGTCCTTTCTAAACTCAGCACTAAAGTCAACCAATAGAGGAGCCAGGCATGATAACTTGGCTAACGTTCGATGCCTGTTTATATATTTTAGAGGATTTTTTTTCTTAATCGGTGGCTAACACTCGTAAATCTGAGGGGCGTCCTAAAACACGGCCTTTTTGATAAATAATAGTATTTGGTCAAGAAAATTTTTATGGAAATCTTAAACTACCATGAGTTTTGTGTCATATGAAGACCAAAAAATGATACCAGTTTCAATGGAATCGGGATTAATTAACAAAATGATATTTTGAGAATACTCCCCCCCAACAACAACACAAAAAACGTGTTTTTTACTTAAATTTTTGACGTCAAATAATCCCAATTCCGTTTAAATTGATACCAAAATGTAGATAATCTAAATATCCTTCTTAAGTCATCAAACTCAAGGTAGTTTAAGGTTTCCATAAAATTTAATTAACCAAATACTAATACTCGTCAAAGGGGCGTTTAATTTTGGCCCTCTGCTTAATATAATAGAGTACATCATGCTTAGTTTTGTAGTTAGTTGCCGCTACCACACAAGCTAATTAGCACACTTTGTTAATTCGAAAGATTCTTTCATAATACACAATGTTTCAGAGTTGTTTTTCTTTTCATTTTAGCAAACACCTTTAAATCGCAGGGGCCTCCTAAAAATAATATTTAAAACAAGAGGAAAAAGAGGAATAATTGATATGTTATGAGCAAGCAAGGTGTGTGTATATTTTTCATTTAGTTTGGTGTGGAATTGAATGGAATTAATTTGAAATTTAAGAGAAATGGTCAGGGGGTTCAGGGTGCACAATTCTAATTCGACAAACAAGTATAGTTTGCAGTGTAAATGCTAATACAAATAAAGACTTTAAACTTATAACTTCTCATCTGCCCGAATACATTTCCGTATGTCGTATCGAATCTATCAGTACCACAACATGTCCCTAACCACTACGTCATACCTTCATAGCTTACCGAGTATTACAAAATGTTTAACCGTGTGAAAGCATGACATGTCAAAGGTCAAAGGTGATGATATTCTTTTCATCTACTCAATCCGATAATCTGTTCAGACCAGCAAGTATCATTGTTCGCTTTCAGGTAGGCACGCAACGGAATGTCATATGAACGGGTTTCCCACCTTCACAATATGAGTGCACAAGTAGAAAGGAAGACAAATGCCAATCACATTTTATTATCATAACTACTACATGATAACACATTGTATGTGCCTCTAAAACCGTTTACATAGTTATGAACGTGAAATGACGTGCAGGTGATTTGCTAATGTGAAGAGTTATGTGGTGTATAGTAGATCTCTGCGCTCTTTCATATATTTTTGCTTCCATTTTATATACTAAAAAGCATGCTGATGCACAAATAAGAAACATTGTATTTCCAAAAACAAGATGTGTACTTATAGTCACTAGCGGATGTCTATGCAAGGTTGACTTTTAGGTTAACCTCTATCCCTCCTTCTCGATACTGTTTCTTTTGTCTATTAACTCATCAAACGGTTTACCTACCCCCTTTTCCCCAGCGAGAGAGAGAAAGAGAGAGAGAGAGAGATAGAAAGAGAGAGAAAGAGAGAAAGAGAGAGAGAGAGAGAGAGAGAGAAAGAAGGGGTGGAGAGATAGATAGATAAATATATAGAGAAAATGGAGAGCAAAAGAGAGTGAGATTTGGGGTTATAGCCCAACAGATGATAGTTACGCTCTCGTCCCGGTTACTGTCTCCCTGCAGTCCCTGTGTGTGTGTGTGTTTTTCTCTCTCTCTCTCTGTCTTTCTCTTGCTCTCTCATTATTTTTAAAATCTCTTTTATGAAGAGACTACCCCTTCTCTCATCCTCTCTCTCTCTCTCCCTCCCTCTTTTCATCCTGGCCTCTCTCTCTTTCTCTTTCACATACCCAGTGTCTTTGTCTGCTGGTTATGCCATGTGACTTTCTTTCTCTCATTTAAAACATAAACACGCCTCAAAAAAAATTAAAAAAACATCCATTGAACAGAGCATCGAATAACATACTGAATGAAAAATAACTTTCGATAATTGGGGATATAGGAATCAATATATTAATTGCGCAGTACACGATTATGGCAAGTTTTATTTGGAATTTATACAGTTATTGCATAGTCAATGAAAGTTCACAACGTTGAAAAAAAAACTCTATAACAATCCACAGTTTAACACAAATATTATCGATTTGTGCTCTAGTATAAAGCGTTGGTCTGTATGTTGATATACACAAAATAGCATGCAAAGGCAATCCATTCCGTTAATGTTGCAGGACGCCATTTATAACATTACTTGACTTTTATTAATCGAAATGCATTATTAAAATATTAAGTTGACTGCAAAGAACCGCGAGGGTGACAAAGACATGAACGAGGAGTTGAGAAGAATTAGTTAAGACGGCAGGAACACGAATCTAGATAGAATATCAAGCATTGCCTTTAGTGTTTACTTTGTTATTTATTCTGCTTTTTTCGATTGCTTGTCAGTTCATTACTATGTATAGAGTAGCGGTTAAATACAATGAAACAAATGCCAGGTGAATAATAAACGCTAGTCAAAACAGTCAACCTGTATAGCGCGTCTCTGTAGTCGCCATATCGTTTGACTTTGGCGATCATGCTGTTCCGCAACCCTCGGCTCCTAGCCTTCTGTATATTAGTACCTCTCCCAGTTCATTCACTCTTCTCTCTTCCAACAATTTCTGCAGACTTTCCATCCAAATTATCCTCCTTCCTCCCCTACTTCTTCTTCACACAACTTTCCCAGTCAAAGCAAGATTCTCTAGGCCTTCTTTACGTGTGATGTGACCCATGAACTTCAAATGCCTAATCAACATCTCACGTATCATATCTTTTGCACTCCATCTCGTGTAAGAACTTCCTCATTACTAACTTTGTCAGTCCAGGGGATTTTCATCATTCTTCTTAAAAAAACACATTTCGCGACTTTCCAAACGCCTTTTAATATTAAAATTCTTAATTTTGTGTCATAATGATTACAAGAATTATAATTCATGTAAGATCTGTACTTACGAGTAGTTATCAGGATTATCCCGTTGTGATGAGGACCTCTCTCCTATCAGCTCACTATGTATTATCAGTGTGTTCACTTTGATTGTATGCAACTGACATGAGAGGCTGAAATATCGGGTATTTTCCAGCTCCGCAATACCATGGATCGATGCACAGAGCAAACAATTTTTCAAAAGAGAAGGAATTATATGCATAATCACGTCACTGGTTCAAAGTTGAAAGCGTTTTGTTTAATTTGTCTTCGGTACGGTGGTTATTGTGTAGAACCTAGCTTCGAGTCTACACGACGTCATGATCATGATGTAAACCGAACGACTCTCATGTATTAAAATACGCTCACATCCATCTCCTTTATATATTATTATAATCAAAATAGTGAAACACAGGTTTTTCATCATGAACAGTGTTACATCGTCAATATTTATATTTATCTATGTTTATATATAACCCTACATGGTACATTAAGTGGACATCATAAAAATCCTAACCCTAACCCTAACCCTAACCCTAACCCTAAAACCTAACCCTAAACCTAACCCTAACCCTAACCCTAATGTCTACTTAATGACTCATTTTTTCACTCCCAATGTCCTTCCAATGACGCCTTTAGTAAAATTACATATATAGAGAGTGATATATAACAAAATTGGGCCTTCCACAACAAATAAAACGTAAAAAACGTTAAGAGGATACCAAATTGTCCTCCTAATCACAATGTCTACTTAATGACTCATTTTCACTCCAAATGTCCCTCTTATGACGCCTTTAGTAAAACATACATATATATATATATATATATATATATATATATATATATAAATTATGTATCAGAGCAGAAGGGATGCATTGTAGTCAGTATAAAATGTATTCTTATATAAATGGCAAGCGGGCAAGAGAACAAAACGTTTAAAGAAAGAAGCTTGTATTCTAAATCCAATAGAATGACACAACATGAAGAGAAAAATGAGGCATAATTGCTGTAATGAGCATGAAATCTGTGTTTGTAGCAATGAAATGTAAATAATAAATATTACTTTTAACAATAAGTAAAATAGACAGGACGGAGAGTGTAGAGAGTCTAAGAGACAGAAAATGAGAGAGACAGTGTGTTTCTTTCTCTATTTTTTATTTTGCTTTCTCGTACAAAATTTGAAGTAACATGCGAATATAAAAAAAAAAAAGTAAAATGTGTTGTGTGAATGCACTTCTTAGTAAAGACTTCAAACGTTAAACTTCTTATCTGTCACAATGCGTTCTGGAAACGAGTGTCAAACCTAACCTTGCTCATATACAACATGCCTTTCTATAAACCCAGTACCATAACATACCCCCTAACCACTACGTCATGCCTCCATAGCTTACCCGAGTATAACAACTTACTGATAGAGTGTAAAATCTTGTCATGCATTATGATATTGAGGTCAAAGGTGATGATATTCTGTTCATGTACTCAATCTGATGATCTATTCAGACCACAATTTGCCTTTGTTCGGTTTTAGTCCAGGCACGCTATCCCCTCTTTCTCTCTCTCTCTCTCTCTCTCTCTCTCTCTTTCTATGTATATGAATATTGATGGCAATGATATAAATTATAATAATCATATTATTCATGATAGTAACGGTAGTAGTAATAATGTAAATAATGATTTTAAAAAAAAAATACAACGTGATGATGGTACAATATTATTATACCTGTCATGAAATCACAACTGTTAAAACAATTGTAATGCCATGTTTATTTTTTTTTTCTTTTCTTCTTTTTCTTTTTCCTTCTTTTTTCTCCCTTTTTTCCTCCATTTACCTTCTCCTCATTTATCTTTTCGTTTAAAGGGACTATGTCCCTTTTGCAGCCAACCTCAAATTCTGTAGAACTTTGCAGGAATTATGAATATGTCATGTATGTCCTATCTGTGAAATATAAACGTTAGCAGTGTCCTCGTATTCAAATTATGCAAGGAAACCCGTTTACTTGCTAGACTTCACTGTCAGACACTATTGAGTGAATGACTGGCTTTTTTTTTCTTCTTTGGTAATAACATACATGAAAAGAGTTGTAATGGGTACATGAGCATTTGTCTACATCAATAACCCACTTCTTGTGATGGCCAAGATTAAACTGATTAAATCTTTGCGCAGCATAAAACGTATGACCATTCGGTACAATTGTCTGAAAATCAAGACTATTACTTTTGGGCTCTATAGCCCTAAAGTCGATTTGACAACTAAAAGTCGTTATTTTCCCACTTGAAGACATTTTCAAGCGCCAACTTTTTTTAGGGAAGTTCTAAATCGGTATTATCTTTCAAATGCAGTTGGAATTTAACTTTTTCATTTGGTTGGCCTGCAAATGGGACATAGTACCGTTAAAGCTTTATTTTAACCAATATCAGGTGGATCTGTAGTGGGTGTGGGGAGGAAGGTCTGCGGATCACAGTTATTTGGTTAACTTTTTCCATACCCGGGCAGCTCGAACGGATGCACCTGCTTTTAAAATATTTATATATGCTTTCTTTTGATTTTTTAATCTCAATTCATAAAAATGATAATAATAATAATAAATGCCTTTTCTTTCGCCCCCCATCACTGTCGTTTAATCTAGATTCACTTCTCTTCTATAACCCTACTCGATTATAACTCAACATGTAATAACAATTCCCCTCCCCCCCCCTCTCTCTCATTTAGAATTATAGTTCATTAATTTTGAACATGAAATTTGTGAGTGACATATGAGAGAAACAATACCTTTCTTTACCGTCCGATTGAGCCCGGGAAGGGGGGGGGGGGGGGGTAATCAGAATCGGTTCGGACTACGGACGATGGTGCGCAGCTAAAATCACCGAACCTTTATATTTACCAGGGATTCTTGGCATCAATTTTCATGTTTTGTTATGGATCTAGCTCAGTTGGGGAGGGGGGGGGGGGAGAAAAAGTGTTGGTATTGTATTTGTATGTGTGTGTGTGTGTGTGTGTGTGTGTATGTCTATTGAGAGAGTATTATAATGAAAGAATGGAGGAGAGAGAAAAATATAGAGATGGGGAAAGAGAATGAGAAACAATGGAGAGAGAGAGAGAGAGAGGAGGAATGATAAAGAACGAGAGAGAGAGAGAGAGAGAAAGAGAGAGCTGGAGAGAAAAGAAGTAGGGAGAGGAAGAGAAAAAGGGAGGGAAAGGAGAATGAAAGTTAGATTGGGAAAAAACAATAAACAAGCGGTTGTTGGGTTATATCCATTATGATATTACACAATCTCTTCAATTATAATACTATTTCAGTTATACCGTTCAGCTATTTCACATATTTCAAGTAATTAAGCCAAAGGCATAGCTCCAAACGTACACGAGTACAATGTCATGTATTATTTAGTAGTCTTACCAAACATGGTTAAAGGTAATACAAAGTTTTGGGAAATTTTGAAATTGGGTGGATAGTGATTCTTTACCATTTTGATATATTTGGTTGCCCCTGTGGATGTATTATAAGCACTAGAAAAATTAGCCCCTAAAACAATTCTGCTTTTGAGAAATATTGAATATAAAAATTACCGGTGCTCCCGGTAAATTTTGATGAATTGCAAATTGCGCGTATACGGCCGTACAATGTTAGCTGCGACCATGAAAATCTCAGAATATGTAGTTGTGATATATAATTTCCAAACGGGAAGAGCTAATCGGTCGATTATAGTCAAGAAACATTGTTTGATAGCTTAATTAATATCTTGACCTTGAGAGGGAGTTATACAACATAAAGAGTTTATTATTTACAATTTCAAAACTTTAGACTCGTTTTCAACCGCGACAACGATCACTTAATATTGTAGAATCGCATTTGCTTCCATTATGTTCATTTGAACCAAATTCATGACCCCATACCAAAACTTTGTATTACCTTTAATGACCTTTGATGGTACTTTTCATTTCCATGCAGCATGCACTGTTGCATAGACAGCCTGTTGTTCAAATTGTTTCGGTTTTACGTCGTGGGTATCCTGCATGAGTAGATATGCTATAAATTTACTTTACTTGTATAATATCAGTAAGTAAAATTTAACTTCGGTTGGGTGATAAAGGGGCGGATATCACAATCCATATTTGCCCCATTAACGAGCATATAGACTGATTATCAATTTCAATTTATACCTAAACAACTTAGCCCTGCAATTGCGTTACAATTATTGGGATATCGTCCGCAAGTGAGCTACTAAGTACTATGTCCGAGCGTTTAAGAGTGAAGCGCGCCATCTCCAATTCACTGTTACTATGCATACATTAGTCAACCTATCTATTTGATAACATAGCAGAGCGTCATCTCTTGGTGAGACTTTGTTAACCATTACATTGTGGTTGGTAAGGGTTGAGGCCAGAGGGAATTCCCATTTTAGGGACCTATACGCACTGTGCCCTTGTATGCTGTCTTTCCTGTATAGATCGACTGCAATAATGACCATTTAGTATTCAGCATTCGGAAAAGATGTGTTGTTACTATAAAAGGAGTTTGCTAACATACTTGTCATATGCATTACCGTAACAAGAAAAAGGGGTTCAGAAGGTACGGACATGGTTTTGTAAGATTAATCAACATTTTCAGTGGGAAATCGTGATAATAATTTATAATTTACATCGTATTTATTAATTTGCAAATCATGGATAGCGTTCTCTTTCTGTTTTACTCCTTTGATTTACTCCTTTTACATACAACTTTTGCATTAATACTTGCACTGATTTGAACATTTTGAGGTATCGTTATCCAAACTTATTATCACCGATGTCCTCTATGATTCTCATACATGGATAATAAATATTTATGCATATTCTAACAAGGATCCTGTGCCTCATCAGCATGGTATTAACAATAGCCATGGTGATTATACACGAACATGATCGTCATCATCGTCACCACCATCATCATTATTATAATCACTATCAGTTTCATAACAATCAACATGGTTATAGCGATGCAGCCAGGTGTGAATCCCTTGTGACGGTCAAACACTTAGCAGTAGGACGACAGGTCTACCTCCCTCTGGGGGTCAAAATTATGATTTTAAATAATCATGATACTCTTCGATGTATCATTGATGCATGATCTTATATAACTCTATTACAGGGATAACGCTAACGTATCCTAGGTACAATCAAAGGTGTATTTGTTATTGTTTCTTACTGGTGTCTTTCCTTATTCTCTCTCTTTTTGTCTACATTATCCTATTTCTCTCGCTTATATTACTTAGCCCTATTCCAACTACGCAGTATGCTCGTTTGGTTTTTTGAAATTTGTTTGAATACATTAAGTGTAAACGCCACTCTAAAAGAATTACACATATTGATTAGGTATTCTTTATTAAGTTTATGTTTTAATTTATTGGGCGGATGGAATGAAAACACATGTTATAATGTTTTCTTTGAAAATGTCACTGGTAATAAAGTAATAATAGATACCAGAATGAAAATGAACAAAATAAACATGACTTACAATCCACTCTTCATAGTAAGGAGTGTTTCATCAACGCTTAAGAACTACTCTTTGCACTGTTGACAAGTGATATTTTGGACTAAATAAAGATATAAATAAAATGAAACAATTCCTTTAAATTACAAAGCATTACTGTTAAAATATTCTTAAAAGCCTATTGCCATAACAAGTGTCCTCCTTTTCAGCTAGAATGTTTAGCAAAGTTTTACAAACTGCATTTACAAACCCGGTGTTTTTTTTCTTCATTCTAAAGCCCGTCTAACCTCATATGTTACACTACTTATATGACTAGGAATTTAACCAAAAACAAAGCGAAGATACATAAATATAGGCTTACTGTAAAGTATGTAACAGATTTACATCCCACGAAATATAATTACATTTACCTTAAAATGTTATGTATTTCAACAAAATCATGTACTAGTATTTTAGCATACATGTAATGTTGGATCGTGCGTAATTTACAATGATAAGAAAATAACAAGCAACATATTAAAGTTATACATTAACAAGAATAATTCACATAGATAAATATAATTGAATATAACTTTAAATGGCATACCATACGAAGAAATGAAGAAAGAAAAACAAATAAATGTTTTAAACAAATAGTCCTCATATTAATGATAATACGATTTCGTTGAAATACACTTTAATAGGGACAGTGCCAATATTGCGGGTAATAATATAAACAAAGAAAGTTTTACTGTAATGTACAGTTTATTGATAGATTAATGTAGAAGGCAAAAGTAAAAACCAAACAAGAGGTACAGAACTGATTAGATTCATCAAGGGTATATGATATTTTCAGTTTGACGGATTTGAGATAAATGTCAGTTTGGAAAAAATGTTTGACAGCGGTATGAAAAGTAATAACATGACACAGTCATACTTTTCGATTTGATATAGATGCAAGAGATTATAAGGCTTACTTAATCGCTGGTACATTAATTTTGTTAAGTACATAACAGTAATGTATCATGATTTCGCATGCATTTAATATAAATATAATATTACACGTACAAATGAAAAATAAAATATTCAGTTTTTCGAACCATATACAACAACAAAACATACTAGAATATAAAACTCATTGAGGTTTTAATGTAGAATAGAAACGTAAACACCGCAGGAGAGATACGGAATAATAAGTCTACAGAACTGATGAGAATCATGAAAGGCATGTGATGTTTTCAGTTTGACTGATTTGAGATAGACGTGAAGCAGTATGGAACTATGTTTGACAGGGGTATGAAACAAAAACATAAGAAATCCATACTAAAGTGCGATTTGGTATAGATGCTAAAGATTTACTGAGTCACCGGTTCGTTTATCTGTTTTCAGTACAACAGCAATGTATTATGAAGTCGCATGTATTTATAATAATATCGCAATAAAAGGAATGAATTAATAACTGTTATCAATTATAAACATCAGTATTGTGAATTCAGATTATGAACATAAATATAAAAATGTTCACATTGTTTACTTCAAACGCTTTGTACCCCATTTATTAATTACTGTAATTCTAATTTACATTGTTAAAGAAATACAATACTTTATAATTATTGAAAGTTAAAAAATATTTTATTACGGGTATGGTGTTTAACAACTTTTTAAAAGTCACCGGGATTTTAAAGTAATATAAAGTAAAATTATTATTGTGTAGTATTTAATATGTTTTCCTTCGTGAAAAAACAGATGCTTCAATTTCACTTCAACTGAGTTATATGAACAATTGAATAATCCTATATCCCGTTGAGGCTAATTAATCCTGCAGTGTGAGAAATATCATCTATCTCTTCGGATGATTCATACAATAAATCTCTTCTTGTACACTGAAAGCTTGGCTCCGTCACAAGTTACAATATAACCATTAGGAACTACTAGGCATGGTTTAAAGTAATTTTCGCTGATCAGGTCTGAATGCTCGTATTCAACAATTCTCCGTGCCTCGATGGTACCGTCACGTGTCACCTGATCAACTGCGTAGATAGTACGCTCTCTATCCCAGTATGCGATGTAGAGTGTGTCTGTCAGTTTGTCAACGCGACACCATGGTACGAACCACTCATCAGAGTGTATGACGGCCTTCTCTTCTCCTAATCGTGAGATGACAGTGAATTCATTATCATCTGTCTTCAAAACGATTTCACCTGATGACAGTGCTTGTATCTTACCCCACGCCATCTTGCCCTGCATCGTAATAGTGTTTACTATCTTACCATCAGCAGGATTGATGACGTAGATATTAGGCTGCTTGTTCTGAGCAGCGAGGGTCATCCCATCCCTGTCAACATCAACGTGTACTTGATTAGAGAGGTTATTCCTCGGTAAGCTGATGTCTCTAACCACCTTCCATTGTCTGTCATAAAGAGTGATGAATCCATCCAAACTGCCACCCTTGCAGCTTCGTCTCCACTTACCGCATACTACTACGTTGCTGTCTATGGGGGCACATGATGAAATATACATGCTACTATCTCCTTCAATGACTTTCTTTGTGTTTTCAGTTCTGATATTTGTAACATACGTTGCTTTTTTATCTAAGTCCCGCACACATATTTCATCGTCACTGATCAAACCACGCACCCATGGGTTATTAACAATCGATGGAATGTGGATTGACTTGACAAGCTCCCATTTACCGATGTAGCCATCAATTTTCCCGTAGTGTTCCCCACCTACATCACCCTCGACAAACTTCACTCTCTGCACTTCGCTCCTTATTCGTTCAAGGCAGTTGCTAACATCTTGATGAACACTCAAATTCAAATTGTCATTTAGAAATGCAAGTACTTGAGGGGCTTTATTCACTATTGTTTTGTCATCTTGTTTTATTTGTTTGACCTTGGATTCAACATTATCTATGTTGCTGATTGCACGCTGATTCTTACTTGTGAGATCTTTTATCTTGTTAGCAACCACCTCGCTGATTGCCTTTGTTTCTGACAGGAATTTTGCTTGGCTTTCTTTGATGGGTAGTTGCTGCTTTTCTGCTTCTTCGTGACATGATTTGATCCGTCTTTCCCTCTTTTCGTTAATAATTTGTATTTCTTTATCCACCTCCTCGTCGATCGAACAAATCGATTGTTTCTCCTTGTCTTGTACACTCTTCAATTTGTCTTCGAATGCCACCTTGAGTTCATCGTTGATTGATTGAAAATGGTTACTTGCAGAGGTAACAGTGTAATTTAGTTTAGAGGAAAGCGCTTTCAGTTGTTTCTTCATTTCCTCTATCTCCTGCTGCTTGTCATCCAATATCCTCCTCCTCTCCAAGATGACATCCTCGATGTCGTCTAGTTCACACGGCTTATGATCTTTCGTAGCGCATGGGTGACAAACTGGGATTGTGTGTTCTTTGCAGTAAAATTTGATTGGCTCCCCGTGTTTATCACATGACCATGTCATGTCATGACCTTTTCTAGTGCGTAGCTTTTCATCTCTCTCTCCTGAGAACTTAGACGCCATGATGAGAAGCAAATGGTAGCCAGTAACCTGCATCGTTAACAATAATACACATTCATTTAGAGAAAGACTTTAGGAGAAGACACAGAGAAGCGGATCAAGAAACAAAGACATGTACGAGGGGCGGAGAAAGAATGAACAGGAAAGCACAATCATAGACTTGAATATCAATCATATCATCTAATCTTAACTCTATTATTGCACGTCAGTACATTATGACTGACATATTTATATTGAGTAAGGTGAATATGAAATCATTTCATTTCATTTCGTTTATTTCCATTTCCAACAAAATCAAATGAAATATATGGAATTGCATTGTACATAGTTGATAACTAAGAAGACTACAAAGGCAATCAGATGCGAGGATCACCGCACTATCAGCCTGGTATCACATGCTTCTAAAGTATTGCTAAAGGTACTCTACCATCGGATTGATGCGAGGTTCAAAGATTATTATGGAAATGACCAATTTGGCTTTCGTAAAGGGGTCGGTACTCGAGAAGCAATCGCTGTAATGAGAATACTAAGTGAGAGATGTATACAGCATGATCAGGACCTATATATCAGTTTTGTGGACTACGAAAAGGCATTTGATCGTGTCAATTGGACTAGGTTGATGGAAGTGCTGTCAGCCATTGGTGTTGATTGGAAAGACCGTAGACTGCTTGCATCCTTATACATGGCTCAGACTGCTAGCGTTCGCGTTGTAGATGGGGTCTCTAAACCAGCTGTCATGGGACGCGGAACACGTCAGGGATGCCTTCTGTCTCCTCTTCTCTTCAATATCTATGCAGAGGCAATGGTGAGAGAAGCTCTGGTAACGTTAGAAGAAGGAGTGACCGTTGGAGGAGTGTCAATTAAGTCTGTACGGTATGCTGATGATCAGGCCACGCTCGCTGATACTGCCGATGGTCTTCAAAGACAGATGGTACAGTAAAGATGGACCAGGTGGTCAGGAGCTATGGCATGAGAATCAACGAGATGAACACGAAGGTGTTGATGATAATTAAAAGCAAGACAAAGGAAATAACTATCATAAAAAATGGCAACAGACTAGTGCAAGTCAACCACTTCAAGTATCTATGCAGTGTGCTGACTGAGGATGGCAAGTCTGCCAAAGATGTCAACTTGCGCTCAGCTCTGGCAAGAGCTGCCTTCATTCAACGACAAGCTATCCTGATGAGCCACAATATCGACCTTAGTTTGAGAAAGCGTCTTGTGAAGTATCTAGTATGGAGTGTACTTTTGTATGGGGCAGAGACGTGGACACTCACTAAAAAGGACATGCAGCGATTGGAGGCGGTCGAAACGTGGTGCTGGCGCAAATTACTAGGTGTGTCTCGGATGGACAGAGTTTCGAATGAAGAGGTGTTGCATCGAGCTCAAGAAAAGCGGGTGCTGATTCAAACGATTAGAGAGAGACAGAAGAAATGGCTTGGACACATAATGTGGCATGATTAGGGCTTGATGCTCAGAGTCAAAGAAGGTCGTATTCATGGAAAGAAGAAGAGGGGAAGACCTCGTAAAGGCTTTCTAGACGATGTTATCACACAATGTGGAGCAACAGGGTATGAAACGATGAAACGGTTGCCTCAAGACCGAGGAACTTGGAGAGAAACTTGGAGAGACACTTGATATATAATTTTGAATGGGTCACTGAACCTGTCATGAACTGACAGATCACTATGGATGATAGTAAAACAATAAAACTTATCAATGTATTTGTAATTGTAATTGGTCCAAAGTGTACAACAGGCATAAACAGCATGTTAGTCGTGGAGGGGACTGCTACAAGCGATAGGCTTGTAGATCCCTATAACTCCCTATAACTTATATGTGCAAAAATAGGATATCAATAATAAGGGAACGCACGAATACATAAACCGAATAGACAGAACATAACATGAGTGAAGTGGACAGGAAAAGAAGGGAGATAAGGAACAATAGAGGTTAGGGCTTTACCTATAAACACACACAACAAAACACGGACCGACCGGAATACGGATGGCAATACAACATGAATGGAAATATAATAGAGTATATTATTAGGTGAAATAAATTGAATGTGGGTAAGCTGACTTTTAAATTTAAATTTAAACGAATTTAAACGAGGGGCATTCCTGATGCAATCATCAAAAATAGTCCAAAGATCCGGGCCTGCGTAAGTGAATATGGATTTAGCGAGTATAGTTCTAGTAAATGGCAAATGGAATTCTTTAGACTGGCGTGTTGGGTATTTGTGTAAATTTTTATTTTTGATGAATATTCAATTAAAGATTGGGGGTAGCGTATTATTATTTAACTGGTACATAAACATACCGAGGTTTTAACGATATATATGCTTTATTTTAAAGAAATTATTTTTGATGAATAAAACATCGGTATGGGATCTCCAGGACGTGTTACAGATAACACGCATAGCTTTCCTTTGTAGAATAATACGTGCTATATGGGAGCATTATATTGGTATTGTAGCGCGTCCTTCCCAAACTCAACCCTAAACAACCAATAGAGAAGACAACTATAATAACTTGACTTAAGTTCTATGCATATTTATATATTTCAGAGGAATGTTGTTCTTGATGTGTGGCTAACACTCGAAAACTGGAAGGGGCGTCCTAAAAGCGGCCCTTTTGATGAATAATAGTATTATTTTGGTCAATATACTATTTTATGTAAACCTTAAACTACAATGAGTTTTGTGTCATATGGCAGATATTTACAGCTTGTTGATCGTTAGAGAAGCATATGTCCTTGCTATACATGGGGGCAGTCCAGAACTACTTCTGAGGTGAGGAAGAGGTACTGGGTCGTCGATGATACAAAGCTCTTCAGAGACGTTGTGCATATATGCACCATTTGTCGCAGGAGCAAGGGAGACCTCTGGAACAGAAGATGGTTGATCTTCCAGCGTCCCGGGTGACCCCCACTCACCGCTATTCCAGACGACTCTGGTTGATCACCTTGGACCATTCAATAAAAAGGTCAACCGCAATACCACAAGTCAGGGTTACTCTGTAGTGTTCACGTGTGCTGTCATCAGAGCTGTGCATCTTACCTGTGTGCAAGACTTGTCCACACAAGCCTTTCTTCAAGCCCTAGACCGTTTCGTCAGCATTAGAGGTGCCTCTGCTACAATCGTTAGTGACAACGGGACCTGTTTCCGTGGTGTGCACAGCAGGATCGATGAGCTCAATCTACGACTGGACCAAACTGAGCTCAGGGAACACTGTAACCGTTCCAGGGTTACATGGAAGTTTGGACCATCTGGTGTACCTCACCATCAGGGTGCGGTCGAGCGAATGGGTCAAGAGGTCAAGAAGGCCATGAGGCACTTAGTAAAGGTGGATCGATTGTCCTTTCCTGAATGGGAGACTGTTCTGCGCAAGATTTTGGGTCTTACTGCTGTGTTATCCTCGCCGTTGTACCATCCTCCTCTCACTCCAAACCATTTCTTGATCGGAAGGGGAGATCTTCAAAGTCCTGTCGTTCCTTGCGAGCAGTACCATTGTGACTTAAAAAAGCGTAAAGAGCTCTGTAATGTAATTGTCGACGAGTCGATGAGATGGATGGACTGTATTCACAAACTATCTCCTCGACCAAAGAACCAGCACATGGCCGAGAACCTAGAAGTGGGGGATATCGTATTGGTCATCGGTGAAGACTAGAAACGTGGAACTTTGCGAATGGCCGAAATCAGCCAGGTCTTCCCAGGGGAAAGATGAGCTAGTGCGTATATCGTCGAGCTCCAATACGGGGAAAAGACTACTTGCAAAGAGACCCGTTATTAAACTGATTCTTCTAATGAAGAGAACAGAGAGATACGTTTAACAAGACTTTATAGGACAAATGAACCTTGATCTGTCTATGACTGTATAGTTTATCCCTCCTTAGACTCTTAAGTGTTGAATTCGTCACATATGTATGCATATTATGTATTTTGTTCCTTTAGTAATAGCAAAGATCGTTAATAGTGTTTAAAGTCTGACTTTGTGTCCTTTGGTGAATTCTGTCATGTTTAAGGAGTTTGGATGTCATATAATGCCTTTTTGTTTAGTTCAAGACTTGGGTAAGACTAGGGAAAGAAGTCCCGGAATCCGCAATGTTTTCATACATGTACATCAGCAGTTGCTCACGAAGACTAACTATTCCTTTACGGTATGTTTACCTTCATATTATACTATTCCTTAACGGTATCTTTACCTTCATAATTGTCTTTGTCTTTAAGGTGAAAGAGTAAATTAGAAGATTAAGAAGCAAGTAAGCTTTCTGGAAAATAATCTCACTTACGTTTCACAATCGTAACAAAATGTATGAAAGATTGTACATTGTGTGTAGTACTCGGACTTCCTACAGAGATGTATCGATTGAGGCATTTAAACTTAAAGGGAACCAAAACCTTCATACTAAGTTACTTTTATTGTAAAGAGTAAGATATTTGAATAAAATCAGTGATTTTTTTTTTTTAATCGTGCAAGGAATAAGGAAGTTAAAGCTTAATAAATGACTAGTCACTAGAGGGCGATATTTAATTTGATGACATCATTTGTGGACAACTCTCCATGCCTTTTGTACATCATATTTAACAATTCTTTCGTTGTCTTCGTATTTATTTGCCTTCTTGATCCAACTTCATAACATGTGAAGTAGAATACCATTTTGCATTTTATACCTTGCTTTCAGGGGAGTAGTTTATCTCAATCACAAGAAAGAAGGAAAAACATGAAGTATGATCTTTAACATATATTCAGGAACATAATTAGTGCATGACAGTCTG
Organism: Strongylocentrotus purpuratus; assembly: GCF_000002235.5. Classification (NCBI taxonomy): domain Eukaryota; kingdom Metazoa; phylum Echinodermata; class Echinoidea; order Camarodonta; family Strongylocentrotidae; genus Strongylocentrotus; species Strongylocentrotus purpuratus. The sequence continues at coordinate 2,607,103 of NW_022145606.1, read as the reverse complement.
TGGAAAATAAATACTTCGTCTTGTTTACGGCCAAAAGAACAGAGAAAATGGCAAGTGGGCTTTGCCTTTCAGAAATTTCCTCTTTTTTGATGATGTTGTTGATGAGTTTAGAATAAACATGATGTTGTTGATGAGTTTAGAATAAATCGGAAGCGAAGTTCAGAACGTAACAATGTTCGATGACTTGAATGGGGGGGGGGGGAGGGGGGGGGGGCAGGGGTTATCGGCCGGCGCGATTGTCAAATTTCCCAGGTCAAAACAGAAGAAAAACAAATTAGTGTCCCCCCCCCCCCCCTCCGTCCCCAACTAGGCGAAATATCGGCTGGCACGATTTTCAATTAATTTCAAATTGGGGCCTCCCCCTAAGAAATCCTGGATCCGCGCCTGAATACCACAATATATCCCCTAACCCCTACGTCACAACTTACAAGCTTACCGAGTATAACAACATGTTTACTGACAGAGTGTGAATAAAGCATGTCATGCTTTATGATATGGAGGTCAAAGGTGATGACATTCTTTTCATCTACTCAATCTGATAATCTATTCATACCTGAATTTGTAATTGTTCGCTTTCAGCGTGGACGGGCAATGGAATGTCACATATAAACGGGATTCCCCCCTCCACCTTCACGTGATGTTATTTTCTTAAATAGTACGAGTGCATACATAAAAATGAAGACATACAGAAATACGATATGTTATCATGACTACTACATGAGAACACCATTTCTGTGCCTCTGAAATTGTTTAAAAAACAATAAACACGAAACCAAGTGCAGGTGATTTAGTTAAGTGATTTACACTAGATCTCAGCGCTGTATAGTATAGTATAGTATAGTATTTATTTTCCGTTTTAAAAACAAACACTATTGAGCATTCCAGATTACTAGATATTTTGAAGATATGCTGCGGTATCGACGGTGTTGCTCTCGGCTGGATCGAGTCATACTTGTCTGATCGACATCAAAAAGTTAAAATTGATGGCATTGTCTCTGACTCTTTCCAGGTGCCCTTTGGTGTGCCACAGGGCTCTCGGCTCGGCCCTTTGCTTTTTATGTTATACACGAGTAATCTAATCAAGAGCACTCAGGATAATTTTCCTGAAGTCTCCTGTCACTGTTATGCAGACGACACACAATTATTTTTATCCTTTAGACCATCCACTACTACTCAAGATGCAAGTGTTTCAATGTTGGAAAAATGTGTTAATTTTATTCATAGATGGATGCTTAACAATAATCTTAAGCTAAACGATAGTAAGAGTGAATTTTTGGTTATAGGAACTCCACAACAGATCTCAAAAATAAGCATTGACGGTGTAAGAGTTGGATCCTCCAATGTGATACCCTCTGTTACAGCAAGGAATTTAGGAGTATACTTTGATACTAATTTAACCATGGAAACACATGTTAAAAATATATGCAAATCAACATACTATCTTCTGTACAATCTCAGACGTATCCGCAAATATTTTGATCAAGAAAGTATGAAATTGGTTGTACACGCTCTTATCACAAGTAAGCTTGATTATTGTAACGGGTTGCTGTTTGGAATGCCTGATTCTCTGATAGCTAAGTTACAAAGAGTACAAAATGCATGTGCAAGACTTGTCTATCGTCGGTCGAAATTCACTTCAACCGCACCTCTTCTGAGAGAACTCCACTGGTTGCCAGTCCGTCAAAGAATCTCATTCAAAATATTGTTAATCGTCTATAAATCATTGAGCGGTCAAGCCCCTAATTACATCAAAGAATTACTTCAACTCAAAGTCCAATCACACAGTCGTAGCCTGCGCAGTTCCACAGATAAATTACTGCTTCAGATTCCCCATGGCAAAACTAAAGTAACTCTTGGGGACCGTGCTTTTGCTATTGCCGCCCCCAAATTATGGAATAGCTTGCCAATAGAAATAAGAAGCACTCCATCTCTCAATGTTTTTAAATCCAATTTAAAAACTTATTTGTTCAACTGAGTGATCTTATTTTGTAGAATTTAGTAAAAAGGAGCTCTTAACCAGCGCAGCTGAATATATTTTGTATGAAAGCTGCGCTATATAAATCTATTATTATTATTATTATTATTATATAATACAAGTATATACATAGTGTAAATAAAACGGCTGGATAGCCCATATTCAGCTGTGCCAGGCACGACACTGCTGGTCTTCCATGGGGTCCAGGAATCATATACATAAATATAAAATATGACGTACAATTATTTACTAAATTAAAGGGTATAAGAAAAGGTACAATACACATTTATAAATGCTTAAACTCTACAAAATGGTAGTTGTGTGAAAGGACTACGAAAGTCCACCCCCCCCCCCCTCCCGAGTCTGGAATAGGTCAATTTATTATCAAGGTCTGGGTGATTGGGCATGTGAGTAGAACAACGTTAATTCGCGCTTAAAACTATTCAGAGTTGAGGCATTTCTAACAAGTACAGGGAGATTATCATAAGCAATAGCTCCTCTATACTTAAAAGTTCTTTTCAAAAATCCAGTATTAGGTTTAGGCGTATATAGTCTCCCGCCAAAGCGTAAGTGGTATTCGTGCACAGAGATACTAAAAAGGTCTGAAATGTAAACAGGGGTCATCTCATTAAGTGATTTAAACATATAAGTTAGCAAATGCTGATTTCTCCTGTCGTGTAACGATTCCCAGTTAAGGGCATTGTGAATTTCTAAATCGGGTATATGAGAGTCACGATTGATATGTAAAATCAAACGCCCAGCACGATTTTGGAGCTTTTGTAATATTTCAGTTAAATATTTGCAGGCCGAACCATATACAACATCTCCATAGTAGAAGTGGGGAAGAACAACTGCATTATATATTAGTTTTAATATAGATTCATTCAAGGTGCTTCTTAATCTACCAAGAAAGCTTACCATTTGTCCTATTTTTTTCACCATCTTATCAGTGTGAATATTCCATTTAATTTGGAATATAATATATGTATAAATAACACTATTTTTTTTCCTTCTGTTTTGACCTGGGAAATTTGACAATCGCGCAGGCCGATAACCCCTGCCCCCCCCATATATTATACTAATTATTATACTAGATCTCAGCACTGTATAATATATGTTTACTTACATTACACTGAAAAGGGCATTCTAATGCATTTACCGAACACATGTACTCCAAACAAACATGATGCATACTTTATAGACACTGTCTGTTGTCTATGCAAGGTTGACTTTTGGGTTTACCTTTATCCCTCCTTATCACCACTGTTTCTTTCCTCTAATACTCATCCAACGGTTTGCCAAATTAACTTTTCCTAGAGAGAAAGAGGGAGAGAGAGATAGAAAGAGAGACAGAAAAAAGAGAGCGAGATAGATAGATAAGTAGACAGTAAGATGTAGGTATGGGTCGGTGAGAGAGAGAGGTAGAGAAATAAAGCTTGAGCTAGGATAGGGCTATATGGATTCCCAAAACAATATTCCAATTTGATTGGAATATTGTTTGGGGAAATCCAAATTGAATTATATATTTTTGGAAATATGTTTTTTTAGTATCACAATTTTGTTTCTTTTCTTTTGTATAGCGTTGATCAACCTCAACCTTACATCAAGAGAAGAGCCAGATATTTATTGGCGTATACTTTTTATTCAAATCACCTTTGTATGCTATTACTCTACTCATAGATAAGAAGATAATTAATCTAGACCCACTTATTATTTTTATAATTATACTTTATAGAGGGGTTATAGCTCACCAAATAATTGATAATGCTCCCCTTCCCACAGAATCCAACACAACTTACACTGAATGTTCAACATTACATACAAATGACATGTGCCAACAAAATTGGTATAAAATGTATAGGGGCTGAGTGATGAGCATAGAAAGATAAGGAAATCAAGGTAAGTAGGCCCGACACCATGTGCGTAACACAGGTCACTTTGTGCAAATTAGAGATTCGGTATTTATTGCAGATGATTTCCAGCAAGTTTTTGTCAGGTTATTTTTTTTTCACTGGTTCAAACAATCAACCTATTGCATGTTAAATAATCCAGAATGAATGATAGACATTTTCTCTCGACATGCGATTCTCATACCAGAGCTCAAGATTAGCTTTAATCCTTGAACATTGATTTCGTAAATGGCAAACATTAGAGAAAACGTCATTATTTTGATAATTGGCATTTGTAACTGAATAAAAAGCTTTCTTGTTCACTAAATATTTGCAAGTTGTATTAACATGCACAATGTAAAAAAAATATTACAATGACTAGCATGACTATCATAAAATCAAAAACAGAACAACAAGAAATAATATATAGGCCAACACGATTGTACTGTATAGATACCTCGCCGTTATGTATTTTTGAAAATAGAAATGAGTACACTGAGTTTACTCTCTGATTTCAGTAAACCTTCCTAAAAACTTTAAAATATTCCCGTGGACAAAATGCCCTTTTGTTCATAACTTAAAAAATTCACAATTAGTTCCACACATTAAGTGGTATTTATGGAGCCTGTCTCAACCCTAAGAATTGTTGGTGTTTCGATCCGCTCAGCCCATCTGGAAATCTAGATACAAACCAAAAATGCCCCCCCCCCCCAACAAAAATAAATAAATAAATAAATAAATTTAAAAAAAAAAGTTGAAACGTGGTTTATTTTTTATTCGATATCAGTGATGCACACATGTTGCTGAAATGAAATAATATCCGGGATTTTTTTTCACTTTTCAGAGTCTTTGTGCGTTTTGGGGAAGATTACGAATTCCCAAATTTACAGTCATGCAAAACAAAGGTTTATTTAGAAGCCTGTATGTCAGGACCTGCACAACGGCGGGGCTCCTGCCCACCCCCCCCCCCCCCAACAAAAAAAAAACATTTTTGAAAAAATTTGTTAAAGAGAAGAAGAAGGAAAGGGAGAAAGAAAGTGAGACTGGCAGCGTCTCGTCGATCAGACATCCCACTCATGGATTCGAAACGAAACTCTCCGACGTCCGCAACCCGGATACTCCAGTCCAGACGGACAGCCATACGGACTAGCAGACCATCCATATCCACTCCCCGATGACTCAAGCCCACACGGTCATGTATTTTTCCCCGACGTCCGCACCCCGGTGACTTAAGCTCACGCACGCCAGAAGGACATACGAAAGCCTGAATAAATGATGGCAGCCGATTATTAAATGCGCATACTATTAAAAATAAGACACATTATTTATCATTAACTCTATAAATTGACACCGAAACTTCATGATATTAATTCCAACCAGCTCTAACATTAAATGACAAAAAAAATAACGAGTAACGAGCACATTAACCCCCCATAATTTTGCACTTCGCCAATGACAAAGGTCAAGATAAATCTTTATCTCACACACTGGGCAAGTATCAGAATCACAGAAACGTAGAGCAGCAGAAGTGAGAGCAAGACGCCCTCACACACAGCCTGGCGGAAATCATCGGAATCGATGGAAAGCGCCAATAAACCCAACAACAACAAAAACAACAACTATTCTCCACTCCTGACGACGGATAGTCAACCTGTTCGAAATGTCGAGCCACTCCCGCAACTCATCCTCTCCAAGTTCTATAGTTCTCCTTAGAACTATAAGCTAAGGAAGATAACCAACAATCTTTTTCAAGACTATACCAACAGTCCTTTTCACGACTGACAAACCCTCAAGAAAGATTACCGAGAATCCTTTTCAGGACTCTTCAATCCTCCCTCTCAGTCACATGGTGCACCCTCAAGCCTACTTTATATCTACATCACCATGCAAGCCGACACTTACAAGCAGTACGTGTCCTAATGATTACAAGTATCATAACTCATGTAAGATCTGTACTTACGAGAAGTTGTCAGGATTATTCCGTTGCGATGAGGACCTTTAGACTACCTTTGTATCAGCTTACGATCTAACAGTGTACACTTTGATTGCATGCAACTTTAATACCAGAGAGGTGCAGTGCGTATTGTGAAATATCAGGTAATTTCCGGGTCAGCAATACCATGGATCGGTGCACAAATTGAACATTGTTTCAAAAGAGAAGGAATTATATGAATTATCACGCGTGATGGTTTACAGAGTTGTGTTTAATCGTTCTTCAGTACGGTGGTTAGTGTGTAAAACCAAGCTTCGTGTCCACAATATGACATAAAGTGATGTTCATAAAATTCTCATGAAGTAAACCTAACGACTCTCACGTTACAGGGGCTGTAGCGTGGGAAAAGACGAATAGTCTCGTCATGCTACAGCCCCTTTACATTTCCAAAAAAAGTATATTTGTTTGTGAAAAGCATTATGATAAAACTAATGAAATACATATTTTTGCTAATGAACAGTGTTACATCGCCAATGTTTATACTCCTCTATAATGTTTATCAACCTGAAATTCCCCCATACTCCGTTATTCCCCTCGCCACTCTCTCTCTCTTTCTCTCTCTCTCTCTCTCTCTCTCTCTTTTTCTCTCTCCCCCTCTCTTTCGTTCTATTTCTCTCCCACTCTCACTTTACCGTCTTTCTTTACTCTCCCTCGATATATCGCCACTAAACAATCTCTTATCTATTTCATCATTTTCCTTCCAACTGCAATAACAATTATCAATGATTTTTGTATCAAACCATAATTATGTTATATTTTAATGTAAAAGTAACATGTTATTTATCTCTGTTTTCATAACCTATTATCAATAGTTTATTTGTATTGTGCAGGGCTCTCAGAGATAGCAGTAGTTTGTTATTGAACTGGAGAGGCAACCCTGCTGAAAAGCAACTTTAAAAAGAGAAATAAATTTAAACTTAAAACGAAGTGAAGGGACAACAAGTTTAAGAGATGACAAACCAGAGCGATATTGTTTTTTGTTCTTATTTGTATCTTTCTTTCCTTCTATATGTATTTGTTTTCCCTATTTATTGCAAAACTTAGAGCTTCGAAAAACAAGTGTGCCTTATGACATAACAAAAATATAAAAAAGTGTGCCTTGTGACTGCACATCGTATTAACTAATTCAACTTCTTGTCTGTCACAACAGCATCAAACCTAACCACTGCCAATACACCATGCCTTTAGAACTATACCCATATCCCCTTACCACTAGGTCATACATGTATAGCTTACCCGAGTATTACAACATACTGACAGAGTGTAAAATCATGTCATGCTTTATGATTTGGAGGTCAAAGGTGATGGTATTCTTTTCATCTACTCAATCTGATAATCTATTTATACCAAAATGTCCTATTGTTCGCTTTTAGTGTAAGCACGCGATGGAAATATATATTTGAACGGGATTCCCACCTTCACATTTCAAGAGATGCATGCTACCACCCATTTAGAAAATATGAGTGCACAAATAGAAAGGAAGACAAATACAAATCAGATATGTTATCATAACTTCTACACGGGAACAGCTTTTGTCTCTGCCTCTGAAGCTGTTTACAGAGCAATGAAAGAGAAGTCCAGACTTTGTAAAAGATTAGCTAATGCGAAGAGTTGTGTGATGTATATTACATCTCTGCGCTCTTCGATATCTTTTGCTTACATCATACTAAAAAAACAATCTGATGCATATGAGGAACACATGTATTCCCAGCAAATAATTTAGGTGATTACTTATAGGCACTATATGATATCCTAGAAGAGATAGAGAGAGAGAGAGAGAGAGAGAGAGAGAGGGAGAGAAAGAGAGAAAGCTTGAGCGTGGATAGAGCCGGTTTAATTCTACGAAAAAATTATTTCAGGAATGTTTATATAATATTTTAAATAGTTCATCAACCTCGAAGATAAAGCGGGGAAAGAGCCTTGTGTATCTTATTCTTGTTCCTTTTCTATTTCATTAATCTATGTCATAGGTCAGAACATAATCATAATTGTTTAATTTGCTCATTCTCACCTTTTTACTGTTCCTTTTTTGTATTACTCGCCTAACATATTAGCATCTCTCTTTTTCTCTCTCTTCCCTTCTCTGTCCGCCTCTCCAATCACTGTCGCTTGTTCTAAATCTACTTCTGCTTTATAACTCTACTTCAAAGCCGATTGAAGTTCAGCAGATATTTACTATTGCCCCCTTCCATTGTTTTCCGATCTCATCGAGTGAGTCCTAACGCTATAATATGACAACTATATAGGTACACACATCACACACTATGAATGAAGCCTGTTATGACCCAAAGAAGTTCTGGTGGTTCGGTCCGCTCGCCTCCTCTTGTAATTTCAAGCTACACAAATAATTTTGATTTTAATTTTGATTATGACTTTGATTTCAGATTTTGATTTTGACAAACGTAGGCCTATTTCTGTTTAGACGAGTATGCCTACAATGTAATATATCATTCAGAAGTCTTATGAAACACGGGTAATGAACTTGGTTTGACGGTACCTTCGAGTTCTACATTTCATTTCCCTGCAGCGTACGCTGTTGCGTAGACGGTGTTGTTCGCATTGTTTTGGGAGTGTACGTAGTGGGCATCTCGTACGAGTAGAAGAGTCTATGAATTGACTTTACTTGTATAATATCGTGAAATATAATCACTGCTGCGTGGTAAAGATAGGGGCGTGTATCACAATCCATATTTGCCCATTTAAAGAGACATAAAGGGCGATTATCAATTTCAAATTTAACCAAAACGAAGTCTTGCGATTACGATACAAACGTTGTGAGATCGTCTGCTAGTGAGCTACCATGTCCGAGTGTTCAAGAGTGAAGCGCGCCATCTCCAACTCACTGTTACTATGCATACATTAGTCAACCTATCTTTTCGACACCATAGCAGAGCGTCATCTGTTGGCGAGACTTGTTTACCATTACATCATGGTTGGTATGGGCCTAAAGGGGAATCCCCATTTTCGGGCCTATTTCTATGCACTGTGTCCTTACCTCAGTCTTCCCTCTCCATCCACCCTCTCTCTCCCTCTCACTCTCTCACTCTCTCTTTCTTTCTCTCTTCTATTTCTAACTCTTTCTCTTTTATTGTATATCCACATCATCCCATTTCTGTCCCTTATATCACTTGACCCTATTCCACGTACTGAGACCTATTTCTATGCATTGTGTCCTTACCTCAGTTCGTCCTTTCATGCTGTCTTTCATGTATACAGATCGGCTGCAACAATGACCACCTCATCTTCAGCATGTGGATAAGATGTGTTGTTACAATATGAGGAGTTCACTAACATGACATATCAAACATAACAGAAGGATAGAAGGGGGTTATATGATGCTTTACAGCATCGAAAAAAATCATTGCATTATAACCTTCCAACTTATCAATGTACTTGCTCAATTTTGAAACATTTAACCAAATTTGACAATTGATTTTTGCAAGAAGCTAGAAACATGGTCTTGTAAAATTAACCAATCGAATTTCAAGTTGACAATCAACAATTATCAAATTTAAATTCAATTTTCAAATCAAAGGTGTCGTTCTGTTTCTGATTCACTCCTTTGACATACACATTTTTCATTAATAATTGCATTGATATAAACATTTCTCTGTATAGTAATCAAAGCTTATTATTACCCACGTCCTCTTTGATTCTGATACATGGATAATGAAATATTATGCAATATTATACCAAGCATCCTTTGCCTCCTAAATAGCATTTGACTTCTTAGTCTGACATACAGACTACTTTAATCTTTACCTTGCAAACGAAAAGACCTTGTGTTGTGGTCGAGTGGATATGTCGCCGGACTGTCGATCACAAGGTCCGCAGTACGAGTCCCGCCGCCGCACTAATGTCCTTCGGCAAGACATTGATCTACATTTGCCACACTCCACCCAGGTGAAGTAAACATATGGAAACGTTTGCTTGTATTTGTCTCTTAAAAGAATTTGATCACGAACTGACTCCCACACGGTGTTGCGTGCTCAGGGGTCATAGGCCACTGGCTTCATCGGGCAGGTAGTTCCATTATGTGAATGGGTAAATTAACTATTACAAAATGAGGGGACACATTACATTGTACAATAGGGACACACATTGTTTTTATTGTGCAGAACATACTCTTTTATTGACTTACTTATTGCATGGAACTATAAAACCAAAATGCATTTTGTATTCTAACAGTTGGAGTACAAAGAATAATAACAGGTAAATGAAATGCATAAACACCACAAACGCCTGGGGAAGAAATTCATAAATTTGAATACGATGAAACTATAAAACCAAAATGAAATTTGCGTTCTGGCAATTGGAGTACAAAGCATGATAGTAGGTGAATGAAATGCTTCAATAGCAACACAAAGGCCTGGGAAGCTAGGAAGCATCCATAAATTTGAATAATTTAGTTGATAAACGACTCCGCATGTGGACGTTTGTTGGAGCAGAAAGCAGTGGATTCTTAACAACACGAACCCATTTAACAGAATGTCGGAACGTTAATTAAATTTGGCGCGGTTGGAAAATGCATCTTTCTACCCTGCGACTTTAATGGTACGATCCAGTAAATTAAAACAGTAAAATGGGTCTTATTTTAAAATTACTCATTAAACAAAACCCAAAACTTCAGTGATATCAGAACAAATATGTTATATCTTACTAATAATTAAAAAAAGATGTATAAATATTGTGAAAGTGTCGCATTTTACGATAAAAGACACCGATTTAGCGAAGATGACGTCATTAGTGCGCTTGCATCAGGGAATTCAAGGTCAAAATGTCAATTCACACGCTGATAAGTTATTGGTCGAGCCTTTTTGTTTCCTTTATTCCGACAAAATTATACAATCAATCAAAATAAGTTTGATACCAGAAGAAAGCTAACGATTAGTATTTTCATTAACCGCTTGCCCCAAAGTCTCTTGACCACAGTGAAACGAGTGAGAGCTTGCGAGAGCGGCCAAAGTGTGATTGAAACTCGCTTTTTGCTCTTCTCCAACGCAAAAAGAGACGACATTGTGCTGGATAAATGTATTTTTTCCGACAAAAGTACAGAAAATTTGCATATGGTCTTTTTATATTATACTTTATGAAATGTTACCCGAGTGACTTCCGGGCGCCCCAATGCTGGAAAGAAACGCACATTTTAGAAAACTTCACTTTTTCATGGAAAAATGCTTATTTGTTCTATGCACACAAGTCAGATTGAGCGGATGATACAACAATTCCATATGGGGTACCTGGTAGGAATTTATTCCTTAAAATGCTAGAGCGCCGTATGGCAGCCGTGCTAAAGCCAGGGTAATAATCGGGAGCGCCAGGAGGGTCAAATCTGACTGAAATGAGCGCTATACAAGAACCCACTATTATTAGTATCATTATTATGTTTTAGGCACTACACAAACCACCAAATGAGCTACTAATAGCAATAGACCTGTAGCTAGAGAGCACAATAAAAATGTCCAATCGATTCGGTCAAAGGATTGTGATTATTCTGATGATAAGCTAACAGCTCCTGAAAATGAAATGGTGATATTACGATGATCAAGGTGATGATGATGATGATGGTAATGAGGATGATGATGTATCATCACTATGATAAATTATATAACCATAGTGATTATACACTAACATCCTCGTCATCCTAATCATCACCATTATTATCATCATCATCACCATCTCAGTCATTATCATAACAATCAGCAATGGTGATAGCGATTTAACCTATTGTGAGGCTCTAGTGCCAAGTAAATGCTTGGTCGTAGGAGGGTAGGCTAACCTTTCTCTGGTCAAAATGAGGATGTTTATTGATCATGATACTCTTCAATGTAGTATTGATGCATGATCTTATAAACATTATTACTGCGATAACGCTCATTAATCTTAGGCACGATCAAATGTCTAGTTCTTTGTTTGTTTTTATTTTTCTATTTTGTTTTGTAATGGTGTCTCCCCATTCCCTCCACCTCCGCCTCGTTTTCTCTCTTTCTCTCTCTTTCTCTCTCTCTGACGCTCTGTCTACATTTCCTCTTTCTCTCGCTTAATTCACTTAAACCTATTTCAACTACGCTTAATGATTGTAAATTTTTCTATTTGTAACACATATTTTTATGTGTTAGTTCTTTGATTTTAAAATTCATACTTGAAGAATGACAAAATCTACTAAAGTAGTTGAGTACGTTTATTTTAATTGTTTGAGCTGATGAAATGGAAAGCCAGGTTGACATTGTTTACTTTGCATATGTTCCCGGCAATAGAATATTAACATATACCATGAAAATGAACAAAATAAACATTACTACCAAACTACTTGCCAAATATCGGAATGAAAATGAACGAAATAAAAATGACTACAAACTACTCGTTAATATATTCCAGACCGAAAGTGAAAAAAATTAACACGAATACGAAACTACTCTTTAAATACAAGAACGAACATGAACGAAATAATCATGAATAACAAACAACTTGTCATATATGATAATGAAGAAGAAAACAAACTGAAAAAAAACCTTCTCTTGAGATTCCAGTATGAAAATTATAAACAAAATAAACATTACTACTAAAGTACTCTTCATAGTAAGGAGTGTGTCGTCAATGCTTGGGAATTACACTTTACAATTCGATAAGTGATATTGTTAAACTAAATAAAGACAATCATTGGATAAAATGAAACAGTTCATTTGCTGACAAATCATTACAATGGAGATAATGTAAAGACATATTTATATAACTAGTTTCCTCTTTATCAACTGCAGTTACGAGCAGAATTATTTGTTTCCATTCTAAATCCAGTGTAACCGCATTTGTTACACTTTCAAATATCTAGGACTGAAAGCTAGAACAAAGTGAAGTTACATTTATATAGACCTACAGTGTAATGTAAGATAATCATTGTTCCATATCCCACGATATCTAAGATCGTTCAATTTAAAATGTGTTTTTTATAAATAAAATCATATATAGTAGGCTGGGGGTGCACCATGTGTGTGTGAGAGAGAGAGAGAGAGAGAGAGTCCTAAAAAGGACTCTGAATCGGTAATCTTTCTTGAGGGTTTGTTAGTCCTGAAAAGGACTGTTGGTATAGTCTTGAAAAAGCCGTGGGTTATCTTTCTTAGCTTATAGTTCTAAGGAGAACTATAGCGCTTGGAGAGGATGAGTGGTGGGAGTTGGTCAGGACTCCTCAATCCTCCCCCCCCTCTCTCTCTCTCTCTCTCTCTCAGATGGTGCACCTGCAAGCCTACTGTATATCTACATCACCATGCAAGCCGACACTTAAATGCAGCAATAAAATCATGCATTGTAACATACATGAAATGTTGAATTGTACATAACTTTACAATCATGACGTTGATATAACGTTAAATAGCATACCATACGTAGAAATGAAAAGTAATACATTCAGTTTTAGAACAAATAGTTCTAACATTAATTATAGTATGAGTTTCATGGTTAAAATATACTTCAACAGGAACAGTTCCAACATTGGTAATGTTAATTTAATAAAATATATTACTCAAATGTACAACTTATTGAGGTTTAAATGTAAAAGAGAAAAGTACGAGCCGATATATATTTAATAGCGGTATGCAATCTAATAACATAAAAAACTCATACTAAGTTCCGATTTGATAAATATGCAAGATATTATAAGGTTTACTGAATCGCCTGTTCATATATCTGATTTGAGTACATACAGCAATGTAACATGAATTCACAGGCAATTGTAATAATATCGCAATAAAAGGAATGAATTAATAACTGTAATCAATAATACATTAATATTGTGAAATCAACGTCTCTTTTCATGACATTGTTCATGCAACTTCAACATATTGGGTCATAACCCTCCTTGGTCCAGCTACATGTACACATCATTGAAATTATATTGATAAAAAAACCTGCTAAAAACCTTAAACAATTAGGGACAACATATGTCCCTCCAAAGTCCTTCATACAATCTCGCGAAGACTTTGAAAATGAAAAACAAATATTATAGCGACGCATTTCTTATCGATGTCAAGCTATTCTGTGTTTTTTTAAACACGAAATGATATCACTGTTTTAAATGGCTAAGCCTAAGGAGACTAAGTATAGATTTTTTTCTGTTTCTTCTAGAATGAGTTTTTATTTCTCAATTCATGCTTCATTTTAATGCCATACATGTAACATTGGCAAACATTAAAGCTTCCGAAAAGAAAATTTCATTAAAATCAAGATTAATCGTATATAAAGATTATAAACATATAAGATTCACATTTTTGGTACCCCATTTGATAATTCTAATTTACATTATTATATTAAGAAATACTTAATACTAAAATACAATACTCTGTAATCATTGAAAATTCCCAAATATTTGATTACGGGTATGGTGTTAACAACTTTTTAAAAGTCACTGGGATCTCGAAATAATATAATGTAAAATGAATATTGTTTAGTATTCAATATGTTTTCCTTTATGAAAATACAAGTGCTTTAATTTAACATCAACTGAGTTATATGAACAATCAAATAATCCTATATCCCGTTGAGGCTAATTAATCCTGCAATATGAGGAATTACATTTCTTTAGATGACTCATACAATAAATCTCTTCTTGTACACAATAAGCTTCTCTCCGTCACACGCTACAAGGTTACCTGAAGGAGTTACGAGGCACGGGACGAGTTGGTTAGTGACGCAGCTTCGGTCTGATGACTCGTATTCCACGATCCTCCTTGCCTGGATGATACCATCACATGATACCTGATCAACTGCGTAGATAGTACGCTCTTTATCCAAGTAATCCAAGTATGTGATGTAGAGTGTGTCTGTCAGTGTGCCAACACGACAATATGACCTACACCACTCATCAGAGTGAATGACAAACTTCTCTTCTCCTGATTTTGAGATGACAGTGAATTCATTATGACCTGTCTGCACAACCACGTCGCCTGATGACAAGGCTTGTATCCCACCCCTCACCTTCTTGCCCTGCTTCGTAATAGTGTTTACTATCTTACCATCAGCAGGTTTGATGACGTATATATTAGACTGAAAGCTCTGAGCAGCGAGGATCATCCCATCCCTGTCAACATCAACGTGCACACTAGTAGTATCAGAACGGTTATTCCTCGGTATGCTGATGTCTCTAATCACCTTCCAATGTCTGTCATAGAGAGTGATGCATCTATCCAAGCTGTCACCCGTGCAGTCTCGTCTCCTCTTACCACATACTGTTACGTTGTTGTCTATGGGGGCGCATGATGTAATATACATGGTACGATCTCCTTCAATGACTTTCTGTGTGTGTTCAGTGTTGATATTTGTAACATACATGGCTTGGTTCATGTCGTCCCGCACACATATCTCATCATTACTGATCAAACCACGCACCCGTGGGTCATTAACAATCGATGGAATGTGGATTGACTTGACAAGCTCCCATTTACCGATATAGCCATCAATTCTTCCGTAGTGTTCCCCACCTACTTCACCCTCGACAAACTTCACTTTCTGAACTTCACGCTGTATTCGGTCAAGACAGTCGTTGACATCTTGTTGAATATTCAAATTTAAATTGTCATCAATCGATGCAAATACTTGAGGAGCTTCATTCACTAATGTTTTGTCATCTTGTTTGATTCGTTTTATCTTGGCGTCAACACTTTCCATATTGCTGAATGCATGCTGATTCTTAAGTGTGAGATTTTTTATCTTTTTAGCAACCACCTCGCTAATTGCCTTTGTTTCTGATTCGACTTTGGCTTGGCTTTCTTTGATTGGTAGTTGTTGTTGTTCTGCTTCTTCGTGGCATAATTTGATCCGTCTTTCCCTCTTTTCGTTAATTATTTGTATTTCTTTATCCGCCTCCTCGTGGATCGAACGAATCGATCGTTTCTCTTTGTCTTTCATAATCTTTAATTTGTCGTCGAATGCCATCCTAAGTTCATTGTTGACTGCTTGAAAATGGTTACTTGCAAAGGTTGCAGTGGACTCTAGTTTAGAGGAGAGCGCTTTCAGTTGTTTCTTCATTTCCTCTATCTCTTGCTGCTTGTCATCCAGTTTCCTCCTCCTCTCCAAGATGACATCCTCGATGTCGTCTAGCTTACATGGTTTGTGGCAATGCTCTTTGGTAGCGCATGGATGACATACGGGGATTTTGTGTTCTTTGCAGTAAAATTTGATTGGCTCCCCGTGTTTGTCACATGACCATGTCATGTCATGACCTTTTCTAGTGTGTAGCTTGACCTTTTCATCTCTCTCTCCTGGGAACTTAGACGCCATGATGCGGAGCAAATGGTAGCAAGTAACCTGCATCGTTGATAGTAATACACATTGAATTAGAGAAATGACTTTAGGAGAAGACATAGAGAAGCGGATCAGGAAACAGAGAGAGAGAGAGACAGAGACATGTACAGGGTGAGGAAAATAAATACATAGAGAAAGCAGAAACATAGAACAGAATATCAAGCATATCATATAATCTTTACTTTATTATTCTGCTTTCTGTAGGTAGCCGTATAACATGTTTCTGAAATTTGTCGCCTGCTTCATCCGTTCCTTTAGTCAGGTGTTAGTGCAGGTGTGTGCTAATTAGCTTGTGTGATAGTTGCAACTAACTGAAAAACTAGGCATGACATTTTTCTTTGGCCCTTTCGCTTAATAGAACAGAGCCATATATTCAAGGTTAATACCCTGTCATCGACATATCTATGAATGTGATCTTTAACATATATATTCAGGAGCAGAATTAATGCATGACAGTGTTTGAAAAATAAATACTTCGACTTGTTTACGGGCAATAGAACAAAGAAAGTTTGAATGAAAAAGCTTGTTTAAACCCAATACAATTATATTAAACAAAAAGGAGGTATAATTTATATGGTATGAGAAAGAGAGTTTTGTGTGTATTTGTCATCTTGTTGGTGAGGTAGATGAATGGAATATTTGTAAAGCGCTTAGTGACGTCCGAGATGTATTAACCCTAATTTGAAAAAAGGGAATTGGTCAGGGGGCTCAGGGCGTACAGTGAAGAGAGCGTAAGATATAGAGAATCAGAGCGACATTGTCCTTCTTTCTCTCCTTATTTCCTTCTTTTCTTCTTTGCCGTGCAAATCGAAAAAAAGGTATAATTTGTAATGTGAATGCGAATTCAAATAAAGACTTGAAACTGCCATAATACATTCCCATATAACGTATCGAAACTATCAATACCACAGCATATCCCCTAATCACTATGTAATATCTTCATAGCTTACCCGAACCATGAACCTAATACTTCATGCCCGAACATTCCAATAATTTTACTGACAGAGTGTGAAAGCATGTCATGCTTTATGATATGGAGTTCAAAGGTGATGATATTCTTTACATCTACTCAATCTGATACTCTATTCAGACCAGCATGTCTCATTGTTCGCTTTGAGGTAGGCACGCAACGAAATGTCATATGAACGGGTTTCCCACCTTCGCGTTCAAGGGATGTACGGAGGCCTAGCCCATATTTAGACAATATGAGTGCACAAGTAGAAAGGAAGACAAATGCCAATCTCATTTTTTATCATAACTACTACATGATAACACTTTTTCTGTGCCTCTAAAACCGTTTACAGAGTTATGGACGTGAAATGAAGTGCAGATGATTTGCTAATGTGAAGAGTTATGAGGTGTATAGTAGATTTCTGCGCTCTGTAGTATATTTTTGCTTCCATTATACAGTGCTTCCTAGAAAAAACGATACCGAGAATTAACGATGTTTTATCATATCTTAATCATAAATATAATTATATACCTCACTTAAGAAATCCAGCCATCTGATTGGTCGAATTGCATTCATAAACTTCAACTGTTCCTGTAAAATTCCCGGTAACCATGCATAAAACATTTCAATATTTTTAATAACCATGGTTATTAAAAAAATAGGTCAGTCTCCATGGTTACCCCATAGGTTTACATGTTAAAAAATGGTTTGAGCGATGGAGGATACCATACGTGTGCGAATAATTGGTCGGCAATTTCAATACAATTGAATCTCGATCGATCTTACCGACAATTTTATCTTGCATTGTTGACATGAAGACGAAAATTAACTCTCAAAAACAAAAAAACAACATCTGCCGATAGATCTTGATCTAAGTTCGTGCCAATATGCATTGCAAAAGTAAAAGAAGGGTCCGTTTCATGGAGCTTTTGCGAAGCATTCATCACACGCAAAGCCGGTTTCAATTCATTTTAATGTATATATAGTACAAAACTGCCAAGAATGTTAATAACGCGCGATGGCCGAGAGGTCTGAGGCGCTGACTTTAGATAAATCACCTTTTGTACGCAAGAGTTCGAATCTCATCTTGGACCAAAAAAAAAGTATTTTTTATTTTTTATTTTTTAGTCTATTTTTTTTCGGCATATAAAAGTATTAATGACTGCTTTAATATTCGAGAAATAGTTGTTTTCATACGCTCTCGGGAAGGTTACAATTGGGCTATTCCCCTCGGCAAGCCTCGGGGAATAGCACAATTCTAACCTTCCCTTGAGCGTAATAAAACAACTATTTCTCTCAAAGCAGTCATTAATACTATATTGATAAATGACACATATTTAGAAAGCTTAGATCCTACTCTTTCATTTGATGCAACTCATATAATGCATATTTCACGCATGAGTGATTAAAATCAATTGGAAGAGAGGAAAACAAAAAATCATTTGGCGTACGATATCTGAATTTCAAAGAGAAAATCACATTTCTAGAAAGTTGAGTTTCTGCCCTTTCATAATGATACCTCAATAAAAAAGGAAAAATGAGCTAGGAATAACAAAGTTCTGTTTGTTTAAAGTAGTGCTTTCATTTCCATGATTTGATTAAACGAATTCGTTTTCACTGGCTGCCTGCCATATCAAAAAACGAAATTAACAAAAGACTTAACTCCGTTTCGTTGATAATTAGCCGTAGATGAAAGACTTCATGCATGGCTGATTGTCAACGAAACGAAACATTGTATCTCCAAAAACAACCCCCTTTTCCCCAGAGAGAAAGAGAACGAGAGAGAGAGAGAGAGAGAGAAAGAGGGGGGGGGGATAGATAGATAAATATATAGAGAAAAATGGAGAGCAAAAGAGAGTGAGATTTGGGTTTATAGCCCAACAGATGATACGCTCTCGTCCCGCCTACAGACTGTCTTCCTGTGTCTCTCTGTCTCACTCTCTGTCTCTGTCTCCGTCTCTCTCTTGCTCTCTCATTTTTGTAAATCTCTCTTTTGAAGAGATTAGACCTTCTCTCATCCTCTCTCTCTCTCTCTCTCTTCCTCTTTTCATCCTGGCCTCTCTCTTTCTCTGTCACATACCCAGTCTCTTGGTCTGTTGGTTAGGCCATGTGACTTTCTTTCTCTCATTTAAAACATAAACATGCCTCAAAAACATTTATTGAATAGAGCATCGAATAACATACTGAATGAAAAATAACTTTCGAGAATTGGGGATATATATCAATTGCGCAGTACACGATTATGGCTAGTTTTATTTGGAATTTATACAGTTATTGCATAGTCGATGAAAGTTCACAACGTTGAAAAAAAAACTTTATAACAATCCACAGTTTAACACAAATATTATCGATTTGTGCTCTAGTATAAAGCGTTAGTCTGTATGTTGATATACACAAAATAGCATGCAAATAAAATCCATTCCGTTAATGTTGCAGGACGCCATATGTAGCATTATTTGACTTTTATTAATCGAAATGCATTATTAAAATATTAAGTTGACTGCAAAGAACCGCGAGGGTGACACCGACATGAACGAGGAGTTGAGGAGAATTAGTCAGGACGGCAGAAACACGAATCTAGATAGAATATCAAGCATTGCTTTTAGTGTTTACTTTGTTATTTGTTCAGCTTTTCCGATTGCTTGTCAGTTCATTACGATGTATAGAGTAACGGTTAAATACAATGAAACTAATGCCAGGTGAATAATAAACGCTAATCAAAACAGTCAACCTGTATAGCGCGTCTCTGTTGTCGCCATATCGTTTGACTTTGGCGATCATGCTGTTCCACAACCCTCGGCTTCTAGCCTTCTGTATTAGTACCACTCCCAGTTCTCTCACCCATCTCTCTTCTAACAACTTCTGCAGACTGTCCATCCAAAGTATCCTCCTTTCTCCCCTACTCCTTCTTCCCACATTTTTTCCTGTGAAAGCAAGATTCTCTAGGCCTTCTTTACGTGTAATGTGACCCATAAACTTCAACTGCCTAATCAACATCTCACGTATCATTTCCTTTGCACTCCAGCTCGTGTAAGAACTTCCTCAGTACTAACTTTGTCAGTCCAGGGGATGTTCATCTTTCTTCTTAAAAACCACATTTCGCAAATTTCCAAACACCTTTTAGTAAATTCTTAATTGTGTGTCATAATGATTACAAATATCATAATTCATGTAAAATCAGTACTTACGAGTAGTTATCAGGATTATCCCGTTATGATGAGGACTTCTCTCTTCTATCAGCTAATGATGTAGTATTACAGTGTACACTTTAATTGTACGCAACTTACAAGAGAGGTGTAGTGCGTATTGTGAAATATCGGGTATTTTCCGGCTCCGCAATACCATGGATCGGTGCACAAATTGAACAAAGTTTCAAAAGAAAACGAATCATACAAATGTTTACGTCACTAAGGTCAAAGTGCTGTGTTTTTAGGTGTTCTCAGTTCGGTGGTTAGTGTGTTAAACCAAGCTCCAAGCCAACAATATAACATGAAGTGATACTTATGATGTAAGTTATACGACACTCATGTTAAATTTCTCAATCCGTTCTCTTTATATAACATTATGATCAAAATACTGAAATACAGGTTTATCATCATGAGTGTTACATCGCTAATTTTAATATTGACGTTATCTAAAGAGAGAATATTCAGGAGCAAAATAAATGCATGGCAGTCTGTACAACAAAATACTTATACGAGTTGTTGGCGGGCAAGAGAACAAACACGTGATTTTTCCCCCGAGACTTTTTAAACAACTGTGTTTAATTAAATCTTTTTGTTTTTCAATAAATAGTTGTTTAAGCCAATCGAGCACTGGTTTTTCGATTTTGAACAACGTTGTTTACGTTTTTAAACAACATTCTTTTAAACAGTGATATTTTAAACACCGTTCAAACTGTGTAGCCCCATCACTCGAATGTTTTAAAGCAGCTTTTGTAGAACCGTTGTTGTACTATCCGGAGACTTTATCGCGTAAAGAATGAATATATGTATTCATGTACAGGTAAACATGATTTATCTCTCCCTCTCTCTCTCCCTCTCTTTCTCTCTCTCTCTCTCTCTCTCTCTCTATATATATATCTCACACACATACACACACAACCCCGTGCTCCTTCTTTTCATATGCGTTGTTTATATTCTAACTGAAGAGGCAATCCTGCTGAAGTAAAAGTGTAAAAAATGATGAAGAAACTTACGTTTGGAAAACCAAGTGAAGGGACAGGATGGACAGTGGAGATAGTTTAAGAGACAGATAATGATATTAATTGCGATATTGTCTTTTCTCTTCTTTCTATCTTTCTTTCCTTCTACACGTTTTTATTTTGTATTTGTTTTGGTAAGTCTTTGAGCAACATGTGAATTCGAGAAAAAAACAAGTATAGGGTGCCTCGTGACTGCACAAATCTGAGTAAAGAATTCAACTTGATCTCTGTCACAAGCATATCAAACATAACAACTACCGATTACACCATGCCTTTCTAGCTATACCCATACCCCCTAACCACTACCGATACACCATGCCTTTTAAACTATACCCATATCCCCTAACCACTGCCAATACACCATGCCTTTCTAACTATACCCATATCCCCAAACCACTATCGATACACCATGCCTTTTTAACTATACCCATATCCCCTAACCACTGCCAATACACCATGCCTTTCTAACTATACCCATATCCCCAAACCACTATCGATACACCATGCCTTTTTAACTATACCCATATCCCCTAACTACTACCGATACACCATGCCTTTCTAACTATACCCTTATCCCCTAACAACTACGTCATACCTTTACAGCTTACCCGAGTATTACAACATACAGACAGAGTGTAAAATCATGTCATGCTTTATGATTTGGAGGTCAAAGGTAATGATATTCTTTTCATCTACTCGATCTGATAAACTATTCAGACCAGAATTTGCCATTGTTCACTTTTAGTGTAAGCACACAATGGAAAGATATATAGTATATGAACGGGATTCCCGCCTTCACATTTCAAGGGATGCATGCTACCACCCATTTAGACAATATGTGTGCACAAATAGAAAGGAAGACAAATACAAATCAGATATGTATCATAACTACTACACGGGAACGGCTTTGTCTGTGCCTCTGAAACTGTTTACAGGGTGATGCACGTGGAATCAAGTGTAGACGATTTGCTAATGCGAATAATTGTGCGATGTATATTAGATCTCTGCGTTCTTTAATATCTTATTGCTTGCATCATACTAAAATAACAATCTGATATTAATGTGCATAGCACTTGACGAGAGCCAGAGTCATGCAAAATTAATAATCTGTAAAGACTTTGGGATTTGTGAGAAACTTTTCATTTCTTAAGAGGGTACCGTGACTAACAAAAAGTTAAAATAACGCTGCTCCAGAGAAATGTATTTCTATGCATTTTGAAAAGCGCTGGACAATTACCTAAAACTTACATCCTTCGTGGAAATTAGCAACCGCACTGGCGTTGCATACATTATAATAAAAGGGAAATGTGTAGTAATGAGGAAGACAACATGATATAGTATTTGAAAGAATATGGGTTCATGCAGGGGATCTTATGGGCTCGTAGCCATCTCTCAATATGTCAGATCGTCTTTTGCTATTAAATCCTGATTGGCCACGGGGGGTAATTGTCCTCGGGGGGGGGGGGGTAATTGTCCTAGGGGGTAATTGTCCTCGGGGGTAGTTGTCCTAGGGGGGTAATTGTCCTCGGGGGATAATTCTCCGGGGGGTAATTTTCCGGGGGGTAATTGTCCTTAAGAGGAAGTTGTCCTCGGGGGATGATTCTCCGGGGGGGGGGTAATATTCCAGGGGGTAATTGTACTTTGGGGGTAGTTTTCCGCGGGGTAATCTTCCGGGGGGTGATTGCCCAGGGGGTTATTGTCCTAGAACCGTTATGTGGTGTATATTTTTCTGCGCTCTTCGATATCTTTTTGCTTGAATCATACTAATAGAAACAATCTGATGCATATGAGAAACACATATATTCCCAACAAATAATGGAGGTGCGTTCTAATAGGCACTACATTATATCCTAGAAGCCGATTTAAGCTCAAAAGATAATTACTATTGCCCTCCTCCTCCCCTCCCCTTCCCTCTGTCTCTCCCTGTCGCTCTCTCTCTCTCTCTCTCTTCTTCTTCTCTTTGTCTTCGTCACTAACTTAGTCTCTCACTGACGCTTAATCTAATTTTACTTCTGTATTACAACTCTACTCGATTGATGATTATTGCTCAGCAGATGAATACTATTGCCCTCTTTATCTCTCCCCTAATACCACACCCACATATTATCTCACTCTCTCTCTTTTTGTCAACCTCCAAACCTCTCTCTCTCTCTCTCTCTCCCTTTCTATGTTCTTTACAACTACCCTGTTCTGTCATCAAGGAGCCTGTCTCGACTCTAAAAAGATTTGGAGGTTTGATCCGCTTGCCCCATTTTAACATTTATAGCAAATATTTGTATATTCGCTGTATTTAAACATAATATGAATTCTATCGATCTAAAAATATACTGTAGCACCTAAAGGAATGAAATATATATTATTTTAGGATAAGTTGTCATTTCCCAATCAATACTTAATTATAATCCCATTCTTTTGAACATTAGTCCTTATCAAGGCTTAAAAACAAAATCATTAAACTCTTAGTTAATCGAACATAAAGATTATTCAGGTTCATTCGGTTTATTTCAGAAATTATGTACAACATAAATACTCTCCAAAACGCGTTGTTTAATTATACATACATTTATAATTACTGTGAATGTAATTTCCATTATTTTATTAAAAAAATAAATATCACGTTTAGGTTGAAAGTTAAAATTGTTTATTTTATTCCGGGTATGGTGATGACAACTGATAAAAAAGTCACAGAAATTGCGAAGTAAAAACCATTAGTATTCAATATGTTAAAACAAGTTCCTTCATGAAAAACATATTTGCTTTAACTTTAACTGGGTTATATGAACAATCGAAATAGTTAATACTCCGTTAATGTTAATTAGGCCTACATTATTAATTTTTTTTTTATCTATTTCTTCTGATGCCTTATACAATAAATCTCTTCTTGTACACAAAAAACTTGTCTCCGTCACAAGCTACACGGTTACCAGAAGGGGTAACGAGACATGGGTTAGTGACAGAGCATCGGTCTGATTTCTTGTTTTCCACGATCCTCCTTGCCTGGATGTTACCATCACATGACACCTGATCAACTGCGTAGATACCACGCTCGTCATCCCAGTATGTGATGTAGAGTGTGTTTGTAAGTTTGTCAACGCGACACTTTGCCGTGCACCAAACATCAGAGTGTATGACAGCCTTCTCTTTTCCTGACCGTGAGATGACAGTGATTTCATTATCATCTGTATTCACAACGATATCACCTGATGACAAGGTTTGTATCTCATCATATACCTCTTTGCCCTGCATCGTAATAGTGTTAACTATCTTACCATCAGCAGGGTTGATGACGTAGATATTAGACTGATCGTCCTCTGCAGCGAGGATCATCCCATCCATGTCAACATCAACATACACATTAGCAGAATAGCCGCCATTCCAAGGTATGCTGATTTCTCTAATCACCTTCCATTGTCTGTCATAGAGAGTGATGCATCCATCCAAGCTGTCACCCGTGCAGTCTCGTCTCCACTTACCACATACTTTTACGTTGCTGTCTATGCGGGCGCATGATGTAATCAACATGTTACTTCCTCCTTCAATGACATTATGTGTGTGTTCAGTGCTGATACTTGTAACATACGTGGCATTGTTCCCATCGTCCACCACACATATCTCATCATCACTGATCAAACCACACACCCGTGGGTCATTAACAATCGATGGAATGTGGATTGACTTGACAAGCTCCCATTTACCAATATAGCCATCAATTCTCCCGTAGTGTTCCCCACCTACTTCACCCTTGATAAACTTCACTCTCTGAACTTCACTCCTTATTCGTTCAAGACAGTTGCTAACATCTTGATGAACATTCACACATAAATTGTCATCTAGGGATGCGAGTACTTGAGGAGCTTCATTTACCAATGTTTTGTCATTTTGTTTGATTCGTTTGATCTTGGCTTCAACATTATCCATATTGCTGATTGCATGCTGATTCTTACTTGTGAGATCTTTTATCTTTTTAGCAACCACCTCGCTGATTGCCTTTGTTTCTGATTCGAAGTTGGCTTGGCTTTTTCTGATGGGTAGTTGTTGTTGTTCTGCTTCTTCCTGACATAATTTGATCCGTCTTTCCCTCTTTATGTTAATTATTTGTATTTCTTTATCCGCCTCCTCGTCGATCGAACGAATCGATCGTTTCTCTTTGTCTTTCACAATCTTGATTTTGTCTTCGAATGCCACCTTAAGTTCATCGTTGACTGATTGGAAATGGTTACTTGCAGAGGTTACAGTGGAATCCAGTTTAGAGTCAAGCGCTTTCAGTTGTTTCTTCATTTCGTCTATCTCTGGCTGCTTGTCATCCAGTTTCCTCCTCCTCTCCAAGATGACATCCTCGATGTCGTCTAGCTCACATGGTTTGTGGCAATGCTCTTTGGTAGCACATGGATGACAAACGGGTATGTTGTGGTCTTTGCAGTAAAATTTGATTGGCTCCCCGTGTTTGTCACATGACCATGTCATGTCATGACCTTTTCTAGTGTGTAGCTTGACCTTTTCATCTCTCTCTCCTGGGAACTTAGAAGCCATGATGAGAAGCAAATGGTAGGAAATAACCTGCATCGTTAACAATAATACAAATTTAATTAGAGAAATGACTTGAGGAGAAGACATAGAGAAGCGGATCAGGAAACAAAGAGAGACAAAGACATGTACGAGGGGTGGAGAAAAAATAAATAGGAAGGCATAAATAAAGAATACAATATCAAGCATATCATATTCTCTTTACTTTATTATTCTGCTTTCTACTCATGTTGCTCGTGGGTATATTATGACTGATATATTCATATTGGGTAAGGCGATTAAGAATTTATTTCATTTCATTTCGCCTATTTCCATATTCAACAAAATGAAATAAAATATATGCAATTTCATTGTACATATTAAAACAATAAAACTTAACAATGTATTTGTAATTGTAATTGGTCCACAGTGTACAACAGGCATACACAGCAGGATGTTCGTAGAGGGGACTGCTAAAAAGCTAGGCTTGTAGATTGCAGCCCCTAAAATAACTTATAGTTGCAAAAATAGTATATCAATAATAAGGGATGATTATTAAATTAAAGATTAGGGGGAGCGTATTATCATTTAACTGGTACATAAACTTACCAAGGTTCTAACGATATATATCTGTTATGTTAAAGAAATTATTTTCGATGAATAAAACATCAGTATGGTATCTCCAGGACTTGTTACAGATAACACGCGCTGCTTTCTTTTGTAGAATAATACGTACCATATGGGTACATTACATTTGTATTGTAGCGCGTCCTTTCTGGACTCAGCACTAAATTCAACCAATAGAAGAGACAAGTATGATAACTTGGCTAACGTTCGATGCCTGTTTATATATTTTAGAGGAATTTTTTTCTTAATTGGTGGCTAACACTCGTAAATCTGAGGGGCGTTCTAAAACACTGCCTTTTTGACAAATAATAGTATTTGGTCAAGAACATTTTTATGGAAATCTTAAACTACCATGAGTTTTGTGTCATATGAAGAAAAAAAAAACATTTTGATACCAGTTTCAATGGAATCGGGATTAATTAACAAAATGATATTTCGAGAATACCCCTCCCCCCCCCCCCCAAACAAAAACAAAAACTTGTTTTTTACTTAAACTGTTGACGTCAATTAATCCCGATTCCGTTTAAATTGATATCAGAATGTAAATAATCTAAATAACCTTCTGAATTCATCAAAGTCAAGGTAGTTTAAGGTTTCCATGAAATATTATTGACCAAATACTAATACTCGTCAAATTGCCGTTTAATTTTGGCCCTCTGCTAAAAGGTACTATTTCCTTTTTGCAGCCAACCTCAAATTCTGTAGATTGTACCATTCGGTACAATTGGTCTGAAAATCAAGACTATTACTTTTGGGCTCTATAGCCCTAAAGTCGATTTGACAATTTGGGCTCTATAGCCCTAAAGTCGATTTGACAACTAATAGTCACTATTTTCCCACTTGAAGACATTTTCAAGCCTCACCTTTTTTAGGGAAGTTCTAAAATATGTATTATCTTTCAAATTCAGTTGGAATTTAACTTTTTTCATGGCCTGCAAATGGGACATAGTACCTTCAATAATAATAATAATAGCCTACTCCAAATTTTATTAAACCGAAACGGAAATTCTTTTTGCCCAATTGATCGTGAGCCCGGCAGCCACTGAGCAGCGCCAGATCGACGTTGCTCTATCCCTTACTGTTGAACGCCTAACAAGGTAGCAACAACTCCCATCTTTTAACGTCTTTTGGTATGACGCGGCCGGGGTTCGAACCCACGACCTCCCGGTTGTGCGGCGGACGCTCTACTGACTGAGCCAACACTCCGGTACTCCAGAGTAATATTACTCTGTTATATTAAGCAGAGGGCCAAAGTAAAACATCATGCTAAGTTGTTTAGTTAGTTGCCACAACCACACAAGCTAATTAGCACACTTGTTTATTTGACAGATTCTATCATAATACACAATGTTTCAGAGTTGTTTTTCTTTTCATTTTAGCAAACACCTGTAAATCGCAGGGGCCTCCTAAAAATCATATTTAAAACAAGAGGAAAAAGAGGAATAAGTTATGAGCAAGAAAGGTGTGTGTATATTTTTCATTTTGTTTGGTGCGGAATTGAATGGAATTAATTTAAAAATTAAGAGAATTGGTGAGGGGGCTCAGGGTGCACAATTCTAATTCGACAAACAAGTATAGTTTGCAGTGTAAATGCTCATATAAATAAAGACTTTAAACGACTAACTTCTCATCTGCCCGAATACATTTCCGTTATGTCGTATCGAACTTATGAGTACCACAACATATCCCCTAACCCCTCCGTCATACCTTACAAACTTACCGAGTATTACAACATGTTTACTGACAGAGTGTGAAATGAAGCATGTCATGCTTTATGATATTGAGGTCAAAGGTGATGATATTCTTTCCATCTACTCAATCTGATAATCTACTCAGACCAGAATGTCTCATTGTTTGCTTTTAGTCTAGGCACGCAACGGAATGTCATATGAACGGGTTTTTCACCTTCACATTCAAGGGATGTATGTTAATGCCTAGCCCATATTTAGACAATATGAGTGCACAAATAGAAAGGAAGACAAATGCAAATCTCATTTGTTATCATAACTACTACATGATAACACATTTTCTGTGCCTCTAAAACCGTTTACAGAGTTGTGAACGTGAAATTAGGAGCAGGTGATTTGCTAATGTGAATAGTTAAGTGATGTATAGTAGATCTCTGCGCTCTTTAATATATATTTTGTTTTCATTATACTAAAAGGCATTCTATAAAGGAACAAATGTATTCCAAAAAACAACGTGTGTACTTGATAGACACTGTTTACCTTTATCCCTCCTTATCGCCACTGATTCTTTTGTCTATTAACTCATCAGACGGTTTACCAACCCCCTATTTGCACGTCGACAGCTTTGACTGCAACGTGTGACGTCATTTTAAGGCACTGCGCATCCCTATTCCCCAGAGAGAAAGAGAAAGAGAGAGAGAGGGGGGGGTGAGAGAGAAAAAGAGAGAGAGAGACAGAGAGAGAAAAAGAGAGAGAGAGAGGGAGAGAGAGAAAGAGAGAGAGAGAGAGAGAGAGAAAGGGAGAGAGAGTAAGAGAGAGAGAGAGAGAAAGAGGAGGTGAAGAGATAGATAGATAAATATATAGAGAAAAATGGAGAGCAAAAGAGAGTGAGATTTTGGTTTATAGCCCAACAGATGATACGCTCTCGTCCCGCCTACTGTCTCCCTGTGTCTCCCTGTGTGTGTGTGTGTGTGTGTTTCTCTCTCTCTCTCTCTCTCTGTCTCTCTCTTGCTCTCTCATTGTTTTAAACCTCTCTTCTGAAGAGATTACCCTTCTCTCATCCTCTCTCCCCCTCTCTCTCTCTCTCTCTCTCTCTCCCTCTTTTCATCCTGGCCTCTCTCTCTTTCTCTGTCACATACCCAGTTTCTTGTTCGGTTGGTTAGACTTTCTTTCTCTCATTTAAAACATAAACACGCCTCAAAAAACATTTATTGAAGAGAGCATCGAACAACATACCGAATGAAAAATAACTTTCGAGAATTGGGGATATAGGAATCAATATATAGATTGCGCGGTACACGATTATGGCTAGTTTTCTTTGGAATGTATACAGTTATTACACAGTCGATGGAAGTTCACAACGTTGGAAATAACTCTAAAACAGTCCACAGTCCAATGTTATCTATTTGTACTCTAGTATAAAACGTTAGGCTGTATCTTGATATACACAAAATCGCACGCAAAGAAAATCCATTTAGTACAAATGTTGCAGGACGCCAAACGTAACATTATTTGACTTTTATTAATCGAAATGCATTATTAAAATATTAAGTTGACTGCAAAGAACCGCGAGGGTGACATAGACATGAACGAGGAGTTGAGGAGAGATTAGTCAGGACGCCAGAAACACGAATCTAGATAGAATATCAAGCATTGCTTTTAGTGTTTATTTTGTTAATTGTTCTGCTTTTCTGATTGCTTGTCAGTTTATTACGATGTATAGAGTAACGGTTAAATGCAATGAAACAAATGCCAGACGAATAATAAACGCTAATCAAAACAGTCAACCTGTATAGCGCGTCTCTGTAGTCGCCATATCGTTTGACTTTGGCGATCATGCTGTTCCACAACCATCAGCTCCTAGCCTTCTGTATTAGTTCCACTCCCAGTTCTTTCACTCCTCTCTCTTCTAACAACTTCTGCAGTCTGTCCATCCAAAGTATCCTCCTTTTTCCCCTACTCCTTCTTCCCACATTTTTTCCTTTCAAAGCAAGATTCTCTAGGCCTTCTTTACGTGTAATGTGACCCATGAACTTTAACTGCCTAATCAACATCTCACGTATCATTTTCCTTTGCACTCCAGCTCATGTAAGAACTTCCTCATTACTAACTTTGTCAGTCCAGGGGATTTTCATCGTTCATCTTAAAAACCACATTTCGCAACTTTCCAAACGCCTTTTTAGTAAATTCTTAATTTTGTGTCATAATGATTACAAGTATCATAATTCATGTAAGATTAGTACTTACGAGTAGTTTCAGGATTATCCCGTTGTGATGAAGACTTCTCTACTATCAGCTAACGATGTAGTATTGCCGTGTACAGTTTGATTGTATGCAACTGACAAGAGAGGTGCATTGCGTATTGTGAAATATCGGGTATTTTTCTGCTCCGCAATATCATGGATCGATGCACAAATCGAACAATATTTCAAAAGAGAAGGACTTGAATGTATGATCACGCCACTGGTTCAAAGTTTACAGCGTTGTGTTTATTTGTTCTTCAGTGCGGCGGTTAGTGTGTAAAACCAAGCTTCGTGTCCACCACAACACATAATAAAAAGTTTTGATCATGATCTAAGCCGAAGGACTGCCGTGTAAATATTTTCACATCCACCTTCTTTATATAGCAATATAATCAAAATAATGAAATACAGGTTTTTTCCTCATGAACAGTGTCACATCGTCAATATTCATACTCATCTATGTTTATTAACGAATATAAATTTAAATTTCAAGAGCAGAAGGAATGCATTGTAGTCAGTACAAAGTAGATACGTGCACGAATGGATTGCGGACAAGAGAACAAAACGTTTTAATAAAAGAAGCTTTTAAATCCAATAGATTGACATGACATGAAAAAAAAGAGAGGAATAACTGCTGTTATGATCATAAAATATGCGTGTGTAGCAAAGAGATGGAATTAATAAATATCACGTTTTTAAATAAGTAAAAAGGATAGGGCGGAAAGTGTAGAGAGTCTAAGAGATAGAGAATGAGAGAGACAGTGTTTTTTGTTTCTTCTCTCTTTCTTTTTTTTCCTTTCCGTGCAAAATTTGAAGTAGCATGCGAATTCGAAAAACAATTAGAGTGTGCAGTGTGAATGCATATCTTACTAAAGACTTCAAACGTTAAACTTCTTATCTGTCACAATGCGTTCCGGTATAGAGTGTCAAACCTAATATATGCAAGTATACACCATGCCTTTTTATCTACCCAGTCCTACAACATATCCCCTAACCACTACGTCATACCTTCGTAGCTTACCCGAGTATTACAAGATACTGACAGAGTGTAAAATCAAGTCATGCTTTATGATATGGAGGTCAAAGGTAATGATATTCTTTTCATGTACTCAATCTTTTAGTCTATTCAGATCACAATTTGCTATTGTTCAGTTTGATTCTAGGCACGCAATCACCTATTTCTCTCTCTCTCTCTCTCTCTTTTTTCTCTCTCTCTCTCTTTCGCTCTCTCTCATTTCTCTTTTCTTTCGGCCTCTCCCATCACTGTCGTTGAATCTAGATCCACTTCTTTTCTATTAAACCCTACTCGATAGTACGCAAATAATTACCGTTGGTGACGGTGATGGGACAAACTATCACTTCAGAGGCAATCTGAATGTAGCTATCCTTCCGAAGCGAGGCTGATGAAAGATAACGTATATACATTCAGATCGCCGAGGAAGTGATAGTTTGCCATCGGCTGACACCAAAAGGTTAAAGAGGAGAGCAATACACAACGTAAACAATTAAAGTGCGTTGCACTGTGTAGATAGTACTACTATCTACACAGTGCAACGAACTTTTTTTCTCCAATAAATGATGGGCGAACTATCTTTCATCACGTGATTTACTGTTGGCCAATCGTAGAGCAAGATTCTTAGTATGTGGAATATGATCAATTATAGATCAACAGATAGCAACCATTCCCCTCCCCACCCCACCCCCCCCTCTCTCTCTCTCTCTCTCATTTAGAAGTTTAGTTCATTAATTTTGAACATGAAATTTGTGATTGACATATGAGAGAAACAATACCTTTCTTACCGTCCGATTGAGCCGGGGAAAGGGGGGGGGGGGATACTAAGAATCGGTTCGGACTACGGACGATGGTGCGCAGCTTGAATCATTGAACCTATATATTAACCAGGGACTATTTGCATTAATTTTCATGTTTTTGTTTGTATGGATGTAAATAAGTTGGGGGAGGAAAAGTAGTTGGTATTGTTTTTAGCTGTGTGCTTGTTATGCGATGTGTGGGCGTGTGCGTGAGTGTGGGTGTGTATGTCTGTTGAGAGAGTATTACAATGAAAGAATGGAGGAGAGAGAAAATATAGAGATGGGGAAAGAGAATGAGAAAGAATGGAGGACAGAGAGAGATAGAGAGAGAATGAATGAGAAAGAACGAGAGAGAGGGAGAGAGAGAGAGAGAGCTGGAGAGAAAAGAAGTAGGGAGAGGTCTAAAGTCTAAAGCCAAATGCATATATAGCTCCATACGTACACGAGTAAAATGCCATGTATTATTTAGTAGTCTTACCAAACATGGTTAATGACCTTTCATGGTACTTTTCATTTCCCCGCAGCGTGCACTGTTGCGTAGACAGTGTTGTTCAAATTAGGGACTTTTAGATTCGCACGAAGACAATAGGTCTATGCTACGATCGACGTCCTGTTAATGCACTGCCGTGAATGGACGTCACACGTATTAGTCCACGCAAATCTAAAAGTCCCTATTGTTTTGGTTGTACGTCGTGTGTATCTTGTATGAGTAGAGGTTGCTATGAATTTACTTTACTTGTATAATATCAGTAATTAAAATTCAACTACAGTTGTGTGGTAAAGGGGCTTATATTAGATAGCTTAGACAGATACCGAGATGTGATTGGTCCAGAGCTCGTCACGTGATATCAATTGCGAGGATCCAAATTGTTATATTTTCCTGGCCGGTCACTTTTCGGTGTTATATTAACCAGCTGGTGAAATGAAAATATTTTTAATCAATGCATGTCGCCCTCTTGAGGACTGTATGTCACCAATTACACACATAACATTACACACACACACATAAGGAGGAGAAGAAATTAGCTGGGGACCGAGGTACACTCACATATCATTTTAGAAAGTGGGACAATTTAGAATAGCTTCGTGCAGAATAGATAAAATAAGGAAAGCGAATAGAAGCAATGAAATGGACATGGCTGATATAATTTTTTCATTTTTTTCTTCTCTTAAGCTGCCACCCATACAATGCAGCCAGTGCCACAGTGCTAATCTCCTGTGTGCCAAGTTAATTTTAAGGTTGGTTCAAGTGCGTGTTATTTAAATCTTTACAAAAAACAAATCGCTGAATTACTCGAGAAAATCCAATCTGACTGTTGTATACAAAGACGCGTAATCCAAAGCCGATAATCTGATGCACGCGATGGTACTTTCAATAGCGCTGCAAAAGCACTCAGCACGGTGCAATGGGCATGAACAATAACTGTTATTATATATGCGCGCTAGCGTGAACAAAGCAGGGTAGCGGTGGCTCGCTCGCATGCACACGGCACTATAACAATAGCGCGCTAGCGGTCTCATGGCAGGATAAGAGTGAAATGTCTTTTTATGTTCATGCCTTTTTCATGCATGCATGTTTCATCCTTTATTTGATGTAAATAGCAAAAGTTTATTTGTATTATTTAGATGTGAATGTAAAATCATATTCTATATAATAATATTAACATGCAGATTATTTGATGTATTGATTTTGTTATTGTTTGTGAAAAGCAATGGAGAAATTGAAATATCATTGGAGAGAGGAAGAAAAAGAAAAAAACTTGTCAAATGTGGTCTAGCGCCATCTTTTGTTTAAAACATTATAGGAATGTCTTGAACACTGATGTAA
Organism: Strongylocentrotus purpuratus; assembly: GCF_000002235.5. NCBI lineage: Eukaryota > Metazoa > Echinodermata > Echinoidea > Camarodonta > Strongylocentrotidae > Strongylocentrotus > Strongylocentrotus purpuratus. Next base: position 2,573,096 of record NW_022145606.1, on the reverse strand, counting down.
GTATCGATGTAAATAGTAAAAGTTCTTTTGTACTATTTAGCTGTGAATGTAAAATCATATTCTATGGAATAATATCAACATGCAGATTATTTTATGTATTGATTTTGTTATTGTTTGTTATTATAAATTGTGTTCTTGTTTGTGAAAAGCAATGGAGAAAATAAAATATCATAGAAAAAGAAAAAAAAAACACCATTACCGAGGGTCATTTTTTTTGTTCATGAATTTTTTTTTTTCCCCTTGAAATTATTTTTTCCATATTTTTTTTTCTTCCCCAATTTTCTTTTTTTTCGAAATTTGTTTACCCTTGAAAATTATTTTTTCCACATTTAAAAAAAAAAATTGTTACGATTTTTTTTTTTTTTTTTTCCCCCCAAATTTGTTTATATATATATATTTTTTTTAAAGTTTTTTTCTTTTCTTGAACTGTCCCGGCGGATTATTATTTTTTTTTTCCCCCAAATTTGTTAGAATTTTTTTTTTTTTTAAATTTTTTTTCTTTTCTTGAACTGTCCCGACACATTATTTTTCCGTAATTTTGATTGTCCCCGAAAAAAATTAAAATTTCGGGCAAAAAAAAAATGGATCCCCCCACCAAAAATAACCAAGGCTATCTAATACAACAGTTATTGGCTGGCAGGGGGTATATAACCACTTGGGAAATATAACTCCCTTCAGGTCCAAAGAATGTTATATTACACCCCCTGCCAGTCAATAACTGTATAATATCACAATCCATATTTGCCCCATTACAAAGCATATCGACTGATCATCAATTTCAAATTAAACCAACACGAAGTCCTTCGATAACGTTACAAGCTGTGAGATCGTCTGCTAGTGAGCTACTATGTCCGTGCGATATGTATTATAACTACTACACGGGAACGGCTTTGTCTGTGCCTCTGAAACTGTTTACCGAGTAATGAAAGAGAAGTCAAGACTTTGTAAAAGATTAGCTAATGCGAAGAGTTGTGTGATGTATATTACATCTTTGCGCTTTTCGATATCTTTTTGCTTGCATCATACTAAAACAAAATTATCTGATGCATATGAGGAAGACATGTATTCTCAACAAATAATTCAGGTGTATGCTTATAGGTACTATATGATATCATAGAAGAGGGAGAGAGATAGACAGAGAGAGAGAGAGAGAGAGAGGAGAGAGAGAGAGAGAGAGAGGGAGAGAGAGAGAGAGAGAGAGAGAGGAGAGAGAGAGAGAGAGGGAGAGAGAGAGAGAGAGAGAGAGAGAGCGTGGATAGAGCCGGTTGTATTCCACCACAAATTTATTTCAGGAATTTGTATATAATATTTTAAATAATTCATCAACCTCGACGGTAAAGCGGGGAAAGAGCCTTATATATCTTATTCGTGTTCCTTTTATATTTCATTAATTTTGTCACAGGTCAAAACATAATCATAATTGCCTTGCTCATTCTCGGCTCTTTACAGTTCTTTTTTAAAACTTGCCTAACATCTTATCATCTCTCTTTCTCTCTCTCTCTCTCTCTCTCTCTCTTCCCTTCTCTGTCCGCCTCTCCAATCACTGTCGCCTAATCTAAATCTACTTCTGCTTTATAACTCTACTTCATAGCCGATTAAAGTTCAGCAGATAATTACTATCGCCCCCTTCCATTGTTTTCCGATCTCATCGGGTGAGTCCTAACGCTATAATATGACAACTATATAGGTACACACATCACACACTATGAATGAAGCCTGTTATGACCCAAAGAAGTTCTGGTGGTTCGGTCCGCTCGCCTCCTCTTGTAATTTCAAGCAAAAACAATAATTTTGATTTTGATTTTGATTATGACTTTGATTTCAGATTTTGATTTTGACAAACGTAGGCCTATGTCTGTTTAGACGAGTATGCCTACAATGTAATATATAATTCAGAAGTCTTATGAAACACGGGTAATGAACTTGGTTTGACGGTACCTTCGAGTTCTACATTTAATTTCCCTGCAGCGTGCACTGTTGCGTAGACGGTGTTGTTCGCATTGTTTTGGGGGTGTACGTAGTGGGCATCTCGTACGAGTAGAAGTGTCTATGGATTGACTTTACTTGTATAATATCGTGAAATATAACCACTGCTACGTGTTAAAGGCAGGGGCTTGTATCAGAATCCATATTTGCCAATTTAAAGGGACATAAAGGGCGATTATCAATTTCAAATTTAACCCCCCAAAAACGAAGCCCTGAAATTACGTTACAAGTATTGTGAGATCGTCTGCAAGTGAGCTACTATGTCCGAGCGTTCAAGTGTGAAGCGCACCATCTCCAACGCACCGTTACTACAGTGTGTCCCGAAAAAAACTATACACTTTTGAAATGGCTGCCGAATAACAAATATATGATTCTAGGGGGAAAAGTTTTATATGTATGGAAAGCTCATAAACTCAACTTTCATATGACACCAGAAAGTTTGAAAATAATTCATGCTTGGGTGAGTACTGGTCACTTTTGTAAAGGGTATGGAAATTAGGTTGCGCAGGAATTAGCCTTCCAATTTGTGAGAGGTAAATCCTTTGGAACTTACCGAATTGAGGGTGATATGATACATTCATGATTTGCTGAGTGAATTTCATGGTTTATTAAACCAAACTTTTATGCACGGAACAGGAATTTATTTTTCTATTGTAGCATTGTAACTTTCCCTGGTAGACTCAGTGGTGTGTTCATGAGAGTCCGGATGGGGTGATGGTACATGTTGTAATTTCCATGTTACAAACTGTTATTTTTTACATTTGTGACTTTGAATAAAAACCTTCACCCCACATTTCAGTTACCATTTACCTGAAGAATAAGTAGCCGACATCTTGGACATTCCTTTTGTCAACAAACCGTATTTGAATATTCAATTTACATTATCCCTACCTGGGTATTGAGTATATCAATGAGATGTTCAACTAATCTTACAATAATTGAAATGTGGGGTGAAGGTTTTTATTCAAAGTCACAGATGTAAGAGAATAACAGTTTGTAACATGGAAATTACAACATGTATCATCACCCCATCCTGACTCCCATGAACACACCACTGAGTCTACCAGGGAAGTTACAGTGCTACAATAAAAAATGCAATTCCTGTTAACTAATGCATAAAATGTTAATCCCATAAACCAAACATTTCACTCAGCAAACCCAAACTTATCACAATTGATCATAAATTGGTCATATCATCCTCAATTCGGTAAGCTCCAAAGGATTTACCTCTCACAAATTGGAAGGCTAATTCCTGCGCAACCAAATTTTCACACCCTTTACAAAAGTGACCGTCCAGTGCTCACCCGAGCATGAATTATTTTCGCAACTTTTGGTGTCATATGAAAGTTGAGTATATGAGCTTTCCATACATATATAACTTTTCCCCCTAGAATCATATATTTGTTATTTGGCAGCCATTTCAAAAGTGTATAGTTTTTTTCGGGACACACTGTATATCCAGTCTATTCGACAACATATCAGAGCGTCATCTTTTGGGAAGACTTTTTGAATCATTTCATCATGGTTGGTATGGGCCGAAAGGGGAATCCCCATTGTTCGGACCTGTTCCTATGCACTGTTTCCTTGCGTCAGTTCGTCCTTTTTATGTATTTCCTGTATATATCGACTACAATAATGACCATCTCGTCTTCAGCATGAGGAAAAGATGGGTTGTTACAATGTGAGGAGTTCGTTAAAGTCATATGCATTACAGAATGAGAGAAGGGGTTGAGTGATGTTTGACATCATCGGAAAGGAAAATCCTTGCATTATTACCATCCAACTTATCATTGCACCGGCTCAATTTTTTTAACTTTTAAACATTTTATAATTTATTTTGCAAGAAGCTAGAAACATGGTCCTGTAGGATAAACCAATCGAATTTTCAAGGAGACAATTAAAATATCATTCTCAACTGTGATTACAATTTTCATATCATGGATATCATTCTGTGTCTGCCTAACTCCCTGGACATACGACTGTATCATTAATACTTGCATTGATATAAAGATTTTGTTGCGTCGTAATCAAAGCTTATTATTACCCATGTCCTCTATGATTTCCATACATGGACAATGGATGATTATGCATATTATAACTAGCCTCCTTTGCATCCTAAACGGCTTTTGACTTGTCAGTTTTTAATGAAGTTCTACTAAAGTTGTGAACCTTGTAAACGTTAAGGCATGGGGACTGTTACACTAAGCGCTAAGATGCGTCTTAAGCGTCCTTAAGTCCAGTTTTAGGACTAAGTGTAAGATGCATCTTGGTGGGAGTTTCACAAAGACTACTAAAACGCAAATCCTACTTAGCACCTATTTATCTAAGTTGCATACAGGTCGTAGTGTTTTGAGCGCTCACTGAGCTACTAGTAGCAATAAACCTATATCTAGAGAACACAATATAAATTTCCAATCGATGCGGAAAAAGCACGGTGATCATTCTGATGATATGCTAACAGTTCCTGAAAATGAAATTGTGATATTATGATGATCGAGGTGATGGTGATGAGGATGATGTATCATCACTATGGTAAATAATATAACCACAGTGATTTTACACCAATATCTTCGCCATACTTGTCCTTATCACCATCACCATCATCACCATTACTATCATCACCATCATTATCATAACAATCAACAATGGTGATAGCGATTTACCCAATTGTGAGGCTGTAGTGCCAATCAAATTCTTGGTCGTAGGAGGGTAGGCCAACCTTTCTCTGGTCAAAATGAGGATGTTGAATGATCATGATACTCTTCGATGTCTTATTGATGCATGATCTTATAAACATTATTACTGCGATAACGCTCATTTATCTTAGGCACGATGACATGTCTAGTTCTTTGTTTGTTTTTATTTTTTATTTTGTTTTGTAATGGTTTCTCCCCATTCCCTTCATCACGCCCTTCTCTCTCTCTCTCTTTCTTTCTCTCTCATGCTCTGTCTACATTTCGTCTTTCTGTAGCTTATATCACTTCAAACTATTTCAACTACCCTTAATGATTGTAAATGTTTCTATTTGTAACAAATATTAGTATTTTCTAGTTCTTTGATTTAAAAATTCATACTTAAAGAAAGACAAATACTATAGTTGATTACGTTTATTTTAATTGTTTGAGCTGATGAAATTAAAAGCCGGTAGCGTTGTTTACTTCGCATATGTTCCAGGTAATAAAATAATAACATATACCAGAATGAAAATGAAGAAAATATACATTACTACCAAACCTCTTGTCAAATACTGGAATGAAAATGAACAAAATAAAAATGACTTCCAAACTACTCTTCAGATACAAGAACGAAAATGAAAATATTAAACACGAATACCAAACTACTCTTTAAATACAAGAAAGAACATGAACGAAATAAAAATGACTAATAAATAGCTTGTCACATATGATAATGAAAATAAACAAAATTAAAATTAACAACAAAACTTTCTCTTGAGATTCCAGTATGAAAATGAACAAAATAAACATTACTACCAAATAACTTTTCATAGTAGGAGTGTATCGTCAATGCTTAGGAACTGCACTTTTCAGTTTGACAAGTGATATTCTTTAACTAAATAAAAACAATCATTGGATAAAATGAAGCAGTTCATCTGCTGACAAATCATTACAATCGAGATAAATGTAAAGGCATGCGTATTTCTATACCTGGTTTCCTCTTATCAACTGCAGTTACGAGCCGAATTATATTTTCCATTCTAAATCCAGTGTACCCGCACTTGTTACACTTTCAAATATCTAGGACTGAAAGCTAGAACAAACTGAAGTTACATATATATATAGAGAGGTTACAGTGTAATGTAAGATAATTATTGTTCCATATCCCACGATATCTAAGGTCGTTCATTTTTTTTAATTTAAACAAAAATAAAATCATGCATTGTAACATACATGAAACATTGAATTGTGCAGAATTTTACATTCATGACGTTGATATAACGTTAAATAGCATACCATACGTAGAAATGAAAAGTAATACATTCAGTTTTAGAACAAATAGTCCTAACATTAATTATGATATGATTTTTATGGTTAAAATATACTTCAACAGGAACAGTTCCAACATTGTGGGTAATGTTATTTTAACAAAATATATTACTCAAATGTACAACTTATTGAGGTTTAAATGTAAAAGAGAAAAGTACGAGCCGATATATATTTGATAGCGGTATGCAATAACATAACAAATTCATAAAAAGTACCGATTTGATAAAGATGCAAGAGATTATAAGGTTTACAGAATCGCCTGCTCATATATCTGATTTGAGTACATACAGCAATGTAACGTGAATTCACAGGCAATTATAATAATATCGCAATAAAAGGAATGAATTAATAACTGTAATCAATAATACATCAACATTGTGAATTCAATGTCTCGGTTTACGAAAGTGTCCACTCAACTTTAACAGATTAGGTCATAACCCTCCTTGTTTCAGCTACCTGTACACATCATTGACAGTTTTATTATCTGTATAACATTATATAAACTTAAAATATCGTATCAAACCATATTATGTTAATGAAAATGTATGATGAAAAAAAAATAAATGCAGAAACCAATAAATCAAATCAAATCAAGACCTGCTTAAACCTAAAACAATTTGGGGCAAAATATGCCCCTCCAAAATCCTTCTTGAAAACTCACGAAGGCATTGGAAATGGAAAGCAAATCTTATAGCGACGCATTTCTTATCGATGTCAAGCTATTCTGTGTGTTTTTAAACATAAAATGATATCAATTTTACAAAGTGGCTAAGCCTAGTGAGACTTGATTTCGATCTTTTTCTTTTTCTTCTAGAATGAGTATTCATTTCTCAATCCATGCTTTATTTTAATACCATACATATAACATTGGCCAACATTAAAGCTTCGAAGAAGAAAATTTCATTAAAATCAAGATCAACCGGATATAAAGATTATGAACACAAATATAATAAGGTTCACATTGTTTACTTCAAACGCTTTGTACCCCATTCATGAATTACTGTAATTGTAATTTACATTATAATATTAAGAAATACAATACTTTGTAATTATTGAAAGTTAAAAAAAAGTATTTTATTACGGGTATGGTGTTAACGAATTGTTAAATGTCACCGGGATTTCGAAGTAATATAAAGTAAACAAAATATTGTTTAGTATTCAATATGTTTTCCTTCGTGAAAAAACAGATGCTTTAATTTAACTTCAACTGAGTTATATGAACAATTAAATAATATTATATCCCGTTGAGGGTAATTAATCCTGCAGTGTGAGGAATTTCTTTTATTACGTCAGATGACTCATACAATAAATCTCTTCTTGTACACAAAAATCTTATCTCCGTCACAAGCTACAAGGTTACCAAAAGGAGTTACGAGGCATGGGCTAGTGTCGTCGCATCCGTCTGATGTCACGTATTCCACGATCCTCCTTGCCTCGATGATACCATCACATGACACCTGATCAACTGAAAAGGTACGACGCTTGCTTTCCCAGTATGCGATGTAGAGTGTGTCTGTCAGTTTGTCAACGCAACACCGTGGCACGCACCACTCATCAGAGTGTATGACAGCCTTCTCTTCTCCTGATCGTGAGATGACAGTGTATTGATTACTATCTGTCTTCATAACGATATCACCTGATGACAAGGCTTGTATCTTACCTACCACCTCCTTCCCCTGCATCGTAATAGTGTTTACTATCTTACCATCAGCAGGGTGGATGACGTAGATATTAGACTGATCGCTCTGAGCAGCGATGATCATCCCATCCATATTAATGCTAGGAGTCCACTGGGCCGGCGCCAGTTGGCGCCAGTTTGCGCCAATGCAATTTACTGTGGCGCCTAGTGTCGCCAATAAGGTGCCTAGTGGCGTGTAGTGGCTCAAACTGCCTCCCAACTGGCTCGTGGTGGCCCGTAACGGCACCAAATTTGAATGTGGCGGCAAGAAAATTTCAAAATGTTTGAAATTTTCGTCGCGCCACTTGCATCGAGCAATCAGCGCCAAGTGGCACCAAATGGCGCGAACATATCTCCCTTTGGCGCAAACAATCCGCCTATTGGAATCCACTGGAATGTAATGGCGCGCGCCAAGTTGCGCCAATGAGATTTCGCGCCACATGGCGCCACTTGGCGCCAAGGGGCACCTTGTTTGCGCCACTACGCGAGCCAAACGGCACCCGATTGGTGACTACTTCGCGCCAAATGCCACCTGATTGCCTGCCATTCGGCGCCACTTGCCGCCTATAAAAGCAGGGCGGCATCGCAGGACTTTCTCACAGTGATGGCGGCAGTTCTCCAAGCTCCAGGGATGAGGTTGTGCTGGGCCTCCTCCTGGTCCAACATGCGGACGTCCAGTGCCTGATAGCGCTTCCTGATGAGGTTGTGCAGCATGACGGCAGCTTCAATGAGCAGGCGGACTGTGTCTGGTTCCTGTCTCATCTGGCCAAGGAAGCACTGGAACCGCAGAGCCAGAATACCAAAGGCATTTTCAACCACACGCCTTGCCCTGGACAGCCTGTAGTTGAAGATCTTCTGCTGTTGGTCCATGTTACGACGGCCATAGGGCTTCATCATGTACGTTCTCATGGCGAAGGCATCGTCTCCCACGAAGAAGTACGGCATAGGGTGCTCTTCATCATCATGGGGAAGAGGAGCTGGATCTGGGATGCCTAAAGTGCCAGCTTCAATGCACTCCTTCAGTTCACTGTTGTTGTAGATCTGGGCATCAGACTGATGGCCAACCCCACCCACATCGATCCACAGGAACTGGTACTTTGAATCTACCAGAGCCATCAGGACAACCGAGAAGAACTGCTTGTAGTTGAAGTAAAGGCTGCCTGATTTGTTGGGCTTCTGGAGACGGATGTGCTTTCCATCATAGGTTCCCAGACAGTGAGGAAGATTCCATCTAGCTTCAAAATCACCTGCAACCTCAAGCCAGCCTTCATTGGTTGTGGGGAGGGAGATGACTTCTGCAGCATACTCATCCACTATTGCTCTGGCTACATCAGGGACAAACTTCTGGATGGTTTCCTTGCCCACTCGGAAGTTGTAAGACAGCTCGGCATAGGTGGCCCCAGTGGCAAGATGGTGCAGGAAGACGGACAACTTGAGACCAGGGGAATGGCCTTCCTGATGTGGGTGTCCTTCTTCTGCAAGTGGGGTGTAAGCCTGACCAACAGGTCATCAAACATCTCTTCCTCCTGTCATTCTCACTCAGCTCTTGAATCAAAGTGTGGTACTGTCCACGTTCGGCCCACAACTGTGGGTGGAGCATGGGTCTAAACCACCAGTTGTGCTTCCTCTTCTTCTTCAGGATTGGCCAGCATAAGTTGATAGGCAGTGGCCACCTCAGCATCTCTCATCATCTTCTGATGGAGCAGCATCGTCACTCCAACATTATCAAAAGCCTCAGACATGTCAAAATTGTAAATATTTAGTAGAGATGTTGTTCATACAGCAGCTGAGGAGGGTCTGAACCAGGTAGCCAATGGCCGGTATTTATTTAGTCGGCAAGTAGCGCCAAGCGGCGGCAAGTTCAAACCAATTTGGCGACCTTTGGCACAAACTAATCACCAAGTGGCGCAAAGAAGCCGTCTATTGGCGCGAATGGCGCCAACAGGGTGAATTTTGGAATCAAATGGCCATGTAATGGCGCGAACTGGCGCGAACTGGCGCAACATTTTGGAGCAAGCCGGGTGGCATTTGGCGCACGCCATATGGCACCCAGCTTATTCCACTTGGCGACACATGCCGAGCGGACATTAATTCGGCGCCACAGCGAGCCACTACGCGCCAATCACATAATCTTTGGCGCGAACTGGCACCAACTGGCGCCGGCCCAGTGGACTCCTAGCATAACATCTACGTACACCTCAGCAATATTGCTGTTATTCCTCGGTATGCTGATGTTTCTAATCACCTTCCATTGTCTGTCATAGAGAGTGATGCATCCATCCAAGCTGACATCCGTACGCGTGCAGCCTCGTCCCCCCTTGCCCCATACTATTACGTTGCTGGCTATTGACGCGCATGATGTAATGTACATGTTACTTCCTTCAATGACTTTCTGTGTGTGTTCAGTGTTGATATTTGTAACATACGTGGCATCGTTCTTGACGTCCCGCACACATATCTCATCATCACTGATCAAACCACGCACCCGTGGGTCATTAACAATCGATGGAATGTGGATTGACTTGACAAGCTCCCATTTACCGATATAGCCATCAATTCTTCCGTAGTGTTCCCCACCTACCTCTCCCTCGACAAACTTCACTCTCTGAACTTCACGTTGTATTCTGTCAAGACAGTCGCTAACATCTTGATGAGTATTTACATATACATTGTCATTAAGGGATGCAAGTACTTGAGGAGCTTCATTCACTAATGTTTTGTCCTCTTGTTTGATTCGTTTGATCTTGGCGTCAATATTCTCCATATTGCTGAATGCATGCTGATTCTTACTTGTGAGATATTTTATCTTTTTAGCGACTACCTCGCTGATTGCCTTTGTGTCTGATTCGTATTTTGCTTGGCTTTCTTTGATGGGTATTTGTTGTCGTTCTGCTTCTTGGTGACATGATTTGATCCGTCTTTCCCTCTTTTCGTTAATTATTTGTATTTCTTTATCCGCCTCCTCGTCGATCGAACGAATCGATCGTGTCTCTTTGTCTTTCACAATCTGCAATTTGTCTTCGAATGTCACCCTAAATTCATCGTTGACTGATTGAAAATGGTTACTTGCAGAGGTAACAGTGGACTCTAGTTTAGAGGAAAGTGTTTTCAGTTGTTTCTTTATCTCCTCTATCTCTTGCTGCTTGTCATCCAATTTCCTCCTCCTCTCCAAGATGACATCCTCGATGTCGTCTAGCTCACATGGTTTGTGACAGTGCTCTTTGGTAGCGCATGGATGACAAACGGGGATTTTGTGTTCTTTGCAGTAAAATTTGATTGGCTCCCCGTGTTTGTCACATGACCATGTCATGTCATGACCTTTTCTAGTGTGTAGCATGACCTTTTCATCTCTTTCTCCTGGGAACTTGGACGCCATGATGAGAAGCAGATGTTAGCAAGTAACCTGCATCGTTAACAATAATACAAATTAAATTAGAGAAATACTGAATCAGGCGAATATTAATTTATTTCATTTAATTTCATTTCGCTTATTTCCATTTCCATCATAATGAAATGAAATACATGGAATTGCATTTTACATGTTTAAACAATGAAACTTAACAATAAAATTGTAATTGTAATTGGTCCACAGTGTACACCAGGCACAAACAGCAGGTTGGTCGTGGAGAAGACTGCTTAAAAGCTATATGTGCAAAAATATTATATCAATAATAAGGGAACGCACGAATACATTAACCGGATTGACAGAACATAAAATGAGTGAAAGGGACATGAAAGAAGGGAGATAAGGAAAGATAGATCGAGGTTAGGGCTCTTGCCTATAAACACTCACAACAAAACACGGACCGAACAGAATACGGATGGCAATACAACATGAATGGAAATATAATATTGTATATTATTGAGTGAAATAAATTGAATGAGGGAGAGCTGACACTTGATAACTACGTAGAAGAGATTTTTTAATTTAAATTTGAAAGATCCGGGCCTGCATAAGGGAATATGGATTTAGCCAGTATAGTTCTAGTAAATGGCAGATGGAATTCGTCAGATTGGCGTGTGAGGTATTCGTGTATAGTTTTATTGTTGATGAATATTAAATTAAAGATTGGGGGTAGCGTATTATTATTATTTAACTGCTACATGAACTGATCGAGGTTCTAATGATATATATCTTCCATTTTAAAGATATTATTTTCGATCAACGAAACATCAGGATGGGATCTCCAGGACGTGTTACAGATTACACACACTGCTCTCTTTTGTAGAATAATACGTGCCATATGGGTACATTACATTTGTATTGTAGCGCGTCCTTTGTAAACTCAGCGCTAAAGTCAACCAATAGAGGAGACAAATATGATAACTTGGCTAACGTTCGATACCTGTTTATATATTTTGGAGGATTTTTGTTCTTAATTTGTGGCTAACACTCTTTAATCTGAGGGGCGTCCTAAAACACGGCCTTTTTGACGAATAATAGTATTTGGTCAAGAACATTTGTATGGAAATCTTAAACTACCATGAGTTGTGTGTCATATGAAGAAAAAAAATTGATACCAGTTTCAATGGAATCGGGATTAATTAACAAAATGATATTTCGAGAATACTCCCCCCCCCCCAAACAAGAACAAACACGTGTTTTTTACTTAAATTGTTGACGTCAATTAATCCCAATTCCGTTTAAATTGATATCAAAATGTAGATAATCTGAATATCCTTCTTAAGTCATCAAACTCATGGTAGTTTAAGGTTTCCATGAAATATTATTGATCAAATACTAATACTTGTCAAAGGGCCGTTTTACTTTTACCCTCTGCTTAATATAACAGAGTAATATATAAAGTAAAATATCATGCTTAGTTTTATAGTTAGTTGCCACTACCGCACAGGCTAATTAGCGCACTTTGTTTATTAGAAAGATTCTTTCATAATACACAATGTTTCAGAGTTGTTTTTATTTTCGTTTTTAGCAAACACTTGTAAATCGCAGGGTTCTCCTAAAAAATCGTATTTAAAACAAGAGGAAAAAGGGGAATAATTGATATGTTATGAGCAAGCAAGGTGTGTGTATATTTTTCATTTTTGTTGGTATGTAATTGAATGGAATTATTTTGAAAATTAAGAGAATTGGTGAGGGGGCTCAGGGTCCACAATTCTAATTCGACAAACAAGTATAGTTTGCAGTGTAAATGCTAATACAAATACAGACTATAAACTTATAACTTCTCAACTGCCCGAATACATTTCTGTATGTCGTATCGAACCTATATCAGTACCACAACATATCCCCCTATAACCACTACGTCATACCTTCATAGCTTACCGAGTATTACAATATGTTTACTGACAGAGTGCGAATTTAACCATGTCATGTTTTATGATATGGAGGTCAAAGGTGATGATATTCTTTTCATCTACTCAATCTGATAATCTATTCAGACCAGCAAGTATCAATGTTTTCAGGGAGGCACGCAACGGAATGTCATATGAACGGGTTTCCCACCTTCACAATATGAGTGCACAAGTAGAAAGGAACACAAATGTCAATCTCATTTGTTATCATAACTACTATATGATAACACTTTTTTTTGTACCTCTAAAATCGTTTACATAGATATGAACGTGAAATTAAGTGCAGGTGATTTGGTAATGTGCAGAGTTATGTGGTGTAGAGTAGATTTCTGCGCTCTTTAATATATTTTTGCTGCCATTCTATATACTAAGAAGCAAGCTGATGCACATATAATAAACACTCGTATTTCCAAAACAAGGTGTGTTCTTATAGTCACTAGCTGATGTCTATGCAAGGTTAACTTTTAGGTTTACCTCTATCCCTCCTGATCGCCACTGTATGTTCCGTCTATTAACTCATCAAAAAGGTTTACCAACCCCCTTTTCGCCAGAGAGACACGGAGAGAGAGAGAGAGAGAGAGAGAGAGAGAGATACATAGAGACAGAGACAGAGAGAGAAAAACAGAGAGAGAGAGAGAGAGAGAGAGAAACAAAAGAGGGAGGAGAGATAGATAGATAAATATATAGAGATAAATAGAAAGCAAAAGATAGAGCTATAAAGAGTTAGATTTGGGGTTAAAGCCAAACCGGTAATTACTAACGCTCTCTCCCATCCTTCTGTCTCTCTCTCTCTCTATCTGTCTCTATCTCTCTCTTTACTCTTTCCCCTCCCCCCCCCCCCCCCCTCCCTCTCTCTCTCTCTCTCTCTCTCTTTCTCTGTCATTTAAACAAAAAATCTCTCATCTGAAGAGACTACCCCTTCTCTCATCCTCTCTCCCTCTCTCTCTCTCTCTCTCTCTTTCTTTCGCTCTCTTCATCTTTTCATTCAGGCCTCTCTCTTTCTTTGTCACAAACCCAGTCTCTTGGTCTCTTGGTTATTCCATGTGACTTTCTTTCTCTAATTTAAAGCATTAACTCGCCTCAAAAACAAATATTGAATAGAGCATCGAATAACATACCGAATGAAGAAAAAAAATCACAAATAAATTTCGGGAATTGGGGATATAGGAATCAGTATATAGATTGCGCAGTACACGATTATGGCTCATTTTCTTTGGAATATTACTATTTCACAGTTGATAAAAGTTCAGAACGATGGAAAAAAATCTAAAACAATCAATATGTTAACACACATATTATCGATTTGTACTCTGATATAAAACGTTAGTCTGTATGTTGATATACAAACAAATCGCATGCAAAGAAAATCCATTCCGTACAAATGTTGCACGACGCCATTATTCAACATAAGTTGACTTTTCTCTATTGGAATGCATTATTACACAATTAACACGATCGCAAATAACCTCGAGAGTAACAAAGCCATGGACGAGGCATGGAGGAGAAATAAATAGGAAAGCAGAAACACAAACTTAGATAGAATATGAAGCACTACTTCGTAGCTATTCCTTTATTGTTTCTTCTTACATTCCGATTGCTCGTCAGTTCGTTACGATGCATACAGTAACGGTTAAATAAACTGAAATAAATGCCAGGCGAATAATAAACGCTGATTATAGCAGTCAAACTTTGGCGCGTCACTGAAGTCGTCACAACTAAAGACCTAGAAAGAAGACAACCATTACTTATCTAACTTCTTAATTGGGTGTGGTAATGATTACAACTATCGATATCAACGCAATGTCCGTACTTACGAGTAGTTCTCAGGATTATCCCGTTGTGATGAGGACGTCTCTACTATCAGCTAACGATGTATTATTACTGTGTACACTTTGTTTGTATAATTTACAAGAGAGGTACATTGCGTATTTTGAAATAATCGAGTATTTTCCAGCTCCGCAATACAATGGATCGCTGCACAAAATAAACAATGTTTCAAAAGAACAGGAATTATGACACGTCACTGGTTCAAAGGTGTAGTACGGTGGTTAGTGTTTTAAACCTAGCTTCAATCCACCAATAGAGTATGAAGTAATATGCATGGTGTAAGCTGAACGACTTTCATTTTAAATTTCTCAGACATACTGTTTTTATATATCAATATGATACAAAACAGTGAAATACAGTTATTTTTCCTCATTTCAAGTGTTACATCCCCAATGTATATACTTAAATATGTTTATTAACGTGATCTATAAGAAAAACACTAATGAGCGGAAGGGATGCAAGGCATTTTGTACGAAATAGATATTTATACAAACCGTTAGCGGGCAAGAGAACAACAAGTTTGAATATAAAAGCTTGTATTCTAAATCCAATAAAATGATACAACGTAATAAAGGGATAGAATAAAGACAAGACATGTTGAGATAAAACGAAATAGGGACAGGACGGCCAGCGTCATACGTTTAAAAGATAGGGAATCAGAGCGACAATACCTTTTTTCTTTCTTTCTTTCTCTTTAATTTCCGTGCACAATTTGAAGTAACATGCGAATTCCAAAAAGAGTTATATTTTGTAGTATCAACGCGAATCCTTGTAAATACTTTACACTTTACATTTCTTATCTGCCACAGTACATTCCCGCACAGGGTATCAAACCTAACCACTGCCAAAACACCATGCCTTTCTAACTACTATACTATACCCAATACCACAACACATTCCCTAACCACTACGTCATACCTTCAGAACTTACCCAAGTATTACAACATCCTGACAGAGTGTCAAATCATGTCATGCTTTATGATATGGAGGTCAAAAGTGGTGATATTCTTTTAATCTACTCAATATGATATGACGATCTATTCAGACCACAAATTTCCATTGTTTGCTCTCAGTGTAGGCGTGCAATGGAATGTAAAATGGACGGATCCCAACCTTCTCATTCAAATGATGCATTCATGCTTATCACATATTTAAACAATATGAATGCAAACATAGACAGATAGACAAATATACATCTGATATATGTATCATGATTACTACTCGGGATTATTTTCTTCTTCTCTGAGACTCTGAAACTGTTTACAGAGTAATGAACGTGAAATTAAGTGCAGGCGATTTGATAGTGTGAAGAGATATGTGATGTATTAGATCTCTGTGCTCTTTAATCACTTTTTATTTACATTTTACGGAGAAAAAAGCGTTCTGATGCATACAAGGAATACTTGTATTTCCAATATTCAAGGTGTGTAAATAGTTTACACCGTCTGATGTCTGTATCCAAGGTTAATTTTACCTTTATCCCTCATTACCACCCCTGTTTTTTTCGTTTACTAACTCATCCAACGGTTTTCACTTTTTTCTCAGAGAGAAGAGAAGGGAAAGTCAGAGAATGTGTGGGTCAGACAGAGAGGTATAGAGAGAAAAGCTACAGCTTAGCTAGCTCGGGTAGGACTCTCCCAAATAACATTATATACAAATAGATTTCTCGATAAATTCATGGCGGGTATTTTTGAAAAAAATATTAAAGTAGTATTTTTGTATAAATATTTATCTACTTGCTATAATATTGATCAACCTCAACCTTAGAGCGAAGGAGGATCCTGGAAATTATCGGCTTAAATTGTTTTCTTTAGCTCACTTTGCATATTATTGTTCTACTTTATAGGTCAGAAGATCATTACTGTTGCTCTCTTTCTCCCCCATCCCTCTCCTTCTCTCCCTCTCACTCTCTCTCTCTTTTCTCTCCCTGTCACCCTCTCCCGTTTATTTCATTTTAACAATTTTCGCCTTAAATATATAAGCATTAATCCTTAAATATTGATTTTGTCAATAGCCAACTTTACAGAAAACGACATTAGTTTGATAAATTACATTAAACAGAACAAACAGGTTTCATGTTTACTTAGTATTTGGAAGTTGTATTTACAGGAAAAATCTTATTCTCTTTCAAAGCCCACTTAAATTCACTTACTAAACTTTTTCATTGACTAGCATTACTAGCAGAAATGAAAAGCAGATAGAAATTGATTACATAAGATAACCAACAGTCTTTTTCAAGACTACCCGAACAGTCCTTTTCACGACTACACACCCTCAAAAAAGATCTTTTCGGGAATCTTCAATCCTCCCTCTCTCTCACACATGGTGTACCCGCAAGCCTACTGTATATATAAGCCTTGTCCATCACTTTTAAAAATGCTTGAGCATTACAATATCTAAACATGACTTCAATACGATATACCATTGGGTAACAAAATTGCCACCGAGTTTGTTTGCTTGTTTGTTTTATTTATTCACCATGTAAATTAATTGTATACAGATCATATCATACAGTGGGTTACATCGACATATAATACATAGTAGGAGCAGTGCATAAACAAAAAATCGTTGAAGCTCAACGTCCCTAAGATAACATAGTTGTTAATTATTAGGTATAGATAGACCATGGTATATGGCTTAAAATAAGACATTCTGTCGTTACAAAAATAAAACAAATTATTGATTTTTCGAAAGTCTTTGCGATCTTGATTTTGCAAGAAGCAATCAAACACAAGCTGGGAAAATGAAATTCAGGAAACTATATAAATAATCCATTAAAGACAAAGGGCCTTAAATGACTTTCGAAATTTAGGGATAGAGGAATGAATATAAATATATAGCACAGTACATGGTCATAACTAGAATTTGTGTTCATGAATAAATATATATATATAATTGTACAGTTATCGCAAAGTCGATGGAAAACAATCTGTGTACAAATCTATTTTTTAACTCAGATATTATCGAACTTTACTCTAGTAAGCGTTTGTAAGTATGTATGTGTACACAAAAGTCATTAGCACAAACAATGACTATAAACAGATGGTGCAAGACACCATTATTCAACATTAGTTGACCTTCCTTTATTATAATGCAACATTAAACGATTAACACGATCGCAAAGACTTTCGAAAAATCACCTTAGTTAATCTCAATAGCATGGCATACATGGTCTATATCATTTGGAATTGTACGAACATTACCATAACGTTATCCGAATAGGAATTCAACGGACATTACAGTTAGGGTATTGAAACTGACCTCGAGTTGATTTCTCGAAAGTCTTTGCGATTGCGTAAATTATGCTACATTCAAACGATTAGCTTTCCCTAACATATACATAAAGGTCAAAACCACAATATACATCAAACAATTTATCATTGTAAGATATAATACATTATTGATGTGTTTGTTCACTCTGCAATACGCAGAGCCATTGCATATTATTATTATTACTACTACTTCTACTAATGCTATTTATACTTCCACTTCTACTACACCTACTACAATATAATATTACTTTGTTTATTATTATTGTTCTTATTACCATAATTGTTGTTGTTATCATTATCACTGTTATTATTATTATTATTATTATTATTTATAATTATTATTATCATTATTATTATCATTATCGTTTCTCCTACAATAAAATAAATACAATGTTCCCTCGGAGTAAAGATTAGCGAACATACCATTACCACGATGCCCCTCCCCTCTTTGAAAAGTAATCTAAATAAACATTCAACCTCATCAACTATTGAACATTTACATACATCGCTGCCTGGTAGCTGAAAGAAGAAATACAATTCATCACATCAAAATATGTTATATAAATACACACGTTTGCAATGCGCTCAAACTCTTACGAAAAGGAAAACTGTTAATGTTTGTTTTAATAATTGTGACCTGTTCTTTTATTTTGCTAACTCGGCCGAGGCCACGGTCATTATCAAGCATTTACGCTTACGACATGTGGTCTCCTGCTTTTTCCTTTATAAGAAACTTGTATTTTAACTAGAAACATATGTTATTGATTATATTTATTTGTATGATGTTTCTTTGTATTGATATGCACATGTGGAAATAAAACAAAACAAAAACAAAAACAAAATTCCTAACAAAGTCACATGGTACAATTTTTGTATTTTTTGCGGTTGCTGTTTGTGTTGTCGTTGTTGCTGCTGCTGGGACAGATGTTGTTGTTATTGTCGCTGTTGCTATTGTTGTGATGGTTTTTGTTGTTGATATGGTCTATCGTGCCTATTCGATTGGTACTTCATATTTCATATTCTCTGACCTACTGAAGAATTTTGAGTTCGGAATTGGTAGGATTGTTATTATTTCAACACAATCTGAATTTAAAGAATTTGAACACAATCTGTTTTCTAACCGAATGAAACCGAAATGAAACCGATATATTTACTAACTATATTTCTTAATTTGCGACATGGTTTTAGATTTAAATTTGAACACAATTTTATAATCCCCCCCCCCTTCTAAATGAATGAAACCGATATTGCTTGCTGTTTTCTTCCATTATCAAGAGATGACTGTTCCTTATATTCAAAGACGATTGTAAATCATCTGTTCATATTCTACGCTCAATTATGAGGGTGTAGTATGAATATAAATGCCACTATGTGATCCATATCAGATGCGGGACGATCGACACTTTACGTTTTCTTTTGTCGCATTGATACGAAAACAGTAATAAATGTATATATAACCGGCCAAGATGACAAAGTCATATAAATAAACTTACTGAAACAGTTCCTCTTTGGTTGGAGGGGAAGGGGGTTGGTGTGTGTGTGTGTTTTTTTTTTTTTTTTTATACTTTAAACATGTTCTTCGCAATGTAACGCAAATTTCAAGATAGTTTTGTAAAATTGAATGAGCCGATAATCATTTGGGGCCTGTCACCACGAAATGAGTCCAGTGTCGCAAAAATTTTATTCCTGTTTTTAAGTATTATATGAATCTACATTAAGTAAGCTTTAAATTAAGGGGTCACACATTAAAATTGATAAATTATATCCAGAAATATGAACAAAAACCTAATTGGACTTTATAACAATGGGATTACCCAGTTTTGAGATAATTAGGTGTAAAGTTAATGATGCGTAACATATTATAGTCTGGTCAACAACAACATAGCAACAACACACTTCCCATCATTCGATTTCAATGAAACTTTCAACAAACAAAGAAAATAATAAGTAGATTTTTGGAAAAATCTTAAATGTGGTAGGTGGGTCAAATTTCAGTACATACACACTATACATCGCTATTACTACGATTGAGCTAATGCGACACTGGACTCATTTCGTGGTGACTGGCCCCATTTCTGGTGTGAATTACAAGATGGTGAAATCAAAGAAGGTTTGACATTTGTATTGCTTACACAATGAAACTCTTCTTGTACACAAGAAACATCTCCCCGTTACACACATCAAGGTTACCAGACGGAGTTACGATGCATGGGCAAAGGTGGAAGAGGCATCGGTCTGATGACTCGTATTCCACGATCCTCCTTGCCTGGATGATACCATCACAAGACACCTGATCAACTGCGAAGATATTACGCTCTATATCCCAGTATGTGATGTAGAGTGTGTCTCTCAGTTTGTCAACGCCACACCATGGATAGAACCAATCATCACAGTGTATGACAGACTTCTCTTCTCCTGATCGTGAGATGAAAGTGAATTCATGATCACCTGTCTTCATAACGATATCACCTGATGTCAAGGATTGTACCTTACCTGCCACCTTCTTGCCATGCATCGTTATAGTGTTTTCTATCTTACCATCAGCAGGGTTGATGACGTAGATATTAGACTGAAAGCTCTGAGCAGCGAGGATCATCCCATCCCTGTCAACATCAACGTACACCTCAGCATCGCGGTTATTCCTCGGTATGGTGATGTCTCTAACCACCTTCCATTGTCTGTCATAGAAACTGATGCATTCATCCAGGCCGCCAGCGAATTTTTTTTCCGTACTCGAGAGGGCAAATACCCCATGTGCGCATGCGCGTGGACTTGTGATTTCTCTGCTACTTCCCATACGAAATGTACATGTATTCGCATCTACTGTGCACGATTCGCGTTCTACGAGTAAACGATGGCATAGTAGTCTTCAAACACAGACTCTGATTTGCCAGTTTGACAAAACAATTACGCATATATCGTGCGTAGCAATAGTACTAGTATTCAAGTCTGAGTAGTTGTATGATTCAGACATTTTAGTGCTTACAGAAATGCATCCCAAATTGAATAGCATGGTATAGTAGTCTGCAAGCACAGACGCTAATCGGACAGTTTGACAACATAGTGTCTTGAGTAGTGCTTTATATTCAAATATGTGTAGTTTTATGATTCAGACCCTACTGGTGCGTGTATTGGAAAGGCATCTCAACTTGCAGAGTGGCATAGTAGTCTGCAAGCACAGACGCTAATCTGACAGTTTGACAAAATAGTGTCAAACTGACTACTAAGAGAGAGAGATATGGAGAGAGAGAGAGAGAGAGAGAAAGAGTGTGAGAGAGCAGTGGCACAATACATAGGCCTACCATGGGGTCTGGAATCATTAAACTACACAAACTTGCATAAAATCACTACTCATCAATACACAATATATTATTATGTCCTTGCAGACTACTATACTACACTCTACACATTGAGATGCATTTCTAACGCACGCACCAGTAGGGTCTGAATCATACATCTACGCAGACTTGAATAAAGTACTTCTCAGCACACTACTAGTATGTTGTCAAACTGTCAGATTAGCGTCTGTGCTTGCAGACTACTATACCATTCTATACAAGTTGGCGACTTGAATAAAGTACTTCTCAGCACACTACTAGTATGTTGTCAAACTGTCAGATTAGCGTCTGTGCTTGCAGACTACTATACCATTCTATACAAGTTGCAATGTATTTCCATATGCACTACTGGGTCTGAATCATACAACTACACAGACTTGAATAAGCACATCGCGACACATACGCATATTGATTTGTCAAACTGGCAAATCAGAGTCTGTGTTTGAAGACTACTATGCCATCGTTTACTCGTAGAACGCGAATCGTGCACAGTACATGCGAATACATGTACATTTCGTATGGGAAGTAGCAGAGAAATCATAAGTCCACGCGCATGCGCACATGGGATTTTTGCTCTCTCGAGTACGGAAAAAAAATTCGCAGGCCGCCACCCTTGCAGCCCTGTCTCCACTTACCACATACTATTACGTTGCTGTCTATGGGAGCGCATGATGTAATGATCATGTTACTATCTCCTTCAATGACATTCTGTGTGTGTTCAGTGCTGATATTTGTAACATACGTGTCTCTGTTCATTACGTCCCGCACACATATCTCATCATCACTGATCAAACCACGCACCATAGGGTAAGTAACAATCGATGGAAGGTGGATTGACTTGACAAGCTCCCATTTACCGATATAGCCATCAATTCTCCCGTAGTGTTCCCCACCTACTTCACCCTCGAAAAACTTCACTTTCTGAACTTCACGCTGTATTCGGTCAAGACAGTCGTTGACATCTTGTTGAATATTCAAATTTAAATTGTCATCAATCGATGCAAATACTTGAGGGGCTTCATTCACTAATGTTTTGTCATCTTGTTTGATTCGTTTGATCTTGGCGTCAATATTATCCAATGTGCTGATTGCATGCTGATTCTTACTTTTGAGATCTTTTATCTTTTTGGAAACTACTTCGCTGATTGCCTTTGTCTCTGAGAATAGTTTTGCTTGGATTTCTTTGATGATTTGTTGCTGCTTTTCTCTCTCAGCATTGCATGCATTGATCCGTCTGCCCCTCTTTTCGTTTATAATACGAATTTCCTCATCCGCTTCCTCGTTGATGAGACGGATCTTTGTCTCCTCTTTGTTCTTCACACCCTTTGATTTGTCATTGTATGTGGATTGAATTTCATTGTTGACTGTCTGAAGATGGTTTCTTGCAGAAGTCGCACTGGACTCTAGTTTAGAGTCAAGCGTTTTCAGCTGTTTCTTCGTTTCCTCTATCTCTTGCTGTTTATCATTTAGTCTTCTCATCCTCTCAAAGATGACATCCTCGATGTCGTCTAGCTCACATGGTTTTTGACAGTGCTCTTTGATAGCACATCGGTCGCAGACGGGTAAACCGTGCTTTTTACAGTAAAACGCGATTGGTTCAGCGTGCTTGTCACATGACCACTTCATGTCATGACCTTTTCTTGGTCTCAGTTGAGCCCGGTTTTCTGGAGGAAACCTTAACGCCATGGCGTGTAGTGTGTAATATGAAAAATGTAGATGAAAGATGTATCTGTAATAAGAATAAGAATGGATGCATTATACATCATGAGAACAAGAAGGAGCTATAATACAAAATCACCGCAAACAAATTAATGAATGGTTATTGGATTATTGCTCAGTCATACTTAGTAAAATTATAGCCTATAACACAAACGAGTGGCTGTATCATGAAAGTATGCCATCTTTTATGTTATGCAAAACTATGTTAAACCTTACAACAAACTTTAATGGCGCGGAACTAGCACAAATACCATTGGTGCCTGCGCTTGCGCAATGGTCTTCTTAATTTACAGGAACGCAGACGAAGACACCTTGCGTATACATGAATCGATGGCTTATCCTGAGTTTCATGACAATCAACATCGCTTTACTATTAAACAGTAAAGATAACATCGTTCTGAGAATGTTACCACTGGATTATACGAAGCCTCTCTTTTGGCTTCCATTCTACATTTCATCGCTACATTCTTTGTTACAGCTGACTTCCATGATGATTTTTAAACAACAAAAACAATTGTGTATCCACTTTACACAAGAACAATAACAAAAGAGGCAAGTGAACAAATATTTACAAAAAGAAAAGTAAGCTTACCTTCAATTTTTTTATTTGAAGACAAGCGAAACAATATTCAGCCTTAATCGAAGTTATGTAAGTATTAA
The DNA here is from genome assembly GCF_000002235.5 of Strongylocentrotus purpuratus. Taxonomy (NCBI): domain Eukaryota; kingdom Metazoa; phylum Echinodermata; class Echinoidea; order Camarodonta; family Strongylocentrotidae; genus Strongylocentrotus; species Strongylocentrotus purpuratus. Next base: position 2,549,296 of record NW_022145606.1, on the reverse strand, counting down.
ACTATTCAGATCACTAAACAAATCCAGAGAACAAACTGGTGACTTGTTGGGTTGAAAATGCAAGATGTTATGCATTGCATGAGACGTATAAGAAGCTAGGTAACGCTCTCGTTGTTTGCTTTAGAGAGATTATCTTTATGTACATATCGAAATATGAGATATTGCTTTATGGATACAAAGTCTTATATCACTTAATCACTTATTATCTTTTTGATTCGTAACAATAGTGACACTTTGGACACACCAAAGATTATAATGAATCAACCTGAATCAAGGTTACTATCACTATATACGGTCTTTGGTATATACATTGTGTAACATCTAAACTCCCTTTGTTTGCTACCGAAAAACTGTAGGATAGAAAGACGTATAGAGAAAGAGAGAGACAGAGACAGACAGAGACAGACAGACATAGAGATAACAAACAAGATCGATAATAATCATGTGACATCTATTGAAGGCGAAGCCTTTTTTAAGATGCTTTTGTAGGCAAGGTGCGTGCTTGATTACTTTTAAAAGAACATTTTCCGATGGATTCGACAGAAATTATCCTGGTACGAAATTCGACAAACTGAAAAACGTCAAGTAAATATACTGTGAATTTTTAAAGTATAATGAGATTCGAGCGAGGAGGTCTTACTCTCTAGGATGATTTTTTTTTTAATCTAGTATATTACTTTGACATTAATAACTCGTCCAATGCTTTTCCCGCTTGAATGTTCACTCGCAAAAATGAAAGAGAAATGTTAACAAGTGACGTCACTGTTCCTTAATTGAGAAACCTTGTCCGTAGGCCTATGGCGGTATAGAGTAAGTTAAATCTTAATAAAGTTTGTTGGTGCTGTTATTATGGCAACTCCAGGAAAAAGCTAAAGAATCCGAACAATCGAGTTGAATATAGTTCCAAGTGATATATTGATTGCAAAGACCAATTGAACTTGGACAGCGAGGTGGATGTTATATATAAGAAGGCGTCCGCCCCATTTATCTTTGCTCTGTGACATGTAGCAATATTGCATTGCACTTCATTGTAAGATATACTTATATTGCTCCAACAGGCAAATTCAAATACATAAACAATTAATCATTAACACAAATAATCGCCCCTTTTCAGATAGCGATGTTTACAGAATTATAATTGATTAGCATGAAACTGATAGTGTATATTTGCGAAACAATCCAACAACTTTGTGTGTGTGAGGGACAGAGGAGAGAGAGAGAGAGAGAGAGGGGGGGGAGAGAGAGATTTGGAGGGGAGAAAAGGGGAGGGGAGATTGAATTGGACGGGTTCAATTTCCAAAATAATATTCTAATTAAATTCTAAGTAGTAAATTGTTTGACTTGTTTTCCATTATTTATTGTTAATGCAAATAGGAACTCTTTGTATATATACATGTAAACAACGCCCTCTTAAGTAGCATTCGATTTGGTGAATCTGTGCAACATATTTGAAACTTTACATATTAAAGGAGATATGGTTTTTAAGTTTAGATTATTTGAACTGCATGTAGGACAGAAGGAAGGTCCTAGTTTCATAAAATTAATTTTCAATGTTTTAACAAGTTACGATAACTTTTATAAGCTACTGAAATCGTTGCATTCGATTGGCTCAGAGCAAATTTGTCATCGAAATATAGCATTTAAAAATAGAAAACAGGGCCCTAGTATTCTCAGAACATTGCGTACTAAAGTATACAGGGAGAGGGTGGAAGAGAACAAGGACATTTAATTTTAGAAGGACGCTAAACTAAAGCTCTCCGGATATGTGGCCTGCTCATTGTGCATCCAATTCACCTAGTAATTGCCCCCATGACTCAATATATTACATTGATATACATTGCAATGAGTTTCCTCTTTTCCACATCTCCATTCCTTGTGAAATTCTTCCCATTTTACAAATACAACTGGCGTTAAGGAAATAGAGTGTGAGTGGCATGTACAGTATCAGTTGTCGGCATGTGTGTTTTGTGTGTATACTTGGTGTGTGTGAGGGGGCTTCCCATTACTGTCCTACTGTTACATACATCTCTCTTCTATAAACCTTCATGCTATCCTTCCTAATTTCTTACGAAAACATTTTTTTTTTTCTAAAAATTATTTCTTCTTCACTTTCTCCTCATTCATTTATTTTCCACTCCGTACTTTTTCACTCATTCCTTTCACCCATTCATCCTTCTGTTTTCTTCTCTTCAATTTACTCTGTTTCAATCACCTATTTCTGTCTCCTGACTTATCCTTCCTCATTCTTATTTCTCTAAACATTTCTCATCAATACCTTCTTCTTACCCTCTTAATTAGTAATCCGTTTTCCACCCCATCTCTTTGTTTCACCCATCTCTGTGTTTTTCTCTTCCCTTAGCTTCCATATACCACCATCATTCCTCTTCGTTAATATCCTTTCCTTCTAATTGTGTTCTGCATTGCTCACCAGGACTTTCTTCTAACACGTTTGCAAAGACTTCGGAATAAATATATTAAAAACACGATCACTAATATTCTATAAAATTCATATTCGAAATATGTAACATTTCTTTGTAATGATAGTGCATTCTTAATTAAGCGTGATAATGATAAGAAAAATAATGATAATAATAGTACTAATACTAGACATACAATCGTGTCACAACGATATGAATGCAATGACATACGCGTTTTTACTTTTCCTCTCGGACTTTCCAGAGCAATTTGTAAGAAGTATGTAGCTTCTATGATAGTTGAGATAGGTAAGGCGAAAGAAAGGCCTCCAAAACTGCCGGAAACGGACAAAATGGCGCCTGGACATTCACGCATGAGGGGTTTTGGAGAACGAATAATTTAGTGACCTTCAAGGGATGCTAAGACTATGACTACGAAGTTTGAAGGGAATTGGAATAGAGAAAGGGACCTAGAAAGAGCTCGCAAGCACTGCGTGCAAAACCAATGGGATTTGGTGCATGATGAACATGTGGTGACGCGTTCTGTGGCACAAACAGCCGCCCATATTAACACAATCATTCAGAGTATAAAATGGCGTCTTAATTGGCCCCCTTGACGTTTTTCAAAAATAAGGCTTCGAGGTGCACTGCGTTTTAGCAACTCGAAATCTGCAAAATTTGCAGGAAAAAAAGGACGGGAAGGGGGCGAAAAGCAGTCTGGAAATTGACGTCATAGCCGATACGTGTTATAACTTGGCAGAAACTTAGCCGAATCTGTATAGTGACCCTTATTCAAACGCAATTTACTCAAATGTTTCTGTAATAACGTATAACGTATTTGGTATCATTCAAAATAACACTTCATGGCATCTGCGTGCAATGCATTGCACGCATTTAACTGGTTGTTACGTATTGCCTAACATAATTTTGGGCAATAAATTTGCGCTGACGTAAAAAAAACTTAACCAAACTTGGCAGAAAGTGATACATGTGTATGCCAAGTTTCGTTGGCGTGGGTATAAAGATCGTTATTTTAGAGCAAGTCGAAGTTATTTCGCAATTTTCTTGGAAATGGCGAATTTGGAGGGCAATTTTTTCACATTTGGTCAGCATAAGGGTATATAATTTAGTACTTGGCTAGAAAGGGCATATCTTCAAGTATCTAAGTCTAAAACAGGGTATGGGTTAGGCCAGAAACGATGGAGATACGGCCACAGAAAGAAAGCCAATTCCCAGAACCTGAGATGGCTCAATTTTTGTTTGCATATTCATTGGAGCGTGGAATTTATCATGGCTATATCCAATTATTTGATAAATATACTGTGATAAATCCAGCCGAAACGGAATCGGTCTGAGAAAGTTATGGTAAATTTTTTTATTTTGAGGGGTCCATTTTTTAAGTATATTATAAATTTTTGACGGAGTCGGATTTGAATTTTGAGTACAAAGATGGCGTTCTGAAAGTCATGATATGCATCGCTGATGAAAAAACATCTCTTTGACTATTCAGAGGAATTTGTTAGAACTCTGTAGGATCTAGGATAGTAGAGAGGGAAAGAAGAAAGAAAGGTCTTAAAACGGACCAGAAAAGGACAAAATGGAGGACCTTTGTGCAGTCTATCATAACATTCCAATCCAATCTACTCTGACTCAGACAAAATGTTACGATAGAATTAGGTTCAATAATGGATTGATTTGATTATTTCCGTTTTCACTACAATCACCCAAACTTTGTTTGTGTTTGGGGAGGAGGAACTAAAGACCGGTTTACGAATGTATGCATAGTTAGAGATGGCGCGCTTCACTCTCAAATGCTCGGACAATTAAAGTAGCTCACTAGCAGACGATCTCCCAATGCTTGAAGCGTAAACACAGGGCTTCGTTTTGGTTTAACTTCAAACTGAAAATCACATTATGTACTCTGGGCGCTCTGGCATTGGTACGTACCTTCTGAGCTTCCATTCTCCCGACCATGTCATGTAAGTGTCTTAATTCAGGTTTACCATCCACTTTGCAGAGGGTCAGATGAGTAGGGGTGTCTATGAATTCAATTCATGTGTGTACAATAGAGTAGTAAAATATAATGGAGCTCTCACACTCTGCCGTGTAGGCCTACCCTCCACCTGCCGGGCTATTAAAAAAAAACAGAGTCCAGAACGTTGGGTTTTGAGCGAACTTGTCCCCGGCCGCAAAAAAAAATTCATAAAATTAATCTTTTCACCGTTTCGTTGCCATCTTCTGACCGTTCTCACCGGGCGCATACCGGGTGTTGAACGTGCTTCTACTGTCTTCACCGCCCAGATTGACTTTTGTTGAAATTTTGGCCGTTTCCATACCGGGCCCATACCGGGTCTCGAACGTGTGCACCGGGTTTGTAGCAGCCACCTACCAGTCACTTAGCGTCCCCTCACCGCTCGGAGCGTCCTGTGAGCGAGTCCCCGGACTGCTGACGTCATGACACGAATACCATAAATACCCCGATTTGAACGGCAACGGTCAGTCCGCTCTCCATTTTTCATCACCGTTCTGTAACGGGTTATGAGCGTGTTGTGAACGTGTTCATACAGTGTGACCGTTTTCATAACGTATTCATACCGTCCTCATACCGTTCAACACCGTCCTCTTGCCGCTTACTTGCGGCCGGTGCCAGCCGGCCAAAGTTTTGAACATGCCCAAAACTTTCGCCGGGTCCCACCGGGTGTAAATAAGCGCCAACGCCCTATTAACGTGTTACCCGCTTTGATAACGAACCACCGTGTGCCCTCGCCGTTCTCCACCGTCCGCAGACATTTTCGCGCACGGTGGCACACGGTAGGCCTACACGGCAGAGTGTGAGAGTCACTTAACAACTGTTGTGTAGTAAAGGGGTATTATATTAGAATCCACATTTGCCCATTTAAAGGGAAAAACAATTTGTTATTAATTTCAAATGAAACCAAAACGAAGCCCGTTACAAGCATTGGGAGATCGTCTGCTAATGAGCTACTTTGCCCGACTGTTCGAGAGTAAAGTGCGCCATCTCCAACTCACTGTTAGTATTCATACATTATAGTAAACCAGTCTATACGACAACATAGCAGAGCGTCATCTCTTGGCGAGACCTTCTTAACCATTGCATCATCGTTGGTACGGGTCGAGGGAATCCCCTTTTTCGGGACCAATTCCTATTCCTGAGCAGGTCTCTATACACCTTATGCTCATGTTTTTTGTGTATCAACTTTGTTGTTTGATCTGAAGCAGGTGATCCCTCGATCTTCACTTTAGTTTAATCATTTTTATTTCTAGAATAGTCCATGTATAATTCTTGTTTCAATGTTTTGTTTCTTTGTATGTTATGATGTTGATATTTCATATTAATTTCATGATCGTCAATTAAACTAACCACGTAACCATACAATATACTAAATGGCGTCCCCCATGGACAGTGCTGGAGCTCTCGTTGGATGACGTAATGTCCGCCGCCCCCTTTGGATAATAAACTGTTTTCATACTAACGTGTGAAATAGATATGTAGATAAAGAAAGAAAGAGAGAAAGAAAGAGAGAGACAGGGAGACAGAGACAGATGGGGAGAGTAAAAGAGATAGAGAGAGAGAGATAGAGAGAGGGAGTAAAAGGGAGAGAGAGAGATAGAGAGAGGGGGAGAGAGATCACAGAACAGTGAAGAGAAATATAATTTATTATAAAGAAAAGGGGATTTCAGAAGTGAGAAAAGAAATGACAAGAGTTTGGACGGGGCTCCGCAGTTTATTCCGAGCGCAATTTGAATTATCGTCGTTGATGAATCGTCAGTTCTTGTTGGTGAAGATGAAACAATAAGACAATGGACCTCTTTCGTTTAAAAATAATTATGTTGCTTGCGGTTGACAGTCCGTTGTAGGTAAATGAGTTCGACAGGAAAGGAAATTGAATTCATAAATACATATATCTTCTTCTTTTTTTCATTATGATGTGAAGTACTTGCTTACATATTTTCATGTATGCCTTCCATGGACAATCACAATCATAATACCCAACAGCCAACAATGAGAATTATACTGAAGATAATCATAATAAAAATAATTATGACATTAATGATATTGATTATAACAATACTAATAATCATAATAAGAATAATGATAATGTCTATATCAATAATGGTAGTAATAAAACTAATAACACTCCAAGTAATGTTAGTAACTAAAATAATAGTAATGATAATAGTAATAATACTAATGATTATAATACTAATCTCAACAATAATCATTGTGAATTATAACTTGGCGCAAGTGAGATCTGGCAGTCTTGTAAAGATTGTCTGATGTTCAGTCATGCATGCAGAGATTCAAATGAAAATGGTTCCTAAACGTACTGGGAGGATAAATTTATCAAGAAATATCATGAAATTTATGATTCATACTTCAAACAATACGACTTTTAATAAGTGGGACATTTTTTATGACTCACTCTGTAGTATCTCCATTGCTGTAGGAGTTATTATTTTAAAATGTACACAGTGAAACCTCTTCATATGTTGAAGATCTGTGGATATTCGTGGCCATTTGGGAAATGTGCTAACCGTGAACTGGTTTATACTGCGTATATCATTTTTATTTTTTGCATGATGAAATATGATTAATGTTTGAGTTTACACAAATACTATTATCTTCAAGAAACGAATTGTTTGTCTTTTTAAACTGTTTGCTTCTTCCAGTACTTAACCTCCTTCATGAATACAAAACAATTGAACCAGGTAAAAAGTATGACAATCTATTTCTGATTATATTGATAATAACCACGTCAAACACGCTATACTATTCACTTTAATGTGTACATGCCATTAAAATGTCAACATAGTTGTACCGTAAAGGCAATAGCGCCATCTACTTTGAAGCATTTTTGTGTACATTGTTCAGTATTGCGTGCATGACATTCAATATTTTCGTTTTTATATTAAGTTATATTTGAAGTTGGAGTTTATTTACGATACCGTATCTGTTATGTATCAAATATTGGCCTTTGAAACTGATTTCATATCCATTGCCAATCACCTATAATCGGCATGATAAACTAAATACATAAATCGTTCAAAGGGTAAAAAAGAAAAAACTAAGTATTTTTCAGAATTAGATATATTAATACAAATTTAGCAGAGCTCCATTCTGAATGAAGAGGGTGTACAAACGCTATTAGGTGTCTTTAGTTGTAGAATCTTGTATTTTTGAAGTCTTTTTGAAGGATTTAGAACCCTTCTTAAGTCTTCGGAACCCCAAATATTTAAACTGTATCATAATGTAAAAGAGAATGTTCATTAAAACGCATATCTGCAAGGATTTGAAAAACAAATGTGTTTGAAGTCGAATATTGATAAAAGAATACACAGTTTAGGTTGCCTGCGTACAATAGAAACCCCTAATCATGTATTTTTTTCCCCTCCAATTTTTGTCTTCAGACACCTTTTTTTTTGGGGGGGGGGGGGAGAATGGAGGGCAATCTTTGTAGAAGTGTGTTTTAAATGACATGCTCTTTCACATTATGATACAGTTTAAATGATTTTTGCCATCATTTCTTTTGGCCGAAGTTGGGGTTCCCAACACTTTAGACGGGCTTTAGGCAAATCAATAAAAGGTTTAATACCTTTTGATTTCGTTGCGGTGTCAAACTTCTACCTCATCACAGTTCATTAGGTCTATCTCCCCTTCCTTAACATTAACTCAATGGCACCATCCTCCTTTGAGCATTTGTAATCACGACATGTTGTTCAATATTGATTAGATAACGAGCAGTTTTTTCATTGTCTTTATGACAAAGTCTTCGTTAGTGTTGACATATAAATCATATCTCCAAGCTTTTGCTATTTTCATCTTCAATACCACTTCGTTACAAACAAAAACGAAACACTTGAATCAAGTTGAAAATATATTGATCTATCACCAATAAAATTCGATATACCCCTTTTCGACCTTGCCAAGATAATTGTGGAGAAGGGGCGAAATTGTCTATATTAAAAGGACAAATAATTTCACTTTTTCCTAAAAAATCATTTCATCCTTATTATGAAAAATTATAATTTTCATACAGCATAAGCCATTATCTAATAAATGTATGTAATTACGTTATGACGGTTTTATCACACTACTATGTATGTACCATAAAAGACAAGGGCGCCATAGGTGCTGAAGTATTTTGTATATAGCCATGTTGTTCAATATCGCGTGTTTCATGTGCAGTTTTATAACCTTCTTTTATAATAAATTGTATTTGAGGTAGAGGTTTATTAATGATACCGTATCTCTACGCAAATAATCACTGGCCTTTGAAACTGATATCTTTATTTTATGAGGATACTTTGTCTAGAAAACGTATCCAACAAAAAAAGAGAAATGTGATTTCCAGGACATAAATATAGAGAAAAGAGAGAGAGAAAGAGAAGATCAAGTCAGAGAGAGATATAAAACAATGAGGAAGATCGGGGATGGGGGATTGTTGTACATAAGTAGGATGAGTTTGAGGGGTGGAGCACTGCAGATTAATCCCTTTTCCAAATTATCGAGGGTTTTTTTTCCTGAACTCTTTGATGTGTCGTCCGTCTTTTTTGGTATACAGGAAACGAGTATATGAGGCGCGGTAGCTCAGTTGGTAGAGCAGTGGTCTCGTAATCCGGTGACCCGGGTTCGAAACCAAGGTGATTACCATAAAAGAACGATATCACCTGAGCTCAGATATGCCTTATATTATACAGATAAATAATGTCACAGTGCCTATTTCGCAGTGAATTTCATAATAAATAACAGTTCGAAAATGATATGAAATACCATGTCATTATTTTATAAAAATGACTTTTATTATCAATCTGACGAATGACCACTTGCATATAGTATAAAACACTAAATACCGCAAATATAGGTGAATTATATAGGTTATGCTTTTCTCAACTATCTGCAGTTTTTTTTAAATGTTGTCCAATATTAGTGAAAGTAAAATGTCGTAGCCGAGCAGTTTGAAAAATTGACTTGGAATTCAAATCGACACGGCACTAATGTCCTTTGGCAAGGCACTAATCTAAGTTTGCCACTCATTACCCAAGAGAGAAATAGGGTCTCGGTAGGATTCCGAAAGCATTTGTGTTAGTAATTGCATATGCCCTTAGGGTGACCAAATGGTAGGAATACTCCCCAGGGAGAGGAGATGGTGCACATTGTGCGTGAATCACTAGGGTAATAATATCTGTAAAGTGCTTAGAGATTGTTTTCCGTATTTTTGAAGCGCTTTATAAATCTAGATTATTATTACATTCTGCGCATTATGTGCAGTATCTTCATCGTTTCTGTTATAAAATGTATTTACCTTTTGAATTGACATATGATATCACATCTCTTCAAGATACGAATCTGCGGCCTTTGGAGCTGTTTGCATCTTGATTATTGACCTTCATCATAAAATCAAAGCACTTGAAGCAAAAAAAAAAAAAAAAAAAAAAAATATTCTTATTCATACAGCATAACGCAATGTCAAATGAAATGAATAAAGCTGTACATGTGATATATATATATATGTATGTGTGTGTGTGTATAAAGGTAGACAAATTTTAACTTATGACTGATTACGTAGAGGGGAACGGGGTTTAGTGGGACACGAATTTCACAAGAGAGACTTTATTTTGTATCTTTGTAAATGTATATATAGTATCCTCTGCCTTATGGTATAGTATGTAGTTCTAATATAAGCCTACATAATGACATATAAGTAACCTACAATATATCTGTTGGATTTTCATGCTATCCATTATTCATAAAGAAGTTTTGACCAGGGAGGAGTGGGCCACCCCCGGATTTACTGGGACAGTGCTAGGGATTAAGTAAGACACAACTCTCATGCTAAAATCACTATAAAAGAGATTGTCCCGAAGTAAGTTTCGTAGATATTATAGGAAGTAAATCATTTTAAAGTTGCATATCTGACAGTCACCTGTTAGTTTGACATAATAATAGGCATTATATACCAGCTGTAAAAATATATTAAAAAGCAATGAACATTTTAGTCATTTTTAACCTAAATTTAATATGTTTTCACTATATCATCGATTCTTAATAACATAATATTACTAATAAAAACGTTGCTTATGAAGCGCTCACCACCGAAGTCTCTAAGCGCTACATGCAAACAACATTTGTTACATCCCGCTTGCCTGAAGTATTTTCAATGATCTACAAACAGGAATTGCGTATTATACGTTTATTTTAATTCATTTATTGTTTAATAGGCTCTTTTCAGGCATATGTCTATGAATATAATGAATGATGAAAGAATTATCGCAGTTAAGAAAGTATTAAATGTGGAGCTGTGAAGAAAGACTGTATAATACAATATCATTTATTCTTCGGAGTTTCCTTATAAAAGATGGAAGAAAACAATTTTTCAACATGCATCGTTTTCCAATAATGTCATAATTTCTTCACAATTAGTTTTACATTGCTATTTTAATACATCAACGGCTCTTTAAAATAATTCTGAACAATTAAGGATTTCATATTATAGGTAATTTTTGTCATGGCATCGAATGATCGGTTCTGTTGTGTGTATATGATTGTGTGGTAATCATAACGTTATAAATTGGAGAATGGATTTACCTAAAGGGGAAGTCCATTCTGATATTCAGTTGGTGTTAATAGGAGTAGAATAATGACAGGAACAGATCAGTGAGTTTGTGAGCAAATTACGTTTAAAAATAAGAGGTTAGGAATTTTCAAAGTTCCAATCAGTCTAACACAAATTAGAAACTCTATGACGTATCCTTGTGACATACCCTCCCATTTTCGAAAATCCGAAATCGTTATTTTTTCTCAATAAAATTTTCTATCATATAGGGTAGGTGCAAGGAATTGGAGACCGTAGGTAATTGGAGACCACCATGCTTGAACCCATCACTTTCTGTCCGTGTTGGCTTCAAATTTGCTATAGAGCCATCTGTGGCCTTTAACAACACTACTGCATAATTATCTAATTCATTTCGAAGACTAAAATGCGTTCTTTCTCCGAGAAAATTGGCAAAATTGACCAAGGTAAGCGATTTTGATCGTCAAACTTTGCTCTGATATAAAAACACAATTGTCACTGAATGTTGTGGTGTATGCAGATATTTAGAGGTGGCTCTTAAAAAGTAGTTTTTAAAGGAAGTTTATAAAGTGTACCAACCAACACAGAAAACTAATGGCCATTGTGTGTTGTGAATGGGTGTTGCTATGCACATTATGAATGGTGTCTGATCAGAAATGTGTGCAGGCAATGGGAGACACCAGGTCCAAAATGGGGGTCGTTTGTTGGGAATGTCGAGTATGCCGAGGACAGTCAATGACCCGATGCTGGTTGATTAATTGTCCGTGTACAGAAATATTTTGGGCCACATTCGATTTATTTGTTTCTGTTTGATTTCTTTTTCTTTTGCATTTTTACAAATACATAACAAGCAAAACAGGGCAAAGTTTACACATTTCAAAAGAATATAATTCGAATAAAGTAACTAATCGAAAACATAAAATATTAGCAAAGCTTGATAGCATGACTACCCTCAATGGATACATAATACTACGAATATGGTGGAACAAATATTGGTAAAAGGGGATAGAGAGAGAGAAAAAAAAAGAGGGGTGTACATCAAAATTTACAGATGTATGTGGTTCAACGTAGTTGGATTTCAATTTGATATATGAAGATAAAGAAAGAAGATGCACTTTTGAATATTGGGTGGGCAACTTTGGATGTATTATAGAATGAGAAGACTCACGAGGTTTATGGACAATATGAATAAAAATGTGAGATCAGCGAGCTGGTTAATATAGACTGTAAACCTTTGTTTGTAAACAAAACAGGTTTTGGGAGTATCCCAAGTAGGTCACATTGTTTTAGTTAAGTGGCTGCATGTATCTCTTTCAAAAAGTGTTTGAACTAACTATAACAATGCCATTTTCATTCAAATTGTACTTAAAGTGTCTTGATTTGTAACTGTCCCTTATAACCTACACATGTAGGTAATGAGAGACCTTTGGCGATGACGTCATTAATCGTTGTTATCTTATTAATCAGTTACATCATGACCACAATCTTGTTACCAAAAAAAGAGAAGAAGTTACTGAAGAGAATACAAAACTGTCTGTATGTGTAACATTTTTCATGTTTATGTAAATTATGCAAATGTGCTTAAGGGTCTCAAATTCCCTACACCTACCCTATGTACCCTAAGTATGATTCATGGAAATATTTTTCTATTGTACCCCTATATGGAAAAGATCGATTGCGTCATTTATAACGAAGAAATTAAAAGTTTATGAAATTAGTGAAAGGTCATGTAGTAAAATTTTGAAGAGCATTTGCTAATGCGACTTTATCAAAAAGCAGTTCTTTTTTTTTCCACGCACCATAACGAAAGTACATTTTACGTTGCCTCTCGAAAGTAGTTTAGCATAGATACTTTATAGATTGCCTACGTAATGACGATATATTCATATATTTTGTAGTAATAATAATTACATAAATTTGCATTGCGTAGCTACTTTATAAATGTATTATACTGCACTGTGATAAAATTAAAAACCTAACGGTGCTACTTTACAGACACACAACTAAAATTTACTCGAAAGCTTCTGAACTCGTGATTCTTTACAATTTTGATATGTTTGGATTCCCTTGAGGATGTTTTATAAGCACTAGAACTCTTCTGCTTTTGAAAAAATTAAATATCAAAATTTACCCGTGCTCCCGGTAAGTTTTGATAAATGTCAAATAGCGCCTACGACCGTACAATGGTAGCTGCGACCAGGGAAATCTCAGACTATGTACTTGTGATGTATTATTTCCGAACGGAAATCGCAAATCGGTCGATTTTAGTCAAGTAACATTGTTTCATAGCTAAATTAATAAATTGACCTTGAGAGGGAGCTATACAACATAAAGAGTTTATTATTTACAATTTCATCACTTAAGACTCAATTTCAACCGCGACAACGATCACTGAATATTGTAGGATTGCATATGCTTCTAATATATTCATTTGAACCAAATTCATAAGGTCCATTACATTCGTACTGTTGTTTATTTATTCACAAATGAAGAGTATTCATCTGTTTATAACAAATGATATGTATTATCATGATAATTCGATATAAGTACAGTAAAGTGTTATTTTTGCCGTCGTATTAGGCCATATTTACTTGTGTAGAAACGTCAAATTTAAAATCATATTTAAGAAAATAAAATATATTTCTTATAATTTACATCCCTTATTACACAAAACATGTGGCAAACTATTATTCTAATGATAATTTTCCAATGTCAAAACATCATATTTTTTCTCCTTTTTTTTTTTTCTTTCTTCTTTTTTTGGGGGGGGGGGGGGGGGCTGTCAAAAAGAAAAAAAAGTTAGTAAGTACTATGAGAACAGAAATCTTCAAAATTTACAGTACAATTACAATAATCTATAACAAATAGCCCTTTTTTCTTTATTATTATTTTGCATGTTATTAAACTTGCTTTAATATAACCGTTGATGTCTTTAATATTATGTTTGCTTTTCTTGATTTGTTAAAAATATGTCTTATATTTCATTATGTTCCAAGTTTATGTTGCACTTTGTTTCAATTTCAATCTCAATTCATATACAAACATAGAAAAGTGTACTGGTTCATCACCACCCGATAAAGCCGATGGCTTGAGGGAAGTGGGTGGACCCATAACATAAATTACAAATGTGGAAGAAAAAAACACATTAAAATTCACAATAAAATCAATATACAAAACGTTATAAACAAGACATTACAAACTAAAACACAATTATAATACAGAACAAAATGTGTATGCTTTATGGAAGCTTGTTTGCACCCTGCCAATGACACATTTGTAATTCGTACTAAACTATGTCATGAACTTGGGATTTGAATGTTAAATTCTTCTGGTTTGATTATTTTTATTGAATAAAGAGTACACATATATACATGTATATCACCCAAACTCTTAATTGGTTGATAAATTATTTTCAGATGTTTTTATGGAATATTACAGACTACTAATATATTAAAGCTGCGACTAGTATACATCAACACAAATCATTCTGAAATATCCAAAGTACATCGTGTAGCTAGGTAATATAAACGACCAAAAAAAGAATCGTTATTAAATTCAATCAAACAAAAAACAAACAAAAAATTCAGAGCATTAGCTATCTTCTGTAGAGGTGTCGTGGTCGAGTTGATATGTCAGCGGACTGTGGATCACAAGGTCCGCGGTTCAAGTCCCATCGCGGCACTAATGTCCTTTGACAAGACACTGATCTACATTTGCCACTATCCACCCAGGTGTTAAATGGGTACCCGGTAGGATGCGAAAGCTAATGTGGTTTTATTAGCAATGGCGCTTGTAAAATGGCGACTGGCTGGAATGCTTCGCAGGGAGTGGAGAGTGTGCATACCTTGTGTGCGGGTAAGCATGAATCCGATGACCGGGGTAATAATATGTGCTGCGCCTAGAAACACAGTATTAGGCGCTTTTTAAATGTGAGCTATTATTCTAAGATAGCTCGAGAAGAAACCTGTTTAGTTCTTTTATATTTTACTTTTAACCAAACTTGGTTAGTTGTTGAATGCTTTGTTCAAAGATTTAAAACTTAATAGTAAGGGCCGTCTTTATTCTAAAGCAACGACAATTATAGTACATGTTTTTTGTTTTTTTTTTCATTTGGAAATATAGAAAACACTGTGTAGCGATATATATATACAAACAAAATAAGTTCATTCATTACTACAAAGATATATATTAGAGACAATATAAGGACGTAAAACGGCAATTATAAACATACTAAATTACATACTGCCTTTAATACATAAGTTTACAAACAAATAAAGTATATAATTACAAAAAAACGAATAGATTAGAAAAAAATTGATACATGACATTGAATACGTTACTGATTAGCAGGGACTTAACAAAGGAAGCACTCTTATTTTAAAAGAACATGATTAATTATTACTTCAGAAAGACGCAAATTACTATCCAGTTCCGATTCCCTGTCGGCGCATGAAGACCATATCCCCGTCCTTTAAGCATTTTTCAAGTAGCTGTAGTAGCTGATATTGGTGCTCTGGGGTAAGCGTATCTCTACCATTCCTGCCGGATGTGATATTAGCAACTCCATAGATATCTCCAATTCCTCCAGTCTCGAGAGCCAGTCGTACTTCTTTAGCTGACACTTCATCGACGTGGGTAATGACTGCGAGTGGAAAGTGTCCTATAAAAAAATATCAACGGTAATGAAACGCCTGAGGCAGTTGTATTTATCTATCGAAACTGTAACGGTAATCAATTTTTTAATATATAAATATTACCACAAATTAAAACCACGCTAAGGGTTACAATTGCAAAATAAAATGTCTTAATTAGTCTTTATTCAATAGCTTCTTTACAATGACCAGATGTGTATTTAAAAAAGGTAAGACAAAGAACGCGACGTGAGAAAAAAAGTATATAAATGAAAAAAGGTTCGGGGTAATTACGCAAACATTTATTTTGTTATGAGATTGTAACAGAAACGGTTTTAATTTTCTCTTTAATGAATTGATTGATGAGGTAAGTTTGATATCATTACGTAGAGTGTTCTGAAATGTGGGACCTGTATAGATTAATGTGTTTTGAGCCAGAAAGATTTTGTAGAAGTTGTAAATGAAATACACAACAATATTTAGTTGGATGCTTCATAGAAAGAACAACAAATTGAGAGCATATCATGAAAGGCAAGGGGTAACATGTTATTATTGTATGTATACATAAGCTGGCCTTACTGGAAGAGATATAGGTTTTAATTTTTTTATTTAAAAAGGAGAGAGGGATTTGTATGGAAAAGTGCGTGAGAATCGCAAATAAAACGGAGAGCTTTTTTCTGCAACAATAAACTCTGTCCAGCTAAGTTTTGTGCGTATTTCCCCAAACCAGAAGTCCATAATATAGAAATGGTGATACCAAAGAGGAATGAGGCATTAATACGGAAGCTGAAGGAAGAAAGTATTCTAATTCATATATAATACCTATACCTAGAAATAGTTTTACAGATGTTGTCAATTTGATACTTCCCGGTAAATTTATTGTCAGCGGTAATTTTTTTGTGAGAAACACTTTTCAACGGGAAATCTTGAAAGACAATATTAAATAACAATGAGTCAATAGATTTGCTAAATAACATGTATTTATTTTTTATTTATTCATTTTTATTTTATATTAATTTTTTTTTTTTTTTTTTTTTTTTTGGGGGGGGGGGGAGATTAAGTGAAAGTTTGTTTTCTCTAATTCATTGTAACATTTTTAGAAGTAATCGTTTGAAGCAGACTGTATGAATTGCCGTCTGAGTAGAACAGATTTGTGTCGTCAGCAAAAGGTATAAAGGATAGAATATTGGATGATCTACAGATATCATTATTTACAAAATGAATAATAGGGAACCTAGGAGGCTTATTGGCGTAACACCACAGTTAATATTACACAAATCTGATGAACAATCATTTACAAAGACATATTGCTTTCTAAAAAAGGGTAATTCCTGAATAATTCCAAAACCTTCTCAAGTACACCACAATGTAATAGTTTATAAAGGAATATATTATGATTGATAGTGTCGAAGGCAAATCATGGAGAAGTCCGGAAATATACCAAACTCATGGGAGGATTTGTCAATAAAATGAGCTTCTTTCTCAACAAAAGATGCAAAGCATGAATAGTATTATGTTTGTTTTTTATGAAACCAAACTGAATGTTGGAGAAAACATTTTGATTTTTAAGGAAGGCAATTGTTAGAATATAAATGATTTTCTCCTATATATTGGAAAAGAAAACAGTAGGGAAGTCTGTGTATAAATGCTTACATTTAGTTTAATTTATATAAATTGTGAAGTGTCAATACCTTATGTAAACTCAAAATGTAAATTGTTGAATAATCTGTTTTCTTCCTTGATTGAAATTTAGACAATCTAATCAAAATTAAATCGGAGAATGAGTTAAATTTTGATAATCTGAATTTCAATTAAGCAATTAAACAGACCATCCACCAAGTTGCAATATCAGTTCACATAAAGTATTGAACATTGAAAATTACAAAAAAGAAAAAAATTTATTCGTAGGAATTTTGGCGAAATCGACTGCCCATTCGCGAATTTGATTGTCCCTTGTTTACCTTTCGGCTATTTCCGACGAACTTAAATGAACCTTGGCAAACCCCCTTGAAGGAATGATTTTTTTTTCAACGGCCAGACCCCGTTCCTAATATTCTAAATTGAATGTCCGATGTGCAATTTGTGATGAATATCTCACCCTACAAAGGTGTTTGCGCTTGTTTTAGCCAAAACCCCATCGTGTTTTATCAAATGAATTGAAGAAGCTGCGAAATTTGAAAGGAAAACATATACTATTTTATATTCCAGCTCACTTGAAAAAATATAAAATCAGGATGACTCTAGCCAAGGAGATCCCTGTTAATACCTTTATATTCGGGAAGCGCGCATTTTGATGACAAAGTAGGTTAAATGACTTATGAAAATGTAGTTTCTCTCTTTCTCTCTCTCTCTCTCTCTCTCTCTCTCTCGTGTGTACAGTTCGATGGAATGGAAGGGGGCGTAGATAGCAATTTCATCGATTGACCCCGAATTACCCAGATACGTCACTGTTATTGGGCAAGTTGGTCACAAAGAGAACAAAACAGTTGTTGTATGGGACACTTTACTCAACCTGATGCGAGGTATAAAGTCTATTTTGGGTAAACAAATGTATCCTCTTATATATTATAGTACTTATACATTATTACCTTGCCAATCACGCAGACGATGTATGAAACTTCGATATTGTCTCACGACATTTGGAGTATGGGCCCTGACAAAAAGAAAAATAACAATGCATCATACATTTCGGACAAAACATGTTAATTTCCTGGTATATAACTCCACACCTTAACCTCAAATAAATTTATGAGGGGTGGGGGGGGGGGGGGACGTATGAGGAGTTGGGTTTCAGATTGAGGTGATCCTTAAACACATTTTTAGAATGCGAATCATCATCAAAGTTAAAAATGTATCTAAATAAGATGATCAGAATGCTTTAGGGTAAGGGGAATTAATGGCATATACCTGATTTATAAGTACAATAACTGAATAACAAAACGAATATGTAAATGTAAGGCATTATATAAAATATGCAAGCAAAAGTAACTTTATTTCAAGATGTAACTTACATATTCACGTATAATAACGAAACTTCATATTATTAACAATTTTAAGTATTATCCGAACTATCTGTAAAAAAAAGTGCAGGAGACCGCAATTATAAGCGAAGCTTCACTAGGATGGCGGCCTCCAAGAAAAAAATCTTAAAGATAAAGATGAGTTCTGGTCATTGCATTGTGACAGAAACGGTGTGAAATGGATCAGAAAAGTTGATAATGTAGTACGTAAGTATTGGTGCGTACTGCAAAGTTCTGGAGTCATCAGAATCATAATAAATTTGGCCCAGTCTTGATAGAGTAACAATCACTGTACACAAACAAAAGTATATGGGACTACATAAATGGTGTCGGGCCTACTTACCTTGATTTTCTTATCTTTCTATGCTCATTTCTCAGCCAGTGTACATTATATACCAAAATTGTTTGGCAAATGACATTTATTTGTAATCTTGAACATTCAGTGTAAGTTTCGTTTGATTCTGAGAGAATTCATTTTCTTTTTCTTACCAGAACTCAAGTTTATCTTTAAGGTGAAATTTTAAAGGAAATTTGTTTATACGATCTTTGTGTATGAGATGTTTGTTTTTATTTTTGCGTTTTTAAAATAGAACATAATCATCTACATAAAGAAACAATTGTTTCTTCATTTTACAAGATGCATACAAACACAAATAATTGTCAATGAAAATAGATAAATTACAGAAAGCGCAGGAGACCGCCATCATGAGCGGAAAGCTTGAAATCGATGGCGGTCTCGAGAGAATATCGACAAACTCTTAAATTATATAAATGTTCACGCGAAATTGATCAAGTGGGTGCAGTGAAATTGCATATGCAAGAGCGATTGGGATTCTGATACGAAATGTTCATAATCCAATACTAGTTTTTTTTAAGAATTAATAAATTAAAAAAATATTCGAATTCAGAGACGAAGTTTAATGAGAAACGATTCTGTATGATAATATAATGTGACGTTCTAGTGTCGCTTTAAAAGAATAAAGAGTCGAGCATGATTTAATTATTTTAGATAAATTGTTCCATAAATCGGGGCCATGATGTCTGATTGATTTATGTGTAATCAACAATTTGGGTTAGTTAGATGAAAATTCTCAGAAATACGAGTTGGATAAGTATGAATTGTATTGTTATGAACAAAAAAATTATCGAATGAAGGTGGCGTTGCTTATTCATGTATTTAAACATAAAAATTTCACATGGTGCACCCGCAAACCTACTGAATATCTACATCACCATGCCAGCCGACACTTACAAGCAGCATCTAACCCAGCTCTACGGGGAGCCGACCCAAGTGTCATCCCGGCAACTGCAGCGTAACTACGTTAAAGAAGCCTAACCCCAGAATCACCTAACCTTCCTCAAGCGTTGCCGTGACTCAAGCATCACCCAACCGGACTACAACTCAAGTCTTCAATCAGCACTCCACGAGCAAAACTGATCATACACAAGGCAGGGCAAGCCCTTGTCAGGGAGCGCATCGCCAACACCCGCCATCAACTCCATACCATGGAGAAAGACATCCAAACATCAGAAGTAAACCTCTCCCAACTACTGGAACCGGCTGATCTTCGGAAATGCCAGGCCTTCAAAACCTCTACAGCTGGAAAAACTTTCCAGTCAACCCGACAGAAGCAGATCGTCAAATTTAACAAATTTCTAGCTAACAGGCAAAAATCAACCAACCAGACTACGCCAATCAGCACCAAGGACACTGTTATCAACCTCAGCAACCATCTACTCACGGAAACCGAACACAAAGTCCTATCGTTAGGTCTCAACTTCGCCTTGTCACCCAAGAAGATCCCGTTCTCAGAAGTCATTCAACAAGTAGAACCCAAACTGAGATTCCTGAGCCGAACCGCAGCGGACCAAATCCGTTTCCAAGTCACCCAAGCCCTATCCACAGCTAAGCCACCACAACCCAACATTAGCAAACCAGAACGAGCCGCTATCAAAGATCTACGCAGCAACCAGTCAATACACATTCTACAGGCAGACAAGGGCAACGCTACAGTACTTCTGAACAAAGGGGACTACAACAATAAGATCGGTGCGCTCCTCGAGACTCCGACTTACAAAAAACTAAAGAAAGATCCCACACTAGTAACGGAAAGGAAACTTAACCAGCGACTCCTCTCTCTTCAAAGAACAGAAGTCATATCCAAGCCACTCTACTTCAAACTTCGCTCATCTTCAGCTACCTGCCCCATCCTGTTTGGCCAGCCGAAGATACATACACCTACCATTCCACTTCGCCCCATCATTTCAACCCGAGGATCACCTTGCTATGACACAGCCAAACACCTGACCACGATTCTCCAACCACTTGTAGTAAAATCGCAGCACCACATCAATAACTCCAAGCATTTCGTCGATATCCTCTCCAAGACCACCATACACGAATACAGACATCATTGCCATTTTTTATGTTGAATCTCTCTTCACCAATGTTCCTGTCACCGAATCCTGCCGAATCGTCAAAGAACGCCTCGAAGCTGACGACACTCTCCCCGACAGAACCCCCCTGACACCGGATGAAATACATGACCTCATGTACTTCTGCCTCAACTCAGCTTCCTTCAAATGGCGAGACAATTACTACCAGCAACTTCAAGGCGCAGCCAAGGGATTGCCTCTTTCACCGGTTATAGCCAACATCTTCATGGAGCACTTCGAAACAACGGCACTCCAGACTATCTCACAGCGCCCTTCTCTCTGGCTCCGATATGTTGACGACACATTCGTCATCTGGCCACATAGCAGACGTGACTTAGACCACTTTCTTGCCCACATCAACCAGCATCGCCCAAGCATCAAATTTACCATGGAGACCGAGCAAAACAACAACATCCCCTTCCTAGACGTTCTCGTTACCAAATCACCATCCGGCAAGCCCGCTCATCAAGTCTACAGGAAACCCACACACACCGATAGATATCTTTAATACAGATCCTTTCCCAATCCATCCGTACTACAATCAGTCCCCAACGCCCTCATCTGCCGAGCCAATCATCTCAGCGATGCAGACCATCTAGACTAGGAAATCCAGCATGTCACCACAGCCCTAACTAGCATCAACAAATACCCAAGACATAAGATCAAATCTAAGACTCCCGCCAACAAGCCCGAAGCCAACACCACCCCTGAAGAGAACCAACCCGCAGCTACACCACCGAAGCAAACTATTGTTCTTCCCTATATCGGTCAAGCCTCTCACAAGATTCAACGTATCCTTCAAGCAGCAGACATCCAAGTTCGACACAGTTCCTCCAAAAAACTCCATTCGATACTCCCACAAAGACAAGCATCCAAACCACAAGAAAGCTAGAGTCTACAAAATACCATGCGAATGTGGAAAAGTCTACATTGGTGAAACGGGGAGAAATCTGGGAACAAGACTCCGCTGTCGTCAAACACACCCAGCAACACGAACACACCATCGAATGGGATAACAGTCATCTCATCTCCATAATGAAGCACTGGGATACACACCGAATCCGAGAAGCCATCGAAATTCACCGCCACAACACCGTGCTCCAAGACTCAGGACTATACACCAATGACAACTGGAAACCCCTCATCAACAAGTACCCGGTCACTCCTCCTCCACCACCGCCTCCAGCACCGCCCTCACCACCCCGACAGACAACCGTACATCAACCACTGCCGACCGCCGAACCCTCAAAGCAGCCGCCAGCCTCACAGCTACGATACACAGCAGACGACAACAGACTACAACGCCGCCTACGTCGGGGACACACACAACGTCTCGCCGACAGCACACCCCATTCATCGACTCGAAACTCTCCTAAGTCCGTAACTCGAAGACTCCAGCCCAGACGTACCAGCCGACCATCCATGCCCACTTCCCAATGACTCAAGCCAACACAGTCACATATTTTTCCCTGACGTCCGCACCCCGGTGACTTAAGCTCACGCACGACAGCCATTCTCCACTCCTGACGACGGATAGTCAACCTGTTCGAAACGTCGAGCCACTCATCCTCTCCAAGCGCTATAGTTCTCCTTAGAACTATATGCTGAGAAAGATAACAAACAGTCCTTTTCAGGACTACCACACCCCTAAGAAAGATTACCGAGTCAGAGTCCTTTTCAGGACTCCTCAACCCTCTCTCTCTCACACACACACACATGGTGCACCCGCAAACCTACTGTATAAAAATTTCATCTTGGAGATTATGTAACTCAGTGAATTTTAAGGTTATTAACTTAAGAATCAATTGGTCTGTATGGGCCCCCAAAAAAGGGATCCAGTACAAATACGCAAGGCCCTTTTTTGGTAATAAAATAATTTAATTAAGTTTGGTTACACCACAATTTGCCCAAACAATATTGCAATATGTTATATATGGAAGTACTGGTGTATTATACAGTTAAAAAAATAACGTAGTATGGGGCAAAAGACATTTAAACTTTTTTAAGATTCCAACCCTTCTGGATATACACATAGGGCGTGTTCACACCGCAAGGGGGGGACCGTGGGCGGACCGTGGATCGCGCTCACACTGCAGTGAGATAGCGCGGTATGTCGTAGCACCATGAGGTCAGAACGGTCAAAGATTTCGCGCGCTATTACGAACCCGAAGTGTTGAGTTGTACCGATTCAGCAGTGGCGGATCCAGGGGGTGGGGGGCCTTGAAAAAAAAACATTTAAAAACACGCGATTTTTACCTTTTTTGGGGGGGGGTCAAATTTTTAAATTGTCTAGGACCCCCCCCCCCCCCCCAAAAAAAAAAAAAAAAAAAAAAAAAAAATGTGCTCACTACCCCTATTATACCTATTATACACAATTTTCTCTAAAACTTTAGATAGACAAGGAAGAATAGATATTGGACGATAATTACTAATTTCATGTGAATGTGTTGTGTGAGTATATATTGCTTGTGTGTGTGTGTATGTATGCGAGCGAGCGCGTGTGTGTAATGGATAATGGATGTGCACGTAGCATTGTGTTATATGGTGGAGAGAAAACAAATATAGCCTTTTCAACTATTAAGGAAATGCAAAAAATACGAAATAGAATACGAAATAGTAAACAAATGGAATTGATTATGAAAATATTTATACACAAAAATGTTTGTCTGAGAAATGTGCATATCTTGTGTTTTAATGTCTTTAAAAGATAACATTTCCGTATGCGATTAATTTGAGTTTGTAATCATGCGAATTGCTCTCTTTTGGAGTAAAACAAAAAGAAACTAATTCTTGTAAATACACTGTTGGTCATAAAGGTGAACTAGTTATTTTTACCCCAATTTATGGAATGATTTTGACAATGATTGATTTCTAATAGATCTAAATAACGGTAAACATTCTCAGATTGTATTGAAATACGCGGAGGTATAAAAGGCGTGTAACCTTTTACACTGTATTTTTCATTTTCTGATGTTTTTTTTTTTTTTTTTTTTTTTTTTTTTACTTTGCTTTAAATTGGTGAAACCAATAACTAGGTTGCATTTAAACTTATTAATGATTGCCTCATTGAAATGATAACCATTGTTTTAATAAAAAGACAGCCGGTTGGAGAATAATGGTTAAGGAAGGAACCTATAAAAAGCGTGAAGCTGCATGCATATGAAATAAATAGAGAAGTGGGTAGGTAAGGGGGAAAAGATGGAAAAGAGGGGACTTTATCATGTAAAGGGAGGGGGAAATTAATATTTTTTCCAAATAAGAACAGAAGTCCTCTTTTTTTCTTCTTTTCTTCAAGTGGCTGCCTTGAAAGAGTTATACGTGTATATGATTATACTATATGCGGGCAATAAACTGGTAAAATAATAGAAATGATAATGACTTAGACGACTCACAGTTCAAACAGTGTGCATTACTTGTATTAAAACATTAACTTGGCTTCTATTTCGTTTAATCTATAAAAACAAATATTGGAAGTACTTTGAGGAGATTCTTTCATATAAGAGACAGAAATATAATATAACATCCGCATGTATATACATCCTTCGGTAGAATACTAAGACCTTCCAAACTTTATTTCTTCTTTTTACTGGGCTGCTGCAGTAGAAGAAGAAAACAAAGTTGTAAATAAATCAATATTTTAATGGCGGCTGTCGTGTAAGGCACGTGTCTCAACTCTCCCCGGCTGTCGACAAGCATCCCTGGTTAATAATAATATGGGCATCGTTACATCACCCACAATAGGTATCTGGACATAATAAATACCACCTCCGAGGACAAAGTGAGGAAGAGGGGTGAGAAAGTAACAGCCACATCGATTCAAATGTACCTCGCAACGGACAAGACAATATCCCGTTGATGCTAACCTCAGCATGCAGAACTTTTCTAGAGTGACATTTTAACACCTCATCACTTATTAAACTCGGATTCCAATTTACAAATTAGCCATGAGCTAAACAAAGTAAATCTAGATATTGCCGGATCTAAATTAAAGCTTTCAGTTACGATAAAAAAAAAGATAGTTGACCTTGAGGCCTTTGCTGATGATACGTCAAAAAGATTGAGCAAACTTTGGACAAATATCTCTCCTCCACTGAGAGCAGAATATCGCCAGATGATAGATACTCTTGAGGAAGAGCAGATCCTTGAAGAGATACACGATCACAAACTCAACCTGTTGAATCTACGGCGTATGACAACTTAAGAATGCAAACCCTTACAAGATCTCTAATTCGGTCATCGCCGCTAACCTCTGGATGCCCGCGCTAGATGCTGCAAGGATTCACACTCGAGCACCACTCGCCAACCCACGCAAACGAACTCATGCAACATATAATTACATCAATTTTTAGGAATATTGGTATGCTTTATGAGACAGAAAGTTATCTTCATTAGAAGACACTCTTAATGCAAGATGACTCACTCATACTGTCACACATTTCATATTGCAACATGGTGTGGGTATCAAGTTCAAAGAAAAAAAAATAGCCCTATTTATTTATTTAACTCATAGCCTGGCATAAGGCTGCATGCACGCTATCGCTATGCTGCTTTGTACATGCGAGAGACCTACCTATTCAGTGCCATGTGCGTGCAATGCAGCATTCGAAATAGCAGTTATTGTTCATGCTCATTGGACTGCGCTATGTAATTTGCACTCGCCATTCATAGAACCAGCGCGTTTATCAGATAATCTCCAAAACAACCTGGCACGGGGGGGGGGGGGGGGGATTCGGGGCTTGGCACAATGGCAATTAGCCCTGTGGCATGATAAGAGTTAAAAGGAAAGCGTTTCGCATAAGTTAATATTCCTTATTATTTCAAAATGTCAACAAAAAAAAACATCCATTGTTTTATTTTATAACATCCGTATTCTATACATGTATAAGTTTTCTGAGTCAGACATATTTTCATCAGCATATTTACATTTTACATTTTCATTACTACCAACATCGTCATTTTGTTTTCTTATCCTTATCACCCACCCCTCCCCCCTCGCACTATCAAGTAAGCACTTACTTAGATTACTCTTCTTCTGCTGATTTTTCAATGAATAATTCTCGGTAGTGTGTTATCATAAACAATTTGTGTAATGTTGTTGTGCTCTCCAAAGAATTCGTAACATTTGTAATATGTTGTATGACATAAATGTAAAAAGATTTTTATGCTGCAGAAGAAAATAAATTCAATTAAATTCGATTCGTTTATCGAATGGATGTATAGTTTTAACCAATGAGATAGCAGGAAACCATACAACCATGCATATATTAATTAATGCAACTATAAATCCATCGAATGGATGAATAGTTTTATCCAATCAAAACGTAGGACATTGTACAACTATTCAACTATGCAACTATACAATCAGTTTGGAGGAAATTGTACAGCCATCCAATAATACAACTATAATATTACGTAACTATACAACTACCCATCGATCGAATAGATGTATATTTTCAACCAATCGGAAGACGGGATACTATTAATACCTTTCCTACCTAAAGCTATAGTTACAACTCAGAGCGACGACCGACCGATTTGTAGCCTGCTCGGTCTCGGCTGGAAATTAGGCATCGCCCAATGATTTTTGGAGAAGTCGAGCAGGCTTTAGAGCCCAAGCGATGCCGGGTGGTGCCATGTCGATTTCCCGTCGGTCGCCGGTCGATTTTTGGTAACAAAATGGGCGTAATCGGGGAGCTTCTCTCGGCGACGTCCCGGCAGTGACCAACTGATGACCAACCGATTCTCGAGCGGTCTTCAGTCGGCTACCGGCTGAATTTAAAGTAATCCCCCAGTTAATTTGAAAAGAGCCCCCCCCCCTCCCCCCCCCCGGCAATAAAGACGAATTTAATTGCAGAAAACTTAATTGAATGTTTTATTCATAGGATAAACTTTTTCTCCGTGCTGCAGCAGCCTAGTAAAATACCTAAAGTCTTAGATTCTCTCGTTACCTACTTCTTTCTGTTACGCAGCTTCGCTTTCACCTTAATTTTGAGTAATTAAATTCATGGGTTCATCAACTAAGTTTCATGGATTCCGTATGTTTTTATGTTTTGTGTGTGCGTGTTTGTGGTTTTTGTTGTCTGTATTATGCTTGTATATACGTACATGCGTGTAATATACATACTTGCATAGGCTTGATGCGCCACATATAAATTTTTTTTTTAATTTTTTTTTGGGAGGGGGGGGGGTCCATGAGATTACTGGTTGCCACATATACAAAGTCTTCAGTTTCAAATCTTTGTTAATGTTTTTTTTAAATATACGTAATCAGAAAGTGATTTATCTCGTACATAATTGGGTATTGAGATTGCCCCTGTGTTAATTTTTGAAAAAAATAGTCAAGGTCGTGTATACCATACTTACGAAAACACTACTACTGAGCAATATGATGTTGTGTCTGCTTCCATTCTTTGTGCTGGCGCTATCGATTGCCAAGTAACTGCTCCATTCGTGTATGTCCCTTCTGAAAATATGTAACGAGGACAAAAAATGAATGAAATCCTTTATTAATACGTACGGCCTACGGGACACAAATCGGTTTTGATTTGAGCAAGAACGTTATTTAACTTCACCCTTACAATCTTAGAATTGATGATGATAATATTAAACTGTTTTTACATGAAAACACGGAGATAAGACCGTCCAAACCCCCATTCCCTCATCGTTTACGCGACACCCTCCACTGTGTTTTTTTTTTTTTTTTTGCACGCGTATAACGTATACGTACGTATACTGCATGTGAATTATGTATCGAGCGATCGCGCTAGCTATCTACGCGCTTCGATCATTCAGAAAAATCAGATACAAATACAAATATACGGCTGGTTGCCCATATTCAGCTGCAACGATAATTGTTGCTGCTGGTCTTCCATGGGGCCAGCAAACAATGTATCGAGCGATCGCGCTAGCTATCTACGCGCTTCGATCGTTCCGTTGGGTCACGTGACCAATACTTTAATCAACTTTGATTAAACCTTAATCGTGAGGGGGCTATTATTACTGTCGGAATTTTGTTTTTAATCCATGCTGGGTTACAATGTTTGCCAACGACTTGGACTAAACCAACATAGTTTAAAAGGAATAGTTTTGATCAACACTGTTTTTAAACGCAAGATTAAAAGTAAATTTTAATGAACACTACATTTTTAAACATGGTTGAGTGTTTCTTAATCAACTATTTCTTAACCCGTCGTTTTTTGTATACTTGTTTTAACAGTATACACCTCCTCACCCCTCCCCTCCCCCCCCCCCCCCCCCCACCCCCTTCACTGAACATGGTCTAGAGACGCCCCTGGTATTAAGCCACTTCTATTTTAACTGAAGGGTTGAGGGGGTCCCGGACCCTCGAGTCTCTTTAACGATTTAGAACCTTCAATATGGGTATCATGAGCAAGACAAATTGTTTATTCCTTCTTGAAATTCACAAAGTCCTTAACAGTTAATCTCGTCATAAATCATCTCTTTTAAAGACAGTTTCATAGAAATGTTTTTCGAACTGTTTTTGATGTTTTCGCAGGCACATGTCGAGCCAACTCATCGGTAATATCTTTATGTGTACATTCAAGTATCATGTTCTTTTTATCTTCTTTTCCTCTCTCCCCATATCCTCTTCTCCTTCACAATTTGTTTTTTATCTTTCAAGGCCGCCAAAAATAAGAAAAGGGCCGCAACCGTTTTCCCAGAGAAATATAATCAAAATTAGATTTACTCTGAAATTGTTAGCCCATGCTGTATTACACAATACACATTTTATCTAAATAAAAAGCTTAGAAAAAAATACCAAATATGAAATGAGGACCCTGTAGACTTACCCATCTGCCTGATTACATCATCTTGAAGAACGGTGTTCTCTGCCCTTTCACTATTAATACCGCGATTGTCGATAACACTCAAGTGGTCTGTCAAGACTACCTCTAGACTTTCCATTGTGAAGGCTCCTTGATACACCTCATGTGCTGTCTGAATTTTCTGTGTATCCTTTAACCCACCATGAACAGCATACTTTAGTGAATTAATCAAGGATGTTTTACCTGACCCAGTTTCACCAAAGATACTGATAAACAAACGTTTTGGAAATTTCACCTCTTTTGGAAAAACATCCGAATCTCCAGGTGATTTTTGTTTAAGTTTGCTGCGTTTTCGATTAATTTTTCCTAACAAGGCAATTTCTTGATTCTTCTTCTCAAGATCAGTTTCCTTTTGTGACATCTCTTCCTGGTGTATCCGCCTGTCATTTTCACGCTCCAGTCTCAATTCCCTCAATTCTGTCTCAATGTTATGCCTCCAGTTTTCATCTACTTTCGAAGACGAGTTCCCCATTGTGATTGATGCTCTCTTTGATCTGAAACGAAACGTTCGTTACCGAGTTAGTTAATAACAGTTATTGTAGAAAATAAGTGTACAAGTATATGGTCGCAGCACTGCTCTGCTGTATTCACTTTGCCTAATAAGGATTTCCTTGTACTTCACAGGTCAGAATTGTGCCTGCAGTTATTTGCTTTTAGTTTCGGCATGATTTCCATGATGCTCATTGGCTATAGGAAGCAAAATGCACTTTAGACCAACAAATGCGCAATATGTTTGTGTGTAGGGGGAGCTGTAACGATGGCGTGACTTCTGAATGAATCATGCATAGGCCTACATAATTACATGGCAAATGAAGTGAACAAAACACATGTGCACGTCGTTGTATCAATTTGGATATCACCAAGCTCAACATTATGGATGAGAGCACGAATATTCAGATTGGAATCCTTAGTTTAACTGAACGTAAATGTATACGACAGTTCACTCAGGGGCATGAGAAGCCAAGAATTATATTTTGCGAAAAAAAATTGGATTTCGATGATCTGCAGAACTTCGAACCACCGGGAGAATGGCATGCCGTGATTTTGTTACATTCGGCAAAATTAGGGAGGCTTTCCCTTACAGATGTTCCTGACGCGAGGTATGATAAGTTACTGAAGGACCTCGAAAAAGCATACAAGGGTAAGAGAAGTACAAAATCGAGTTTCTGTTCCTTTAATTGACACGAGTTTGTTACAAATACTTATTACCGAGTCAGAGTCCTTTTTCAGGACTCCTCAATCCTCTCTCTCTCACACACACATGGTGCACCCGCAAGCCTACTGTATAAATATGTATTTGTATATGATCATTAAGCCCAAAGAGCCGTAGACGTGAAAGGGGATACGAAAAATAAAAACAATGTGGTTTAGGGACCTAAGGGACCATTTCAATCATCAAATGCAAATCCGAAAATAAAAGGGCGAATGGCGTTTGCACATAAAAAAATGAAATAAATGGTACGCCAGTCACACCAAGCAACCTTAAACCGACTAAAATTGTGCCAATCGGGTGGCTGTACCGGCAGTGGTCGGTTTGCTTTAAATTATAAGTCGGTGTGTTATCCGAGATGTCGGCCTTTTGCTTGTTTAGTGTCGGTTTCAGAAATGGTCAGGTTGTAGTCTTTCAACCATGCTCGAAAAATCCCCCCCCCCCGATTTCGATGACGAATCGGTGCGGGACTACTCGGGGATAATTCGGTGACATTTATGGGAGAGCGGGGAACATTCTTATAAAACGACACAAAGCACAGGATTCGATAAGCTAAATAAGATATATGTGTTTGACAAGAAGTGTCTGAATGAATGTTGGTAAAGAAGAGCAAAATCAAAAAATTGAAAGGGAAGTACTCACTTACAAATTATATAAAGGTCTTGGCGATATGAAGAAGAAAATCTGCCAGTGGCAAGCAAACAGCTTTCTGATATATTTCATAATATTAAATGTGAGCAACTTATAATGGGAGCAACTCGCGTAACAAATAACTCAATTTCATTGATTGATTTTATTGTTTCGAACAATTACTAGCAAATTCAGTAGCAAGTAGAGTACTGTATGTAATTCTGACCAGTGAGCTGTCATACAAGGTGTGGAAACTCTAGTTATGTATTCCAATGCATGCGTGGGCCTAAAGCGTTACAATGGGATGCGTAACATTCCACTTGGCTTTAAAGTTCCATGCTCCAAGCCGCTTTTCCACTGGCCGGGGGGGGGGGGGGAATTTCGGAGGGCAGAAGAATTAATGAAAAAATAGAATACATTGGTTGCTAGGAATATAGTTTCCATAGCTATAGGAACTAAAAGAGATATATCTCATCTAAATATTATGCATTTTCTGACATTACACTACTCATCAAAACAGTCATCTGCTTGAGGGTAGCATCCCATAGTAACGCTTTAGGCCCACGCATGCATTGGAATACATAACTAGAGTTTCTTCTTCATATCGCCAAGAATAGTGACATATGTTCCAGTTCCATCGATCATTTCAAGGTTGTCTTCGAATGTAGTGAACAAGTCATCATTTGAAGAGGGTGTCCTGTACCAAGTTAATACATGATACAGTTTTTGCTTATCTTCATGTATTTCAATTACAACAATTACCAGGTCTGTTGGCATCAATTCCGGTTTAACTTTAATAATAATAATAATAATAATAGCCTAATATTCCACTCCAAATTTTATTAAACCGAAACGGAAATTCTTTTTGCCCAATTGATCGTGAGCCCGGCAGCCACTGAGCAGCGCTAGATCGACGTTGCTCTATCCCTTATTGTTGAACGCCAAACAAGGTAGCAACAACTCCCATCTGTTAACGTCTGTTGGTATGACGCGGCCGGGGTTCGTACCCATGACCTCCCGGTTGTGAGGCGGACGCTCTACTGACTGAGCCAACACTCCTGAACGGTTACGATATCGACGTTCACTGGTGTATCTATTAATTGCAATTTTTCATCACATATGGATTCGTCTATATAAAATGGGTTCACTTAATGTAATTACACCAATAGGACATTTACTTATTAATATTTTCAGTTCATCTAGATGATGGCGGTCTCCTGCACTTTTCCATAGATAGTTAAAAGAATACTTTAAATTAAAATGGTGTCATAAGTCAGTTCACAAAGTGTTTGACACTGTAGCTCACATCGCACAATGACGTGAGTTGCGACGAGGCCCGACATAGTTCAACCATTGTTTACCAAAGTGATTCGAAAAGCACCCTGTATCTCATTTATGAGGGTGGGTCACTTTTTGACACAATATATGTTCGAGTGAGAAATTTATTCTTAATTCAAGGATCATCATTTTAAAAAAAATCAGACAATTTGAACTTGATTCACCCGATTTACCCTATTTTTTTGTATTGTTATTCTAATTTTAGGGAAAGAGAAGATATGTGTCATTGCGGATGATGTAAACAGTTTTCGAGAACATTCTCGAGTAGAGCAGTTGCGTAACCTTGAATGTGCCCAGAAGTCCGCCTTCAAATACGCAGAAAATGTCATCCTCTGTGACAGACTGAATAATTTGCATGAAAAAGACTTGGAAAAACTCGACACCTTTTTTTCAAAAGTATATCGTGCTGTGACAGGAGAGGAATTGAAAAAAGAGAATTCCCCTGCTAAAACGGTAAGTACTAAGCAAAATCCTACAATGGGCTAATAACCGTCCGTAACCGGGCACCCCCCCCCCCCAAAAAAAAAAAAAATACCCCAAAACAACTTACCCCAAATAGCTGGAGAGTGGGCCCATTGGCCCCTACTTCTCTTTGGAAAAAACCTCTTAGTTCCCTTTTCCTGATCGATAAAAGCTCTTTAGTCCTGAAAAAGTCATATACCTATAGGTCCAAAGGATATAGTAGATCTCGCTATTGTTTTCGGCATAATGTGAGGCAGCGGAGCAGGGAGTATTTTTTTTTTAAGAACGTGAAATACTCCCCCCAAACAAATGTAATCATATATTTCTTAAATCTCACTCACCTGCCGAACATATTTGTTATCATAATAAATAGACGACATCATATATTATATTGAATTATAACTTTGGTTAATCGTTTGCGTGATTAAAATTATGTAGATAAATGTCTGCGCATGTAGCAACGACGCGTTGTCATGTCTGATTAAGAGATATAGGGCGTGTCCACTCTCGCTCATCCTTCCTTAGCCAGAGATGAAATGACGCCTTTACTGCACATGAGCAAGAAAGTGACACTATCTTGTTTCTCAGCCTTGCGCCCACACCCATTTGACCGAGAGCACGGAGGAGTGTGTTGTTGGCGAAACCACGACAACCTATTTCTATGGGCCAAAGTTCTGCTCAGCCTCCAGGAGCAGCTCTTCGTATTTCCTGCTCTTCCTCTCGTGAGCTCGCTGCATATTTGCCTCATGAGGTACCATCAGCTCCAGAAGAATTGCCCTCTTTGAAGTAGGGGACCAAATTACGACATCAGGCCGCAGGTTTGTCACGACAATGGCTGGAGGAAAAATTAATTTCTCCCCCAAGTCGATTCGAATGTTCCAATCGCTAGCTCCATTAAGGCAAGTCCTCTGCCTTCATGTAGACCTTATGCCTGAAACGTTTGTGGCCTCTCCTTCCCTGATCATCGTTCTGATCATCAGGCGCATCACGAAGTCCTTTACATAGATCCCTTCGTTGCTTGCGAAGTTCCTCGAGGTCACACTTCCTCCTATTTAAGTAAAGTTCTTTGTGAATATGCACGTCCTTATCACCGAAATGCTGAACTGCTATAGCATGAACAATCTTCTCATACGTGCTCAACTTCATCTCATCTTTAAGTACAATTCTGTGTAGTTTCATTGCTATAGGCATGTGAGAAATATGTTAAATTATTTAATTATAATATTGTCTTTTCAGCCATGTGTGACATGGCCCGCTAATCGCCTATTGACTCGCATTGTTATTCTGCGTGGTGAAAATGCACCTCAATGTATAAAACTCCCTAAAAAAAATGCAATATCCTCATGTGTTTCACTCATTGAATCATATTGTTGTTTACACTCAAAGTAGCCCTAACTGTACTGGGGTCACTAAAAGTTTTGTTACTCTAAAATTCAATCCCTGTTGAATGTTATGGCCTGTTGAATGGTTTCTCGGAAAATCCTCATAAATCCTCAAATCTGATATTTTTTAAAAATACAAATATACTGTGGTGTAGCTGAAAATCAGCAATTTTTTATCATATAATCGGTTTTTCTGAATAATTTGTAAAAAACACATGAGGTAATAGCTGTGGAAAGTAATTTCCATCGCCATATTTTATTTGTATTGCAAAAATATTTGGAATTTAAGGTTAATATTTTGTGTAAATATGATCTATGAATATATGATTTTAAAAATGCCAAAAAATGAACGGTTTGACTTTCCTAATTTGCATAATGAGTGCGCGAATATATAATTAGCTGAAATGACCTAATTTGCATATTTGATGAATATTCTTTTTTTTTTTTCCAAAAAAAATATATTTCCATACCTGTCTGATATACATAGGTTTCACTGATGTATCATGTTCGGTTTTGATTTGATTACATATGCGCATATTAATTAGTGAAACACATGAGAAAATAGCTGTGACGGTGATCCAAGTAATTTCCATCGCCATATTTTATTTGCATTGCAAAAATATTTGGAATGTAAGGTTAATATTTTGTGTAAATATGATCTATGAATATATGATTTAAAAAATGCCAAAAAAATGAACGGTTTGACTTTCCTAATTTGCATAATGAGTGCGCGAATATATAATTAGCTGAAATGACCTAATTTGCATATTTGATGAATATTCGTTATTTATCTTTTCTTCGATTTTTTTTTCCATACCTGTCTGATATACATAGGTTTCACTGATGTATCATGTTCGGTATTGATTTGATTACATATGCGCATATTAATTAGGCGGACTTAGTTATTTTCAAAACTTTTTCATATCTGCAGATTCGCAAAAATGGCAAAAATGACTTATTTTGTTTGCTTCTGTTTTCAAAACGGAAATAGGTATATGAATTTTCTTTTTTTAATTTTTTACCACAAAGATAATATTTTAGTGTCTGATAATTTAACATATTATTTGTGTCCGAGAAAGTGATGAATTAAGTTGTCAACTTTGTCGAATTTTGCCATTTTTGCCAACTTGACCATTTTTGGCAGGTTTTTCGGTAATTTTGCGATATCAAAAAAATGGTATAAAATCACAACGCATTGACCGATTTCATTTCTTTTTATGGTTTTGAAGATTTTATAAAGCTTGATCATTTGCAATCATCAGATAACATGTGTTTGTTGTACTTATTTTTGGTGTTTTATACCTAGTTAAAGGTCAACGAATTATTGATCGATGCCAATACATGCAGGCGAGGTATATTGAAGATACAGGTACATTCATCTACTGTTTGTATAAATAAACAAGAAGGAAAAGAAATGAAGTCCAAACAGAGCTATCTTTCCAGAGCCTGGGCTTTGTATTTTTTTCCTACATAAACAATAAATATGTAAATATTTAAAATTACCTTTTAAAATAAATGGTGTACGATGTATCACGAAAAGTCGAATAATGAGGTAATCTAACAAAACTCTGCTTTTATATTTTTCAAAACCGACAAAGGTGAAAGAAAAATTAGATAAATCACAATTGACTATAGAGACAACCCTATACATACAAATTAGAGTGTAGCTGGCGCAGTTCGTAGACGAGATCCATAATTTTAAAAGACTGACTAACGACAAGATAATAATCGGAATTGATCATGTTAACACATTATTTATAGCTGTTCATATATTTTTTTTTTGAAGGCCATTTGCAACTACATCGTCTAATAAAGTAAATAACGAAACTTCAAAAGATAAGCCACGTATTACTTATTACTTCAAAATGTCTTAGGCAGACTTTAACATTCTTTTTCAAATATATAGTTTACACAGTATTAACGAACGTATTAAATATCACTTGACACTTATCAGGGGGGGATCAAGCTTTTTGCCAAAAGGGGAGGGAATTGTCCAGAGAAGTTTCACCCAATGACGATGCCACGAAGCGGCGATGCGATGTTTTGTTGTTGCTATTATGAACTCCCGTTAAGCTATGGTAGTCACAACCCCCAAAAGAAGCCTACTTGTCAGCGCCTGCTACCTTTTTAATTGCCGCTAAAAATACGCTCGGCGTTGCCGTCGGCCGATTTAGGTCAAAAATCGAAGCCGTTAGGTCAAAAGCTGCCGAGCGGTCGCCGCCAAGGCCCTACCCAGTCGTCGCAGGGAGATCAGTCGGTCACTGGACGGCGAGTTCAAAATCGGCCGGCAGCCTTTGACCTCGCAACTTTGATTTTTGACCTATATCGCTCGACGGCGAACGCTCCATTAGGTTGGTGCCCGGGCGGCGACCGCCTGCCCGGGCAACGAGCGTTTTTTGGTGCCCTGCCGATTACTGGTCGGCCGTCGGGCAATTTCTTTAAAATCAGCCGGTGGCCGGTGGGAGACCGCTCGGGAATCGTTGGGTAATCAGTCAGGCACTGCTGGGACTCTACAGCGATGTCTAAATGCCAGCGGCGACCCAGCAGGCTACAAATCGGTCGGTCGCCGCTCTGAGTTGTGGCCATAGCTTAAGCGATGTTTTCCAGGCATAACATAAACTAATACTGTGTAGGTCTGGACACATGAATGCGTTTTGTTATACACATCACATTTTCACTTGGCAGCCCAAGGAGGGGGTTAAAGCCCTACCCCCACCCCCACCCCCTTAGATCCGCCCCTGTTTATCGTACATAGACTTTCGAAATGGTATGAATTTGTATCGGACGACTAAGTATGAAATTATATGAATTGATAATGATCAATAGTCATTTGAACTCCGCCCGAATATTTATTGTAACTACTCTTTATCTTGCTTTAAAGGTAATACAAAGTTTTGGGAAATTCTGAAAATTGGCTGGATAGTGATTCTTTACAATTTTTATATATTTGGATGTCTCTGTGTATGTATTATAAGCACTAGAAAATATAGTCCCTAAAACACTTCTGCTTTCGAGAAAAATTGAATATAAAAATTAACCGGTGCTCCCGGTAAATTCTAATAAATTTCGAATAGGGCCTACGGCAATACAATGGTAGCTGCGACCATGAAAATCTCAGAATATGTAGTTGTGATATATAATTTCCAAACGGGAATAGCCAATCGGTCAGTTTTAGTCAAGAAACATTGTGTTATAGCAAAATTAATATCTTGACCTTGAGAGGGAGCTATACAACATAAAAAGTTGATTATTTACAATTTCATCACTTTAGACTCGATTTCAACCGCGACAATGATCACTTAATATTATATGATCGCATATGCTTCCAATATGTTCATTTTGAACTAAATTCATGACCCCATACCAAAACTTTGTATTACCTTTAAAAGGGGGACAGAATAAATGATCTTACCCTTGTGTACAACTTTCAACATTTTGAAACCATTTAGGACTGCAGATTATCCATGAAAGTTTGTTTAAAATAAATAATGAATATAGAATATATATCCCAAGTTTATCTGAAGATAACCTATCGGTATTTCTCAAGCATATTCTTATTATTTCGTATTTATATCCGAGCCATTATAACTTCTGTGAAATTAAAGATGGATGACAAAATACGAAAATATAAAATATCCCGTGAAATATGGGCCCTTGCTTCTGCGTGTGTGTGCACTGGCGTACTGGTGGGGGGCTTGGGGGGGGGTGCCAGCCCCCCCCCCCCCCAATGAAATCCAACCATGACTTCTTTTCAAAATTCCATACTAATGATTTATAAATGTTCGTAATATCACATGATTTTCAATAAAATGCGCGTTTCTACATTTTTGTTGCAAACTGACACATTTCCAAATAGCCCCAGGAAGAGCATATGTTTGTTGATAGTCAATAATGGGCCACTAACAGTAAACTAGTAGAAACTTCCTTTCCAGAGGCTACTGCGACAAGCACTACCCTCCACTCGGGCTGTGCATGCACAGATTTGCGAACGAGCGTTCGATACGTACATCATGTAACACTGCACTTGTACCGTTAAGGGGCGCAGCTAGACTTTAGTGGGGAAACTGAATTCAGACAAGGATTAAAAGTATGTCTTCTTTATCTATTAATTTAATGAAACGGCAAAGCCTCCGCGCTTCGCGCGGGAGGGGGGGGGGCACTGAATACATAGGATTAGAAGTAGAGAACGGTACAACGAATCGTCTTTTTTCTCTAATTATTAAATGAAACGTCATAGCTTCTGTGCTTCGCGCGGGAGGGGCGAAACAAGAATTAAGAGTCAAGAACGTTACAGCGGATCGTCTTTTTTCTCTAATAATTTAATGAAGTGCGAAAAGAGAAAATAACTTAGTTCCTGGCATTCGGAAATTTGGCATAAATATATTTGTCGGTAATTAATTGGTGGCTAGTTTTGTTGGTAATCGGTGGCTTCTACACCCCCCCCCCCCCCCCCCCCCACTGAAAAAGGTCTGGCGACGCCCCTGATAACAACACAGTTTATACACTCAAGATAATTTTTGCAAGTACTACTGGTGAAGTACCGGACCACCGTCTGTGTGCATTATGCAGCAACGAAGCATATACAACGTCTCACGACGTGACATATCATTTTTCTCTAACTTCTAACCAATCAGAAGGCCTCGTGTTTTTTACGGGAAGTGCCGGTGGACAATAATGCGCCAAAAGTGGTTCTGAAATTGCAAAAGATCCCTTCTCTTGGAGGGGTAGGAGAAAGCAATGTTACGTCATATTACTCCAGGAATTGTCTGAAAATGCGTCTAATGTGGTTCTAAAATTGCAAATGATTTCTACTCTGGGAGGGGGTCAGAACCCCCTCCCACACCCACCCCCGCTTGGTCGATCCGCTTCTTCGCCGCTGAAGCCTCGCTCTAGCTGTCGCTTCATCGTTTTACATATATTTCACCCCATGCCATGTTGTGCCCCCCCCCCCCCCCCCCGTAAGAAATTTCTGAATCCGCCACTGATGCCCATACCCCTTGAACTTCGGGGGCTCCACCCCTTGACCCCCGCCGGGGCTTTGCCCCTAGACCCCACTTTGAAATTCGTTCAGCGGGGCCTGCATGTAAGAGTGGGGTGATGCGGATTTTTTTTTTGTCAGCCCCCCCCCCCAAACATTTTTGCTCATTACGCCACTGTGTGTGTGTATGTGTGTACTCACAGTTTCGCAGCAACTTATTTATGCAAGCTGTGTTCTGACAATTATAGCACATAAAACAATAGCAGGTGAATTAAATACATCATCATCATCACCACCACACACTTGTGGGAAGGAAGCATTCACACATTTAAATACATTTACTTAAAAAACGACTTCGCATATAGTACGACACGTGATCAACAATATTGCGATACCCATGGTGTGTTCAGAAACTGTACTTTATGCTAAAAATATCGTGCTTTATACCTCTTTCCTTAAGTTTGGAGGGAAATGAATAAGATCATTTAAATGTATGACCGTGTACGTTGAAATGTTAGTCTTTTATTGGTAGCAAAATTGTTTAAAACATTTTTCGAGCAAAAACAAGAAATGTAAATCTTTAAAAACAAATATATATGATATAGTTTCTTTTGAGTGCTAGATGTTCTACGTGTTGAATTGGAGGGAATGAAGAAAAAAGGGAAAAAGGAGAAAGAATTAGGTTTCTTTTAAATTAACACCAAAATATTGTTTATCCGCGATACACCAGTTTACGGTTACATCAGTGCGCATGCGCAGACATGGGCGCCATTTTAATTGGCGAGTAAAAAAAGCCAATGACCTAGAGGTCAGTGGTATTTATGTGTAAATTAAGATTGCTCCCATATGCAAATTATGATGTGAGCGCACCAGTAAATAAATTTAACTAGGCCATGTCATCACGGTTCATACAGCTGAAGATGACGTCACCAATGGCGGCCTAAACCATAAACTGTGACGCAACAATACATGCTCATCTGAAAACGATGACATCACTGCCTGCGCGCTGCGCTGTTCGCTCACATCATAATTTGCATATGTGCCCAATCTTAATTTATGCATAAATACCACTGACCTCTTGGTCGCAACACGATTTTCTGACAACGCGACGGTGTACTTCTAGCATTCTAATTCATTTGTAGCATTCAAATTAGCACTTTGTGCACTTAAATTGATGGTCAATATACATTTCTCGTTTATTACATACTTTTTGTAGCTCATTCTTTTTCTTTCAAGATTGTTTTTTCATGTGTATTTCATCATATTTCATTTTCATGCATTTATACACTTGTACTTATTAGATTTATCTGATATTCATCAGCATTTAAGTTTTATTGTTAAGAAGAAAAAACGACTTGCATCTACGGACCTAAAGGTCTCAGAATATTTGTAAATGTTCATGTAAGGAAGTTGTTTGTCTTATGTTTCATCATAAATTTATCATAATTTCATCGTAATTTCATTATGGAAGAAGGGTACAATATTGTGACTGGGGTAGGGACTAGAGTCAACAATTTGAACATGATTCATTATTTAGCCAAGTATTTAGCCATCGATCTGCTGGCGGGCAAGTAAACTATGAAACTCTTTAAGAAACACAGAGGGGTGTGCTGGGTATAAGAGACGATGTGAATTACTTTTGTAAAATTCCGAGTCTGTAGTAAAAAGGGGCGATTGAGGGTACCCCACCTTTCCCGGGTATATAAACATGTCCGTGCATAAATGCCATATCCCTTGATTTCGCCCCTTCTTTACTTTATGTCTGACTACACCCATCTGCATTGTCCTGAAAAAAAAATGGAATAACAGCTTAGACCCCAATGGCAAATCATGCATTTTAACTGCATTATTTAAAAACTGTAAAAGTTTGTTGCAATTTTTCCCCCTAACATTCCTAACTTGAATACAAATATTACGAATACGAATGACAGGTGTTAATTTGAATGATAAAAAGTACGCTTCGACAAGTGAATATCAATTTGAATGCTAGTTGAGCAGTTTCTAAATTGAATGACAGATCTATGTAACCATTCGATCAAAATCCTAAATTAAATACAAAAACTGGGAAATTGAATGATAATTGGCATGGCAAAGCCGATCTGCGCTAACTTAAATGCAAAATAAATGAATTCGAATGACAAACACGCGAATTTGGCCGGGAAATCCTATAGTATCTATCATTTTTTTTAGCCTAACGTTTTTTCATTCCGATTTAAAATGTCACCACTATTTGTAATTGAAGGAACGGAGTTCGCTTGTTATAATATAATGTTTATCAAAATCTATATCGACTCTTACGGCGCTTAAATTGTTTACAGATTCTGATCAAAACGTGTTTTTTATGGTACATGAGTATGATAAATTGCCTGCAATCCAGCAGCAAAGATTGTTTATTCAAATCATGTGATCATCCTTTTAATATCTGTATTGAATATTTGAACAAGAATCACGAAGACAGCGCATGACACAATATTAACACCAGGGATAAGGACTAGGGGTGAGGTGGTCATTATATGATGGGAGGGGGGGGCGTAGGGGCATTGAAAAATTCACATTCTACCCATGTTTGCATCTTAGTGTATGGTGACAGTAAAATGAAGTGTATATTTTATGTCAATGTCCCCTCGATTTACACGTAACCTAGTCTTAGTATATTTATAATTAATTATATTATTCACCTTGAATAGGGTGTTTGGTGGATCAATTTCTATGTTGGTTTATACAATCCACGGAAACAATTGATGGATAGATGAAATGATAGATAATGAAAAGTAATAATTTTGCATTCGGGTATGCATCAATTTTGAATTACTTGGTACACAGTAAAAGCAAGTATATATTGTTACATCTTGTAGAACGAATAAAGACATCTTCCAATAACAGTCTCTTATTTATCCTAATACCGAATGAATTTTCATTTATTAGACGGAGACGAAGGGAGAGAGACATGACACATCTTTTTGGTAATCAAAATGACACATCTCATAAATGAAATAATAAATACGCAAGATAACTATGTTCACCTGAATTACCCTACCAAGTACAGTATGTGTATGCCTCCTTTATTGGGAGGGGGGACAAATGGCTTGTTCTTGCCCCCATCCAACCCTTCCCTACTATTGCTGCTCATGATCTGATGAACACCAGTGAAGTTGATTAAGAACCTGAAAATCTATACAAACACAAGCTGGAATGTTATTTGTCTTATTCATTTATTATGTTGGTATTAGTCGTAACTGCTGTTGAATTTATTACCAGAGGTTTTAATGTGTATATTTATCTCTGGCTTATCTAACGGCTTGCAATAAATGAAACGAACCTGAAATTAGCAGATGTAGGTGAAAAGTTATTGTAACTTTAAAGTAATCTATACAAAAAAATGGGAGAATGGGCTGCAAAATGGCAGCTTTATTTTCGTTTTCTGGGAGGTAAGTGTTCAGGGTGGTAATTGTTATGTTGGTAATTGTCA
Source organism: Strongylocentrotus purpuratus (assembly GCF_000002235.5). NCBI lineage: Eukaryota > Metazoa > Echinodermata > Echinoidea > Camarodonta > Strongylocentrotidae > Strongylocentrotus > Strongylocentrotus purpuratus. The sequence goes on along the minus strand of NW_022145606.1, from coordinate 2,506,885 downwards.
GGGGGATAATTATCTGTGGGGTGTTTGTCTTAGGCTCCTTTTAAATTGAAACATTCTTGTTTACCGTTTATCTGTTTAATGCATGTAACATACACTGTTGGTCATAATGGTGGAATATTTATTTTTACCCCAGTTTAGGGAAGGATTTAAAAAAATTATTTATTTCTAATAGATCTAGATAATGACATACATTCTCAAATTTTATTGAATATTAATTTGCGAGTGTTTGTTTTGCGTGACTGCTTAATCATTTGTGTGCTACTATGCTAATCAGCTAAGGGACCTACGTCCTTAAGTCATAATTGACAGTAAAGAGGATTAATGCCTCACAAAAGGGCACTAATATGTAGCTGATCGACACGATTTTTTTCATGGGGCCTCACAGTAACGAGGCCATTGCTTAGCCCCTGAATCATGACTGTACGCAGTGTTTGCTAAGGTACGCGGCCCCTTCCACAAATCCCCCAAAACGAAGAAAATGCAATAAATTGTCAAAAATTCATTGCATTTCCCCCCGGCCCCCAACAGGAAAAATTCCTCTGTGTGGCCTTGCCTTGAACCATAATGCATGGCCCTACAGAGGAATTTTTCCTGTTGGGGGCCGGGGGAAAATGCAATGAATTTTTGACAATTTATTGCATTTTCTTCGTTTTGGGGGATTTGTGGAAGGGGCCGCGTACCCTAGCAAACACTGCGTACAGTCATGATTCAGGGGCTAAGCAATGGCCTCGTTACTGTGAGACCCCAGAATAAAAATCGTGTCGATCAGCTTTAATAGTGCCCTTTTATGAGGCATTAATCCTCATTACTGTCAATTATGATTTAAGAACGTAGGTACCTTAGCTGATTAGCATAGTAGCACACAAATGATTAAGCAGTCACGCAAAACAAACACTCGCAAATTAATATTCAATAAAATCTGAGAATGTATGCCATTATCTAGATCTATCAGAAATAAATAATTTTTTAAAATCCTTCCCTAAACTGGGGTAAAAATAAATATTCCACCATTATGACCAACAGTGTACATATAACACATAACCTACTAGGTTTCGTTCAGTACAATATTAGTCATGAAAATACACAGGTACAACAAAAATAAGGGATTCGAATCCGAGAAATTCGATAGTTTTCAGAACTTAAGTAAGTCCAGATTCTATCATTTTATAGATTGTCCTTATCACTAAAACAACTTTATTAGCCATAAATAGTAATTGAAACAAGGAACCATTTGACAATTCGAAGAGGGAAAACAAATTTAGGGTATACATTTTTACATAGGTATTACATATATTATAGTAAATCATGTCGAATAATATTAAACAATAAACATAATACGAAGCATACAAACAAGTATAACGGTATTCTGATGTGTAGGACATTGGTGTACTTATAACTATACACTGTATAAGGGGTATCTGGGTAAACAGGCTCCAATAGGGCCAAATGCCATGATACTCCAAATGGAGCCAATCAGGTTCGAATTGTTATGTAACTAGCTTCAAAACGGACCGATAGAGCCAATTTATTGTGTAATGAGGCTCCAAAACAAGCTGATTTAATGGAGCCGACAGTCTGTGCGACTACAGGCTCTAAAACCACGAGCTAACAGAGCTCTAGAGCCGATTAGGCTCCAAGTTGAGCCTGGTTCGATCGGTCACTATTTCAGGCTTCAAATAATCCATGCTGATACGTTGTTACATTGGTACTAATTATATTCGTCATGATTCACTAATATAAGGACAATTTCATTAGGCCTCCACGGCTCACCGAGTTGGACCTGAAGGTGTGGTTCACAGTACTCCATGTAGGCCTTTACCTTCAACAAGCTTATAAGGGCCGATGTTTGATCAGGGCACAACGCTCTGTTAATTATGGCTAGAAAACATTGTAATAGCGGATTTTGGGAATAAAATCAGGATTTTTTTAACAATACTTACAATAGAAAACGCACTATAATTATGATCATTTTAAATCTGTTTACGGTGGTTTTAATATAATCTAAGAGGACTCTAAAATCCGACAAATTCCCTGATATTTGTATTAAATCTAATGTATCACATTTCAATCGTCTTTACAATATCTTTCTTTCTCTTTCATATATCTTGCCAGGCGCGTTCGAGTGTACTCTTATCCCCCCCCCCCCCCCCCCCCCCCCGCTTATTCAGCGGTCGGCTGAGTCGTTGCGAAATTTTCGGCCCGATTTATAAATGTTAAAACTCCCCCCTTGAAAAAATCATGCCTACGCGCCTGTATTTTGCAATGTAGTAAAAAAAAAATGTTCTATAGTTTCTGAAACCTTACAATGGATAAATACTCCATCTTCATGTTGTTTAATAATGTGCTGATAACAATTTGATTCTCACTTCCCTAGCCTCAACTGATGTATTATTACTTCTTTATTTCTATTAAAAACTTTAATATTTACAGTTTTTGTGTCTTTCTTACTTAATAATAATTGTGTGAATATAATTTACAGATAAAAAACAGATTTCTGAAATCTGGTTTATTCAAGATTGGTCGGGATTTTTCTGTGTGACACCGCCTAATGTATAGTATCCGCACTCGCTCAAACCAGATTTTAATACTTGAACCAATGGATATTTCACCAAGATTGAACTATTTTTCCGGTAACTGGAATGTTGCCGGGATTTTACTGATTTGCTCTAGAACTATAACAGAGGTTTGGCATCTTTCGTTTATTTACGGCAATGGCTAAACAGGGCTTGTGAGTTAAACTCACACATCCCTGGGCTAAAGCCACGACTGCAATTTCGACCAATCAGATGGCTGGATTTCTTAAGTGAGGTATATAATTTCCATAATTAACCGTATCAAACATCTGAGCAGGGCAATTTTTAAATGCTATTCATCCCAAGGTTTAATGGATAAGCCAACAAAATTCCAGTTGAAAAAATATTATTGACCGCTCAGAAAAGTCAATGGGATTCTGTGTGTAATTTGCCGTTCAATACGATTATACAGTAAACCAATGAACAAATATTATTGCCTGATCTGAAAAGTCAAAGGCAAAATAAGTGTTAAACTAGTGAGCAATATTTACCGTGTTTACACAGTGATCCGCATCGAGGGTTGAAGCCGGGTTGAAGCCGCGAGGGGGTTGAAGCCGGGTTGAAGCCTGTAATTGTATGTGTGTAAACGGGATCCCAGTGAGGATTGAAGCCGGGTTGAAGCCGCCTTTTGAATCCACCAGAATTGCAGGTCTCAATCCGCCTCGCGGCTTCAGCCCCTCAATTTTTTGTTGTGTGAACGGGATCTGATCCGCCTCGAGGGTTGAAGCCATGTGGGCTGACGTGAGCAGCCAATGAAAATGGTAGTACTGACAATGACAATGACAATGACAATTCATTCTCATGTCACCCACATTGGGGTATTGGAGAAGTTTACAATCAGTTTGAATTTGTCAATTTAACACTGTGAAATATACAATACAAATAGAATTAATGTTAATCCATACAAAATAACACTATCGACAATAGTGAGAATAATTATGATGATAATGATAATAACAATATTGATGATGATAATAATAATAATAATCAAAAACAAAACGATAATGTTAATTAAAACGATAATTAATGACGAAATTAATGGAAGCAATTGAAAAAGAGATTTACTGGCACCAGTAAATTGATAGCTGAATTAATGAATTACTGAAAATATTCTTGATATCAATTTTATAAATTGATATAAGACAAAAAAGAGAAAAAATAAAGTTAATGTTGAACTCATAACATGTTTTTTGCACATACATAAATTAATGAAAACGAAGCATTATTTTTCGACAGAATTTTACTAAGTTTAAACGTGTTTGTACATTATTAGAGTTAAAAAGCTGATCCATTTTCAGTGTATTTGGTCTTTCAATAAAATATTTATCGATGAACAATTTTCTGTCTGAACGAAAGGTAGGGCATACAAACAAGTAATGAAATTCATCCCCAAGCGATTGCAAATTTCACAGCGTACATAGCCTCATTTCCCTTGGAGTATTTGAATATCTACCAGCTACAATCGGCAGGTAATGATTGCCACAGCGAAAACGACTTAATATTGTCCGATCTCTTTTAATGAGATCGATTAAGTATCTTTCTAAACATAAAGAATGTTTGAAGATTCGATAGTTAACACAATGCGAATTATCGTACATACAAGCAGACCAATACTGAGCATGATAATCTCTCAATCGACGTTCCACAGTTTGCTTGACCCACTCACAGCTAGTATTTTCACAAATTTCCCATAAATTAGACATCCCATATTGTCCAGAGTCAGCTTGATTTTGTTTAACCAAGGTGCCTGATATATATTCTTCTCAAAGAGTAATTTTTAAATAATATACACCTTACCAGAAAATTTATCCTGTCCACTATGTACAATCCTACACCAGAAAATGTTATTTTCATCGCGCATCAGCTACTGGTATTACGCGTATGAGAAAATGCGCACTTTGCGCGAACTCTATTGTGATGTAACAATCACACCCTAGGGCCAGGCACACTAGCACTGTATGCAGTGTAAGAAGATTTATATTTTCCAACATGACGTATATTACGTCATACCTCTGAATATAACGCCGTTATATCCGAAGATATGACGCAATTTACGTAACACCTCAAGCACACACGACAAGTTCAATGCATTGCATACGTAGACTGTCGCTTCGCATACAAATACACGCATTAATTGCATGCAGCGCGTAATATGAAATTGCAACAAATTTGTTTTCGCTTCGCTTGGTGAGGAATGATTGGACTAAATAAATGATGAAAAAGATTCTCGTTCTACTGAGAAAGTCATCAATGTAGCTGAGAATGTGCTGAAACACAAAGGATTTACAATTTTAGAAACAACGTAGCAACTGAACCGATTAAGTTTTAGACTTCGATCATTTTTATGCGGAGGTTTGTGAATTGAACAGTAGATCTAAGGCTAGTACAAAAGGTGATGTAACTAAAATCAGCGCCTTTAACCGCTCGGCCAGCGCGCTCTGTCACGATATATAACAGTTTTCTCTAATATATACATTAAAATGGATTGAAAACGGCTTCGCGTCTTGGATGCTTCACCGCTGCTCCATTAAACGGGCCCTTCTTTTACTTTTGCAATGCATATTGGCACGAACTTAGATCAAGATCTATCGGCAGATGTTGTTTTTTTGTTTTTGGAAGTTTATTTTCGTCTTCATGTCAACAATGCAAGATAAAATTGTCGGTAAGATCGATCGAGATTCAATTGTATTGAAATTACCGACCAATTCTTCGCACACGTACGGTATCCTCGATCGCTCAGACCATTTTTTAACATGTAAACCTATGGGGTAACCATGGAGACTGAACTATTTTCCCGGTAACCATGGTTATTGGGATTTTAGAACTGTTTAACCATGGTTACTGGGAATTTTCTGGAAACAGTTAAAGTTTATGAATGCAATTTCGACCAATCAGATTGCTGGATTACTTAAGTGAGGTATTTAATGCTTATTATATACCTCACTTAAGAAATCCAGCCATCTGATTGGTCGAAATTGCAGTCGTGGCTTTAACCATTCCCGTAAATAAACGAAAAATGCCGAACCCATGCAATAGTTCGAGGGTAAAATTCCAGTTACCGGGAAAAATAGTTCAGTCTTGCTGAAATACCCATTGGTTCAGTGTTAAAAACTTATTTGAGCGATCGCGGATACCATACATGCGTGTACGTGCGCGAAGAATTGGTCGCTAGCTTAATTTACACATTTTTAATACAGCGCAGCGCAGACGACCGTACGATAATCTCGATCGTACTGAATTCCAAACAAGGCAAAAATGGCTTCAAAAACTCTCCCAAGATTTCAACTTCTTGATGATGATCAAATGCAAGACTTTATTAATTCTGCTGACAGCAAGAACACCAAAAGGGTACGTGAAATTCTCCATAAAAATATTGTGTGCTAAAATCCTTCCCATAGAGATTGAACACATCTCTATATGCAGTCCAAGTGCATTGCGCACTCATGCTAAATTGATGGATTTTTAATTAGCAAAAATGAGATTTAAACCAATATTGCTCGTGATCCTGAAGGTGATACTCAATAAGTGAGGTGTCATATGAAGGAGCAGGTTTTTCTTCATATTCCCCAAAGGAGCCCACCCCCAAATTTTAAAAATATCTTGCTTAAAAGTCAGACTAGAAATAAACTCTCAAAGATACACTCATAAAAAACAACCGTGCAGATACACTAGAGAAAGGCCGAGGTGGTGTTATAAGTTGACACCTTTTTTCGACATCTAAAATTATTAATGACTGCTTTAATATTCGAGAAATAGTTGTTTTTATACGCTCTCGGGAAGGTTACAATTGGGTTATTGCCCTCGGGCAACAGCACAATTGTAACCTTCCCTTGAGCGTATAAAAACAACTAATTCTCTCAAAGCAGTCATTAATACTATACTATATATTGTCCCCACAAGACCCATGTCGCCCTCGTCTTTGACTCGGGCAATATGAGTCTAGTTTGGAAAATATATGTTGTATCTTCCTCAAGGACAGTCCATATTATATATTATATGTTTGATCAATGAAATCCTGTTCAATGATTGGTCAACATAACCTTGCTATGATGTAACCGTGACGTCACCCATGGTATAGTTATATAATATTGATTGACTGGCCTTGAGGGAGATACAACATATATTGCCCAAACTAGACTCATATTGCCCCGAGTCAAAGACGAGGGCAATATGGGCCTTGTGAGGGCAATATATGTGGTATCTCCCGAAAGTTAAGCCAGTCAATATTGTTATTGTTATCCAAATCTGGGCCCGTATTCAATAAACTTCTAAAGCATGAAATCTAATAGTGCAGCGGCTTAGCAAGAAAATTGTGGCCTTTTTGAGAAAAGCATGAAACTTCTAGCATAGTTAGCTTTCACCATAAGATTTATTTTCAGATGTGGAGGGAAGTGAGATTTGACCTCTGATGACCCTGAGAGGTCAAATCCAAAATTGCCGCCAGTCCGCATGGTCTAACGTACAAAAACGCTTAGCTTTTGAACCATATAGTCCAGAAACACATTCAAGGTGTCATTTCCAACTAAATTGGGGATGCCAATTCATTTAGTAATACTTTTGAGATCGCCAGAATTCAGGGTTTTGCATAAAGGGCAAGGTCAAGGTCAAAATTGAGTTTTGAATGTTTACAACAACAACAAAATCCCATTTATTTGTCATTTGTTTGCCCCTTTGATCTCAAATTTCTTTAAGAGTGGTTCCCCTGCAGACCATAAGATTCATTTTCAGATGTGGAGGGAAGTCATATTTGACCTCTGATGACCCTGAGAGGTCAAATCCAAAATGGCCGCCAGTGCCGCCTATTCTATAATACACTTAACTTTTGAACCAAATAGTCTAGAAAAACAATTGAGGTGTCATTTCTAACTAAATTGGGGATGCCAATTCATTTGGTAATACTCTTGAGATCATTTGAACTTAAGGATTTGCAATAAGGTCAAGGTCAAGGGCAAGGTCAAATTAGGCCCAAAAAGTGATTCATTTATTTATTTATTCTTATTTTTATTTTATTTTTTTATTTTTTTAACTTTGCCTCTATTTTGACACTAAAGGAGTCATTATTTAGAAAACAATAAATAAAAAGGACACATGTACCAACACTTTAACTACCCAGGGCAAAATTTCATAGAGCTGCTTAACGGCCGATGATGTGCTTACGAACGAGTTTCTACTTAATACGAGCGCTGCTAACCGTATAAACACACGAAAATGCATACTAACCTTACGGTGCTTACTGCAGGAAAATGAATTTTGTAACAATGCAAATCCATTGTGAACGAGCAAGATGGACACCTTGTTTTCTTCATAACGTGTGAGACCTGCTTGAGCAAATTTGTCTGCTACACTTAGCATGAAAATTCGCTTACCGGTAAGCAGCTTTATGAACTTGGGCCCAGAAGACAAAAAAAAAGCTATTCCAAATACGAACCTGCTCATTACCACATTTAGCACTGCATGTCCACAAAATCAAAATCTAACAGTCTCCAGAACAAGAGCACAATGCAGTGCACTTGAGTGCATCTTTGGCACATTTGCAACGTCCAGTGCACCCTTTCTTGCAGCGACAGTGTATCAATTCATGGCACGATTTTGATGCCTCCGGGAGAGTGGTCCAAAGAGGCTGCCACCCAGTTGTTTCGTTTGTCCAGCCCCAGTCAGATGGCTCTGGCATCTCTGGATTCTTGGCCAATGTCTGGTTCCAACAGTTGGCCTGGTAGGAAGTGCGCTTGGTGTGCTGCTTGAGTGCTGCCTGGGTTGGAGGAATGTTCTCCCGGTTTCTAGATTTCTGTGCGATGAGCTGTTTCCTGGCATCATGCACTTCCATGCTCTCACTGGTTCGGCCGTACATCAGCACTACAAATCGCTCTAGCAGTAACATTGATCCTTCACTGACCTCACTTGGCATGCGCAGGAGTTCACTAAAAGCATCATTCACCTCTGGAAAAGACTTCCAAGTTTCCTGGGCAATCTTCTTTCCTCTGCCAGCGAATGCAGAAACAGTGTCACACCAGGTGAACGCATGAAAGACTGGGAGATTCATACACTGTGTCGGACTCATGGTGGCAACCATTTCGTGAACAGCTATGTACCGAAAGCTTGATCCGACACCGAAAGCGATCCACAGCTCATCAGGAGCTGCCTTGCTGAATGAAGCCACGGCAAGTACAACCACATCAGTATCAACGGTACGTATGGTTACCTTTTTGCACCCTTTTTGCACAGCATCTGCCACATGCAGAAGTAGACGAGAGTCAGCCTCCTCGTGCGAGCATGGGACAAGGCCTGCCAAGTGTGACTCAGCAGGTGAACAGAGTACTCCACTTCCATCTGTTGCGTCTAGTTCCTTGTCCTGTGGTAGAGGAAGATTAACGGCTTCGCGTGACAGGAAAGCAAATCAGTTTTGTTCTCATCGACTCGAAGGAAGTCCTTCCAGTTTTTTGGCAGCACAGTAGAAGGAGCCACCCTTTTCCTGGTACCCACTCCCCTTTTCTGTCTTGTTATGAGGCTTTCAGGCTAGCAGGTAAGTATACATCCCAGACAAGGTCAATGCGGATGCTTTTCTCTAGTTGAGCAAAGATATATGAGGCAAACACTCTTTCTCCATACTCTTGAACCACAGCTGCACCTTCAAAAATTATTGCTTGGGCCACATGTGCACTATTGTTTTCGAGCAGATTTGATTCCAGGCAGCGAAGTAGATCTGCTTCAACTCCAAACCGCATTTTTTCCTCCAGTTGACAGAGCTGGCGGGGCCGCCTGGTTTTCATGGGAGAAGAAGTTGTCCATGTCTCCATCCCGTGTCTGACATGATATGTACAGCCTCGAAAAGAGACCACAGTCACTCTTAAGTGCTGCGAGCTGTGCCTTCTGTTTTGACATAACCTTGGCCGGCTGCCGACTGAAAAGTGGCAACTTGTTTTTAGGAAGTGTTTGTGTAATAGGTGTTGTACACTGCTCTAGCCTTTCTGTCACAAACTTTGTGTACTGCTCCTCACCGAGGGTCTCAATCCTTTTCACCGTTTCAGCCACTTGGGTGTCCATGATGTCGCTTGTGTCAATGACTAGTAGGTCTTGACTTTGTTCTAGAAATGGATTCCCCATCTCTTCCAGTACTTTCACAAGTGCCGTCACATCCCTCAGGAATGCTGCCTGCACTCCAGGTTGCTGGTCATGGTGATGTTGTCCAGTGTGAGCAGAACCATCACTTTGCTCTATGGCCTGGACATGAGATCAAACGACATGTGTCTTCGAGAACATCCAAACTTTTGCCATAAGCAAACCAAACTTATATGAACTAATCATTATATTACTTAAAACCAAATATCCTAAAGAACAACTTACCAGTATTGTTGAGCAGTAATGGAAAGGAGCAGTTTTCCCGACTTGAATTGAGGTGTTTGCCGTATACTGCCTAGCTGCCCACTGACCATGCTTTGTATATGGTCAGTTACAAGACCGGTCTGGATCAAGAATGGTCTGGTGTTAGTTAGCGAAATAAACTAACTGAAAGGGTTTAAGATGGGGGACTATGCAGGGGAACCATTCTTAAAGATATTTGAGACATAGGGGAGAACAAGATAATAACAAATACATTTTTTTTTTTTTTTTTGGTAAACATTAAAAACTTGCTATTTTTAGTCAATTTCGACCTCGACCTTGACCTAAATTCAAAACCCTGAGTTCTGGCGATCTCGAAAGAATTACCAAATTAATTGGCATCCCCAATTTAGTTAGAAATGACACCTTGATCGTTTTTTCTGGACTATTTGGGTCAAAAGTTAAGTGTTTTAGAATAGGCGGGACTGGCAGCCATTTTGGATTTGACCTCTCAGGGTCATCAGAGGTCAAATCTGACTTCCCTCCACATCTGAAAAGGAATCTCATGGTCTGCAGGGGAACCACTCTTAAAGAAATTTGAGAACATATGGGCAAACAAATGACAAATAAATGGGATTTGTTTTGTTGTAAACATTGAAAACTTGCTATTTTTAGTCAATTTTGACCTTGACCTTGACCTAAATTCAAAACCCTGAAATCTGGCGATCTCAACAGTATTACCAAATGAATTTGCATCCCCAATTTAGTTGGAAACGACACCTTAAATGTTTTTCTGGACTATTTGGTTTAAAAGTTAAGCGTGTTTGTACATTAGACCATGCGGACTGGCGGCCATTTTGAATTTGACCTCTCAGGGTCATCAGAGGTCAAATCTGACTTCCCTCCACATCTGAAAATGAATCTTGTGGTCTAAACTAACTATGCTAGAAGTTTCATGCTTTTCTCAAAAAGTGCACAATTCCCGTTATATGGGGAGCGTATCCGCTGTACTATAAGTACTTTTTCTTAAATTTTGGCTAAAAATAAATCTTAGCCAAAAATCGTATTCTATAACAGCATTGGGGATTGTGCATTGAAGATTAAGAAGAATTCTCAGATTTTATCTAAGAAAAGGGGCTTAAATAGCATTTCGTATTCTAATACAATCGAGATATCTAAGATAAGTAAGAAATCTACCCTATATTGAAGCATACTACGAGGAGGGCTTTGGCACCGGCAGCTCAGTGCTGCTGCAAGCAATCGCTTCGGGCTTCGATCAAATGGAATAAAAACAATGCATGCAGCGCGAGCGCAGGTTATGCCTAGGTCACATAAAAACCGGGCCCCGTACGATTTTCCCTACCCGGCGGCTTGCCGTGGATTTAGAGACCGTACAGGAACCGTCCGATTTTCATTTCTACGGCATGTGTGGTCACATATTCTCCGGCGCCCGGGAGGTGCCCGGAGAAAATTGGTCGAGTGAAATGACAGGCGCCCGTAAGGGTGCCGGCAGGGTGCTGGCCGAGTGCCGGCCGGTAACCTTACGGGCTCCGTCCGATGAGCAGGTGTACCGATGGCTCCCGGAAGGTGCCCAGCCGGGGCCCGGCCGGTGTCCTCAAGGCGCCCGGTCGGGTCCCGTGCGGTGCACTGAACCTTAGAGTTAGTCAGAAAAATGTCCCACTTTTTAAAAGTTGTATTGTTTGAAGTATGAATATTAAATCACGGGTTTCATGATATATCTTGATAGAGTTATCCTCGTAGTACATTTAGGTACTATTTTCATTTTAATCTCTGCATGCATCACTGGATATCAGACGAATCTTTACAAGACTGCCAGATCTCACTTGCGCCAAGTTACTGGGTGAGGAATAAAACAGTGCATTGAACAAAGAAAGTAGACACTTCATGATAATGATGATGATGATATGATGGTGGTAGTGAATGTGTACAAAAGGGAAAGATTTTTAGGGTCATGCCACTTAAACATTCAGCGATCTTGATAAAAATCAATACTCAATCAGAAAAGGGGTAATTATGAAACAATTGTCACCGTGTGTGTTGTGTGTGCGCGCGCGTGTGCGTGTTCGTGCTTTTTTTTTGTCTGTCTGGCTAATTGAGTAATTGAAAAAAACTGGCTGTCTTTGTTCAAAACATTATTTTATTCCTCACCTAGCAACTTAATTGGCGCAAGTGAGATATGGCAGTCTTGTTAAGATTGTCTGATGTTCAGTCATGCATGCAGAGATTCAAATGAAAATGGTACCTAAATGTACTGGGAGGATAACTCTATCAAGACATATGAAACTCATGATTAAATATTCATACTTCAAACAATACAACTTTTGAAAAGTGGGACATTTTTTCTGACTCATTCTGTTTGTGTCCTCTGGTATCCACACCTCCTGTATTTAAAACTGCGTTGTACATTTCAAGATGCCGCCGTGAGGGACCCGCACGGGCAGTATTCATTTTAAATGGCCCCCGGACGGCAGACGCCTGATGTTGTGCATATCATCCGGGGCTATTGAGGGGCCGTGAGGACGCCGTAGGGTACACGTACGGAACCCTGAGAATGAGAAAGCTACTACGCTTCACACGGGTGGGGCGAAACTGAATTCAGACAAGCATTAAGAGTTGAGAACGATACAACGAATCATCTTATATATATAATAACTTAATTGAACGTCAAAGCTTAGGGGGCACTGAATTCAAACAAGGATTAAGAGTCGAGCACGGTAATAAGAATCGCCTCATTTCTATAATTTATCAATGAACGTGAAAGCTTCCGGTGAAACTGAATTCAGACAATGATAACAAGTAGAGAACGGTACAACGAATCGTCTTTTTGATCTAATAATTTAAAAACGTCTAACATTTCGCGCTTTGCTTGGGAGGGGAGGGGGGAACTGAATTAACACAAGGATTAAGAGTTGAGAACGGTACAGCGAATCGTCTACTTTATCTAATAATTTAATGAAACGTCTAAGCTTCGCGCGGGAGGGAGGGGGGAACTGAATTCAGACAAGGATTAAAAGTCGAGAACGGTACAACGAATCATCTTCATTCTCTAATAATTTAATTTTAATGAAACGTCTAAGCTTCTGCACTTGGCATATAGAAGTATTATTGACTGCTTTGAGAGAAATAGTTGTTTTTATACGCTCAAGGGAAGGTTACAATTGTGCTATCGCCCTCGGCCAAAAAAAGAAAGAGTCAACTTATGACACCACCTTGGCCTTTTTCTAGTTTATCTGCACGGTTGTTTTTTATGAGTGTATCTTTGAGAGTAGACTAGATCTAGATTCTAGTCAAAGCAAGATATTTTTACAATTTTAGGGGTAGGCCGGCCCTAAGGGGAATATGGAGAAAAACCTGCGCTTTCATATGACACCTCACTTATTGAGTATCACCTTCAGGATCACGAGCAATATTAGTTTGAATCTCTGGTAATTAAAACATCGACCAATTTAGCATGAGTGCGCAATGGCCAATACATACGGATGTGTGCAATCTCTACGGAAAGGATTTTAGCACTACTAGATCTAGACCTACTTACTATAATCTAGGCCTACTAGATCTATTTTGAAAAAAATGTATGGATAATTTAACGTACCCTTTCTGGTGTTCTTACTGTCAGCAAGTCTTGCATATGATCATCATCAAAAAGTTGATATCTTGGGAGAGTTTTTTCAGCCATTGTTGCCTTCGGTTTGGAATTACCGACCAATTCTTCGCACACGTACGGTATCCTCGATCGCTCAAACCAGTTTTTAACATGTGAACCTAAGGGTATTTCACCAAGACTGAACTATTTTCCCGGTAACCATGGTAACTGGAATTTTACCGGGAATTTTACAGGAATAGTTAAAGTTTATGACTGCAATTTCGACCAATCAGATGGCTGGATTTCTTAAGTGAGGTATAATAAAGTGTTTAGTGTCATGTATAATGTAACAAGCGGCAGTCTTTCGCTATAGAATAAACGCTTTAAAAAAAGTAAACATATTGTTTCCATTGTTTGATATTTGATACGTCATATGATCATTCGACAATAATGATCAACATTATTGTGATGTCTTTTGTTAACAGATCATGTTTGCGAGCCCACTTTGGTAAATACGTGTCTGAACAGAAAATGGAATAAGCTTAACCCCGGACTTTTCACACTGGCAAATTTTTACTTAACCCCGGACTATAGGTTTGGGTTAAAGGGGGGTCTTATCCCCACCTATAGTCCGGGATTAAGCTCATTCCACTTTGTTTACACACTTGCAAAATTTTACTTAACCAGGTGCGGTTAAGGGGGGGTCTTAGCCCCACCTATAGTCCAGGTTTAAGCTTATTCCACTTTGTTTTCACACTGGCAAAATGTAGCTTATCCCCGGACTATAGGTGGGGTTAAAGGGGGTCCTACCCCCACCTATAGTCCGGGGTTAAGCTTATTCCACTTTCTGTTCAGACACGTATTAACCAAAACGAGCTAGCTCCACCTATAGTACGGAGTACCACAATATTGGTGCCATCTACGCAATTGCAGTGCCAAGCAAAATGAATGAGAACAGAAACGAAAAAAAGACCGGTATTAAGCAATGGAGCGAATTAATGAATATCCACGCTATGCAGCTAGTACGGGGCTAAACGAATGCAGCGAGAACAGCCAAACAAGTTAGTCCGGGGTTAAGGATAGTACGGGGCTAAGCAAAACAAGTGTGAAAAGAGTATAGGACGACTAGTTGGGGTAAACATACTGTCACTATTCATTGCAGCCGGGTGATAGGCTTCCTCCCAAAAAGATATATCTGATTGGGCTGTTTGAATAAAAAACCATTACATTTTAATGTGAATTTGGTAGTGAATATGTTAGGAAAGTGCTTAGAAAATTCACTGACAGGGTCACCAAAACATTACCCGAGTCAGGCAAACTGGTTTAACATGGGTTTTGATTCAGTTGTTTGAATGATCCAATATGTTCTATTAACGAGATGGCAAAATTAGACTAGTGAAATCTGGTATAATTTAATGGGTTGGATATGGCCCAGCATTGACTCAGATGCTGTTGAGTTATATGGGTGCAGCTCATTCAAAGTTCTTGCCAGTTTCCGCCAGCGACCAATAAGACTTCGGTTGTATTTAGCGCAACCAAACATTAATATAATTCGGGCTATAGTGTCTCCAAAATGAAAAAAATTCATGAAGCATATCATATAAAGTACATATATCATATTTTTTTTAAACAGTGCAAGCAGGTTGGATGGCAATCTTGCGAATTCATATGCATTTACCTTTATGATCATTAGTCATTAAGACGAATTATAAATCACCTACGTCCACGGTAATTATGACGATGTTGGATAAAATGTAAAAGGTATTATTGGTCCGAGGGTAATTGTACGGATGATAAGTATCCGACGGAAATTATGTTGTAATAGTTGAAATTATATCACACATACTAAGAATCTTGCTCTACGATTGGTCAAAAGTAACTCACGTGATGAAAGATAGTTCGCCCATTATTGATGGGAGAAGCAAAAAGTTCGTTACACTGTGTAGATAGTACTACTATCTACACAGTGCAACGCACTTTCACTGAAGATAGAGGTACTATCTACACAGGGCAACGCACTTCCACTGAAGATTATCTAAAAGCGCACTAAAACAGGCGTAATTAAGCGCGCATTACCAATGAGCGCAACTAAAGAAAACGCATGCGCGCACCGTACCCTTAAGGGGTTGGGTTAAACTTAAACTTTTTTTGTGTGAATTCGGGCCTAGGTGTCTTTTATGTAGATGCATACACGTCCTTTTCTTCTTGTAGTTAAATTGTTTTAATTCAATTCAATTTCAATTCAATTCGTTTTATTTATCCATTTAAAATAAAAAAATCAATATACAAATCATGCATGTATGAAAATTATACAGTTTAAATGGTCAGGGTACCCCTAAAAGCCAAGGCTTGATGAATGGGGTACCCAAAACATAAAGAAATATACATACAATAAACATGAGATACAAAACAAACTTAATTTAAAAAAAACAACAAAAGAAAAACATTAAACACTAAACATACAGGCAAAGGGAAATAGGAAAAGGTGAAGTAAGAAAACGTAGGGAGGAGAAATGAAATTACATGTTTATTTGACATAGGTAATTATTATTGAACGTTTGAGTTTGGTTTTAAAGGAAGTAACATTACTGCTGGAAGTTACATCAGAAGAGAGGGAATTCCATATTCGAGGACCAACAGATTTTAATGCATTAAGAGTTGACTGATTCAGTGCTAATGGATAATGGAATTTAGAGTGGGAACGGGTATTATATTGATGGTAATCTTTATTATACTGAAATAAATTAATTATATTAAGAGGTGCTAAATTATGTTTCACGTAATACATCAGGATCGCAATTTGAATTTTATGAATATCAAAAATTGTCAATGTGTTTAATCTTGCAAATATTGGGCTTGACGGAGCTAAGTAAGGGGAGTTCGAACATATGCGTAAAGCCTTTTTTTGCAGTCTGTGTATAGGGTTCAATTTAGTAGTGCCACAACTTGCCCAAGTAATATTACCATAATAAATATAGGGAAGTAATAAAGAATTATAAAGCATAAATAGGTGCTTTTCAGTAAGGGTACTACGTAATTTAGATAATATACCTATGTTCTTTGACATTTTATTACTTATACAGAAACGGTGTTCCTTAAATGACAGATTATCATCAACTATAAATTCTAGGAATTTGACAGAGTTAACCAAATTTAAAGTAACATCATTCATTTTTATATGAAAATCTAAACAATTGTGTGATACATGAGGTTTTCGAAAATACATAACATTAGTTTTCTCATAATTAACAATCAATTTGTTAGCATCGAACCAATCGGCTATATTACATAATTCATTATTGGTTTTTTCTAACAAAAACATAAAGTTACTATGGGTTGAAATGATAGTTGTATCGTCTGCAAATAAGACATAATCAAAAAATGAAGAAGCTGTACATAAATCATTAATATAAATTAGGAAGAGAAGCGGGCCCAGTATGGAGCCTTGAGGGACCCCATACTGGGCTGTCGAGTATTGGGAATTATGATTATTAAATGAAGTATAGTTACGTCGATCAAGTAAGTAGCTCTGAAACCATTTCAATACTGCTCCCCTGATACCATAATGGGATAATTTATATAAAAGTATGTTATGGTCTATGAGGTCGAAGGCTTTTGACAAGTCTAAAAAATATTCCAAATGAGTGATAATTGTTATTGATATTAGTTAAAAGAGTGTTATTTAAATCAATTAATGCATGTTCACAGGAATGTGTTGCCCTAAAGCCATACTGACAATTATTTAATATTTTATTTCCATCCAAATAAGAAATGAGTCTTTTATAAACAATTTTTTCCAGGATTTTTGAAAAACATGGTAATAATGTAATTGGACGATAATTGGAAAATAAGTGTTTATCGCCTTTTTTGAATATAGGAATGATCTTTCCAATTTTTAGATTATTAGGTACTCCTCCTGAACATAAAGATAAATTAAATATATGGACTAGAGGGGTTAATAGATAGAGGGGTTTAGATGTGGAATATAAAGCAAATAATCACCTTTTGGTTTCAGGCGATGGCAAACTATCACTTCCTCGTCGATCAGAATGTATACGCTTTCTTTCCTCAGCTTCGCTTTGGAAAGATAGCTACATCCAGATCACCTCGGAAGTGATAATTTGTCCCATCACCTTCACTAACGGGGTAATTATTTGCTTATTATCGTCATGGGGAGGTTGGGGCGGGAGGGGGTACTCCTGCTGGGGATTGTCTTAAGCGCGTGTACTTGGGATGGCCTTGGAGTGGTTCAGGAGCTATTTTTCGGACATAAAGCAGTATGTACTTTTAAAAGACTACTTTTTAGATCTTTGTAATATAAAATTATTATTATTTATTTTATATATTGATGACTTTAATCGATCATCTGATATGTATGTTGTTTAGTAAATCTATAGATTCATTGCCAGCAAACATAGCTTTGGATAATGCCCCATTGGAGTGTGTTTCTTATGATTCATTTTTGGGTGTAACGGTTGACAAAAGGCTTTCTTGGAAAATCACATTGACAATATTTGTAAAAATGATTTCCCGAAATAATGGTATTATTTATAAAGTAAAGACACGTCTTCCTCTTTATTCATTAATTATTCTTTTTAGGTTTTTAATTATAGCCTCTTAGTTTGGGGTAACATACATCAAACATCATTACATAAAGTGTTGTTATTACAAAAGGAGATTATTCGTATTATTTGTAATTTCCCCTTTCGCTCCCAACCAAACTTTCTGTATGTGAAAATAAGATACTGAGGTGAAAAGACCTTTTTTTTTTTTTTTTACCTAGGTCAATTCATGTTTAATTTTTAAAATCATAACATTTTGCCATCTGTTTTTCAAGAATTTTTTTATATAGCTCAGTCCATAATTACCCAGTTTTGGAATTCTTTAGGTAATGAATGAATAATGCTCCATCGATTAATATTTTAAAGAAAAAATTGAAATTGCTTTATAACGATCATATAGACCTCATTGAATTAGATTTTGTTGTTGTTGTTGAATACAAGAACATTCTCTACTCGCTGACTGAAATTGTAATTTTATTTATTACATTGTGCCCTCTCATGCTTATCTCCTTTCTAATGCGCATTTCTCTTTCCTTATCTTTATCTCTGCCCCACATGGAGCTCATCCTTTTGTATTATTTTCTGTACCCCCGATGTCTCACTCTTTGTATCGTGACCGTGCTCTCGTATCTTTGTCATGCATAGTTCTGTTTTTCCCGTTATCGTCTCTGTTGGCACCTCCTTTCCCCCTATTTAGTAGTTTACTTTTTTAGTTACGAATTTGTAAATTTGATTACTCATTAATTTTAAATATCATTTGAGGGGTCCACAATTGTACTAGCATTACTTTTTATTTGACCCCTCTGTGTCCAATGTGTATTTATTTTTAAATGTTTGTATATGTTATACTTAATTTGAAATGTTTTGTTGGAAACAGAAGTATATTGAATTATATTGAATTGAATGTGGGATAATTGTCCTATTGTTTATTTTTCTGGGGGACGGGGATTTTTCCTAGAACCTTTCAAACAGTCGTTACAAACATTACGTAAGTTAATATTTCTAATTTGTAAATGGCGCTTAACAAATTTGTAAGTTTATATAAACAAAGTTCTCAAGTTTAAAAAAAAAGTCCCCCTGGAAGGCTGAGCCGGTAAATTACTGGTAATATACCGTGCTTTTCAAAATTAATAGTATCGCCTTATCGTTACTTAGCAGAGTGTCAAAGCGTTGTTCGGACGTCATGTCTAGGCAGTGGTGTAATGAGCAAGAACTTCTTCTTTTTTTTTGGGGGGGGGCAAAAAATGTCATGTCAGCAACATATTTTGTAAATCACTGGTATCGAAGTAAAAATAAACCACGTTTTAGTTTTATAATTAGGGGCAATTGCCTTAAAAAGCCCCCCCCCCCCCCCACCTTCCTCCCCCATCAGTACGTCTGTGTCTAGGCCTATATTATATACTCACAAAATGGTTTAACATGGTGACAATCGGGAATTTTTTACTTAAGTGGGGTTGTGCTCGGCAATCCTCTGCGTGCTGGCCGAAATTAGCAACCCAATTTGTATGGTGTCTTCAATTTAGTTTTATCGGGGGAAAACGTCTATAGGGAACTCGTCTCGGGGGTAATTGTCTTTGGAGGTCATGATCGTCCTGTGTAATGGAATTACAACATTATTATATAAGAAAGGAAATTAGGAAGATATAGGGAATTGGTGACCAATAACGTACCTGAACGCTAATTATAAATTGGCTGCAATGGTTTAAGCTAACAGGCTGCAAAAAGTATTATCTGTATTGATTAATGAAGACCAAGTGGGATATGTAAAGGGTAGAAATGGGTGTTATAATTCAACAATAATTCAAGATATTATTGCTTAAGCAAAATTTGAGAAAGTTGATGGGTGCCTCCTATTTGTAGATTTATACAAAGCCTTTGATATGCTTGAATGGATTGTTATAGATGAATGCTTGGAAAGTTATGGTTCTAATGGATTATTTATAAAGGGGTTTCAGTTTTACATACACACATTTCAAATTATTAAATTTTAAAAAATTGTTTTACAGATACTATATTTCATGATGACCAAAGGAAATTAAGGTATTTTCTTCCAAAAAGAATGCCCTTGAATTATGAATGGAATTGGTCAAAAGAAAAATAGATAAAGTCAAAAAATAATTGGATATTTATAAATAAAGAAATCTTACACAAAAATACAAGATAATAATCTTAAAAACACTAATATTATTAATACTTGTAAAGACTACTCAAGCTTCTATTTTCCTAGTGATTTGGTAAAGTTACTAAAGTAAAGAGGGTTATCGTGATTGATGATTTTTCAAAAGGGGGATGGGCTAGATATGTTAGATTTACGGTTACAGTTAAACAGTTTTAAGTTAAAATGGTTACTTTGAAACTTCGATGAAACAAAATCAAAGTGGAAATGGATTTTTGATTATCGGTTTGATAAATTCAGTGGTAGTTTGTTTATAAACAAAACCGTAAAAGTGATCCAAAATATGTTTTATCTTTGAAAAACAAAATTCCAGAGTTCTATCCACGAAAGAAGAAAGTTGTTGGAGTAAAACAAACAGATTAACTCTTGTAGTGGGATATGTGAAGAGATGTTGTAGTTTAAATAACAATAATTTTTTTTATTATTAAGGAGGTCCCCCAGCCCCCCCCCTAAAAAACAACAAGTTAGAATAACAAATCATACCAAATAATAGTGATAATAACACAATACACAAAACTAAAAAAATATATATATATAAATGAGAACTAAATTAGGACGATAACATTTGATATAATGGAAGGTTATAGCTTTTTTTTAAATTGAATACGATCAAATATTTTATTTGCCGGTGCTCAATGTAAAGAGGGCAATTATCGGAGGGGAAAAGGGGATCTTTTCGCACTTGAAAAACGACATTATCTTGAATCTTTTTTAGTTTGAATGCCCAGATGGCTGTACATTATTGGTTAATTTCTATTGCAACTTTTATACTCGAAAAGAATGTGCCCTTTGATTGTAATAATTCATTATAAATTTGCCTTAAAATAGAATTAATAACCAAGAACAGTTTTCTTTCAGTCAACCGATAAAAAGATAAGTCCGCATTTTGTTTTTCTAATTCATTAACACAGTGGTCAGTTATTGAGGGAACATGTGCCATAATTCAACAGGAAACCGACGTGGAAAGAAAGCAGGAAGCCAACCAGAGTAAAGGTATGTATATATTATAAATGTACTATTTGTTTTATTATTTAGGAAGTTCCCCCCTCCCCCCCCCCCAAAAAAAAAAAAAAAAAAAAAAATAATAATAATAATAATAATAATAATAATAATAATAATAATAACTAGAATTTAATTCGTCACGAAGACGAATAAGGTGGTCTGTCTAAGTCTTATGATAGATTTGAGAATGGAAAAGTTATATAGACATGTAAACAATGATGATCATGATGAACATGATGATGATCATGATAGTAAAGGTGATGATGATGATGATAATGATAATGTTATATGACGATAAAAACGATAATGTTAATGATGATGATGATGATAATGATCATGATCATGATGATGTTGATGATGATCATCTTCAGACCATGATGATGATGATGATGATGATGGTGACATTGATGATGATGATGATGATGATGATATTGATGATGATGATGATGAGCATGAGCATGATCCTGACATCTGATTGAAAAAATGAGGAAATATTTAGATAGCAAATAGTCTCAGCTACAACATACTACAATCTGGGAGAAAACTGTTGAATAATAACCGAGATACTGGTCAAAACACATTGTCATGCAGATTCATGTTTTGAAAAAAGTGACCTTCCATAGACATAACACGCAAATATGACAAATTATGCATTGTCGCCTTTACTCGAATATTTAAATATGATGACGTCATCCAAATGAAAAATAAATGGCATATTTCTGATAGAAAATTATCTTAGCTACAACATATCGAAATCTGGAAGAAAATCGATCACTAATAAGTGAGATAATCTCAATTAAACAAAGACAAAAATGACGTCATCAACAAAATACATTTGTTTGAGTTTAGATGCCAATATAATAACTTTGTTTCACTTCGTACGAGTCAGGGTGGTATGAAATCATATCTCCAACTCATGCTTTCTCCAACCATGATATAAAAATTGGGGGTCGATGGACTATCTGAAGAGCTATTTCGATTTTTAAAATGGCATGTTTTTGATCAAATTTGCATTATATTGCCCATAGCAGCACGCGCGGATTTTGAACTTTGACGCACGCTCACGGCCTTATGAAATATGAAGAGTGACTAAAATTAATGTAAATTGTCAATTACGTTAAGAGAAATCCAAATCATGTAAACATTTTGCATTTGACCTTTTCCGCGAGCTGTGAGCGCGCACACCGCGCGCGGGGACACATACGGACGGAAAATGTTGAAATGCTTCAAATGACCTGATTCGTACTCTCGTTTAATAATTAAGTGATTTTGAGCAATTTTAAATTTTGACGCGCGCGTTTGTGCTCGTCATGACCTTTATTTGACTTTTGATGATTACCTATGACTGTGTCAAAATTGAGGGAAATTGGGTGGATGGATATTGAGAAATCGGTAACACAAAAAAGTGGAGAAATAAATAAAAATAAATAATAAATAAATAATAAATAAATAATAAAGAAAGAAAATTCTGACGAAATCAATAGGTGGTCTGTTGACAACAGACCACCTAATAAAAAAAATAAAAATAATAATAATTAACAAAATATTAAAAATATTATTAAAAAAAAGAAAAATATTACAAAATAATAGTAATACTAATATAATATAATAGATTTATAAAGTTAAATAAAAAAATATAAATGATAACTAAATTAAGAGGTAGTTTTCTTTGCTGTTCTGAATTCCTCATCAACAGTCACTGTCAACCGCAAATGTATAAATAACCACGAGTCATAAAATCTTAATGACCACAAATGTAAAAGTATTTCGCCTTCAAATTTGTTTTTGTATTACCTTAAATGTCTGAAAATGTCAACCGCACATGTAAAAAGTAAAAAGTAAAATAAGTTTTTATCAGCTAATATGTATGCGTACGGGTAAACGAGTGCACCTTTGTTATTTAAAGTCATGAACTATTAATTAAATAGGCGGCAACAAATTGTTGGATATGAGAGGTGCAATGCCAAACGTAAAGTTACGTTATGAACTAAATACTGATACACACATACTTTGTAGCCTTCAATAGTCGAAAATATGAAAATCTGATTCAAATTCAAAGCACTAGTTTAATATATTTTTTCCTCGAAGAAAAAGGCATAAAGATTCATCCGAATAATGTTTACATCCGTCAACCAATACAATGTAGGAGTAGTATATATTTTGAGTAAATGTTAAGCGTGACACAACAAACGTTTAAGCTTTTGTGCTTACTTTTTCTTTCTCCAAAATACTTTCCGGGTAGTTACCAATATCTTTATCATTTAAATCCTATGTACTATTAGTCGTGCAAAATACCACAATGAAGCAATAATGATACTCCGAACATTTATGTTAATTCAAGTGAATTTCCCAGCAGCATTTCTTATTCCAAAAATCTTACATTCTTCTCCTCAAAATGTATGCCTACAAAGAACATCATGACAATGTGTCAATTTAATATTAAGTTTTGTAGCAGTTCGCTAGATGTTTCCCTTTGTTTAATTAGATTACAGGTATCATACAAATCAATTGCGGGAATATTTTGATATAGAACAACAATTTATTGAAAAGGTCTCAACAGGGCGCTTCATATAAATCAATGTCGTTATAATTACTATAGATAATTTATGTGACTATCAATGATGAAATATTTAGCGTGTGAAGTAAAAGCATATTCCTGAAATATTTAAATAATCAACTTAGATTACGCACAAAAACGCTTCACTGTGCATTCTAAATAATGTTTTGATTACAAATATGAAGCTGTAGTAACCATTATGAATTTAAGATATTTCTCCCAAGTATTATTATTATATTTTTGTATTATTTTATTCTTCAAGAAATCAATGATCTACATGTGTAACGAGGTTTCAATGAGCGGATTAGCATCGTATTACGATCGCTTTAATGGCAGAAGCAGGGCATCTCATCGCCCTTGAAATGGGTCGAGAAAGTGGCAGTGTCGTCAATGAAAATGATTGACAATGACAATGACAATGATTTTATGATTTCTTTAACGGCCCCTTCTGTGGCATGGAAGAAATATAATTGAATAGTGCAAATAAAATGTTAAACAATGATATGAAAATTATTTATAAAAAACACACACAGAACATCGTAATATCAACGTATCACATTCTACGCAGGCATGGGCGTAAATTTAGATTCATTTCATTTCATTTCATTTCATTTATTTAACCAGTATAAAAACAATTTACAATGAAAATACAATATACAATATACAATATAATGGTTAGGACCCCTAAGAAGCAGAAATCTGCTTGTAATCGGGGCCCTGCAAATAAACAATAACAAGATAATGCACATAAATTAACAATACAAAGTAAAGGACTTAAATAATACAAGTACGCACCCGTACATCAACACACACGCACGTTCATAAAGGTTACAGAGAAAGAATAGAAGGAAGCGAAAATAGGGCAGAAAGAGATAAAAGTAGAAAAAAAGATGGGAAAGAGAAGTCCTTACTCAACCATGGATTGAAAAATACTTTTTTTATACATTGATTTAAATCTGGTAATTGTAGAACTGGATCTTAGGTCATAATTCAAGGAATTCCACTCCCGTACCCCAACAAATGACATAGAATTATACATTAAAGTCGAACGACAGAATGGGTGATGTAAATTTAGACGTTGACGAGTGGGGTAATTGTGAACAGAAGAATTTGTTTGGAACATATTATTAAAAACAGATGGTAACAGGTTTTTATGAAATCTAAACATAAATATACATGTATTAAGTTTGATCAAATCATATACAGGAATAATTTTCAGTTTAATAAATAATGGTAAACTTGGAGACATATAATGACTATTTGTTATTAACCGAGCTGCACGTTTCTGTAACATATAAATCTTGAACAGTTTTGTTTTGTAAGTATTACCCCAAATGATATTGCAATAATTTAAGTGGGGAAGAAGTGTTGCATTGTAAATATTCATTAATATGTTCCTTGGGAGAAAATTCTTTAGTCTAGATAAAATCCTTACGTAATACCTATTGTTCAGGGGGGATGAATGAATAGATCATCCCTGTTACACCCTCAAATGTAATAACTCCCACAAATGTAACAACGCCCACAAATGTAATAACACTTTACCCACAAATGTAACAACACCCACAAATGTAATAACACTTTACCCACAAATGTAATAATTTCACCCACAAATGTAATAACCACTTTACCCACAAATGTAATAAATTTGAAGCGATATTTTGAATCACCCACAAATGTAATAATGACTTTACCCACAAATGAAATAAATTTGAAGGGATATTTTGTCGAATTTAAAACTAAAACCCTGTAATATAGCATGGGTATAGCGCGCAGTCTTTGCTCCAGACCCGGTTATTTAAAAAAAAAAAAAAAATCTTCAAAACTAAGACCCCACCATCTTCCAAACTAAGACCCGGTAATAAAGCATGGGTTTAGAGCGTAGTTTTTCTTCCCGACCCGGTTATTTCAAAACTTTTAAAAAATCTTCAAAACTAAGACCACATCATCTTATTCCTGTGGAAGAACATAAGTATTGAGCGTAGTCTTTCCTCCAGACCCGGTTTTCAAAAGTTAAAAAAAAAAAAAAAAAAACCTTTTAAACTAAGACCCCTCCATCTTCCAAATTAAGACCCGGTAGCGCATATTTTTTTTACACAACTGTTTAGCCACTTCAGTCAAATATACTGTGCAAACGACTAGAGACAGAGTCTAGCGTTACCCTTAGCAGTGTTGGATTGCTGGAGCTGCACATATGACATACTCGATCGTTTGTTTCGGGTTAAATCTATCCTCTCTTGTCTTTCATTATTTATTTCTGTGTTCTCCTTAAATCTATCCTCTTCTCTTTTGTCATGTATTTCTTTTTTCTCCTTCAATCTATCCTTTTCCCTTCGTCATCTATTTTTTTGTTTTAATAATCTGATAGATTTCCTTTCTCCTTCTTTATGCCCCTGTTTTTCCTTAGTCTAGATCTATGATCCTCTTATAGCTCTTCAATTATGTATTTCTATGTTCTTCCTTTGACTTATTCTCTTCTCTTTCCTTATGTATTTCCTTGTTTTTCCTTCTCCATATCCTCTTCACCATCCTTGTTTTCCCCTTTCTATCATTTTCCCTTCCCTGGGTGTACGTGCTTGCACATAGTGCGCTGACGACTTAGACTCTTTCACCAGAGCACTTCTTGGAATTTGTTCGCGAAAATGGCTAAACAGTTGTGTACAAAAAATATGCGCGACCCGGTAATAAAGCATGGGATTAGAACGTAGTCTTACTTCAGACTCGGTTATTTAAAAAAAAAAAAAAAATCTTCAAACTAAGACCTCACCATCTCATTCCTGTGGAATAACATGGGTATAGAGCGTAGTCTTTCCTCCAGACCCGGTTATTTCAAAGGAAATAGAAATTTAAACAAATCTTCGAAACTAAGACCCACCATCTTAATCCTCTTTTTTTCATTTAAAAATAAATTACATTATTACATATGTGGATACAACACGTCACAAATAAATGATTGGTCGGCGGTCACACGAACTGACGAATCAGTCAAAATGGTCCATATATATATACAACACACAGAGGAGGGACCGATTCGATGGTTCGTTGACCGTCGACGATTTCTTAATCATGTAAATATTCTAACGCCCACAAATATCCTGAAAGTCAATGTTCGTAGAAAAAAAAGTAATTGAATAAGTGACCTTAAATGTATTTAAATATTGACGCTGATTGTTTTATGCATGTGATTATGAAATATGTTCACGATATGTAAAATATATTTATATATATATATGTACGCTATTAGTGAAATTAAAACGTTGGATTGCGATGTTATATTTTCATGAGTGCGTGAATGAATTACCTTTCTTCATGTGATGAACGTATCAATTACATATACTGAAGACTACCAATTGGTACGCGGTACACGGTGTGAATTCATGAGAACGAAATTTATTCAAAGGCAAATACAAACAAAACACATTTATATTACAGTTTTCCCTACTAAGTTCTAAAACAAAAAAGCAGCTATATAAACAAGAACAAGTCTGAAATGATAATCGGTTAACAAGCAAATAAGAACGCATACTTTCATATAACAAATCATAAGTTAGTCAATTAGCGTACAATCTTGTCATGTTATTTTCGAAAGTTCCATTTCGTTATAAAGTTACACTATTTCGATTAGGATAAACTTTAGTTTTTGCTGTGTTTAGAAGATCTTCATTGAAAAAGATCGCACAACCAAAAACAAACTAACAATTATGCATTAAACGGGTTAATCCTCACGTAGTATATTACAGACCAATCATGTGTGATTTTTTGTCTACACTATAAGTGTATAAACCGTTGTAAAGAAAATGTATGTGTCATATGAGTGAACTATATATCATAAAATATGTTATCTCAGTGTTAAAGCAAATATCTGGAAACTACATGCCTCTATTGCTTTTTAAAATCACTAACATATTCATGTATTTATAATCCTTATACAAGTGTATGGTTTGTTTTGCACTTACAATGTATGTCTTTAATCAGATTTCTGTTTAAGGTTGAAAAATGGCTCAAAAGTGGCAAACGCCAAACTCTTCAACAGAGATCAGGTAAAGGTTGTTAATATTCTTTATCTCATTGTATATACTTCATTTCAACTCCGTCTACTCTTAAAGCATCTGAAAAGTATTACTGAAAAACTTTTGGAGTTGTACGTGTTAAGTAGTTTTATATGGACGAATACTAAGTTACAGAAAGCCAGGTACATTTAGTATTTCGGCATCTTGTTCTCTTGTTTTTCCTAGCTTAGAAGAATTGTCACGTGTTAGGTTGTTTGCGTTTTATATCAAGTTCAGTTGATGTTATCAGGTTCAATATTGCCCAAATTATAACCTTGTTTGCTTGTAAAAGACATGTGAGTTACTCCACCTTTTTATACGTAATAATTATTTTGGTTCTGTTACCGTCTGTATATTAATGAAACAACCTCTTCATTCGTTTGGAATAAAATACTTTCTATCTTACAAAATCTATGTATCCATCATTGCATTTAATACTATAAAACCATAACCTTTGCAATTTACTCACATTGATTGAGAGAGTATATAGATATTTTATCAGTCAAAGGGTTCTGCAATCGTTCATTCAAAACATGCAAATATTTTTCGCGCGATCTCGTTATACAGCTATTTATGATTTGTTATATGAAAGTATGCGTTGTTATTTGCTTGTTAACCGATTATCATTCAGACTTGTTCTTGTTTATATAGCTGCTTTTTTGTTTTAGAACTTAGTAGGGAAAACTGTAATATAAATGTGTTTTGTTTGTATTTGCCTTTGAATAAATTTCGTTCTCATGAATTCACACCGTGTACCGCGTACCAATTGGTAGTCTTCAGTATAAGTAATTGATACGTTCATCACATGAAGAAAGGTAATTCATTCACGCACTCATGAAAATATAACATCGCAATCCAACGTTTTAATGTCACTAATAGCGTATATATATATGTATATAAATATATGTTACATATCGTGAACATATTTCATAATCACATGCATAAAACATTCAGCGTCAATATTTAAATACATTTAAGGTCATTTATTCAATTACTTTTTTTTCTACGAACATTGAATTTCAGGATATTTGTGGGCGTTAGAATATTTACATGATTAAGAAATCGTCGACGGTCAACGAACCATCGAATCGGTCCCTCCTCTGTGTGTTATATAATATATGGACCATTTTGACTGATTCGTCAGTTCGTGTGACCGCCGACCAATCATTTATTTGTGACGTGTTGTATCCACATATGTAATAATGTAATTTATTTTTAAATGAAAAAAAAGAGGAATAAGATGGTGGGTCTTAGTTTCGAAGATTTGTTTAAATTTCTATTTCCTTTGAAATAACCGGGTCTGGAGGAAAGACTACGCTCTATACCCATGTTATTCCACAAGAATGAGATGGTGAGGTCTTAGTTTGAAGATTTTTTTTTTTAAATAACCGAGTCTGAAGTAAAGACTACGTTCTAATCCCATGCTTTATTACCGGGTCTAAATTTGGAAGGTGGAGGGGTCTTAGTTTAAAAGTTTTTTTTGTTGTTTTGTTCTGTTTTGTTTTGTTTTTTGTTTGTTTTTTAACTTTTGAAAAACTGGGTCTGGAGGAAAGACTACGCTCAATATTTATGTTCATCCGCAGGAATAAGATGATGGGGTCTTAGTTTTGAAGATTTTTAAAAAGTTTTGAAATAACCAGGTCTGGAAGAAAAACTACGCTCTAAACCCATGCTTTATTACAGGGTTTTAGTTTTAAATTCGACAAAATATCCCTTCAAATTTATTACATTTGTGGGTAAAGTCATTATTACATTTGTGGGTGATTCAAAATATCACTTCAAATTTATTACATTTGTGGGTAAAGTGGTTATTACATTTGTGGGTGAAATTATTACATTTGTGGGTAAAGTGTTATTACATTTGTGGGTGTTGTTACATTTGTGGGTAAAGTGTTATTACATTTGTGGGCGTTATTACAGTTGTGGGAGTTATTACATTTGAGGGTGTAACAATCCCCCCTGAACAATAGGTATCAATTGCAGATTTACGCCCATGTACGCAGGTATATCGCAACAAAGCTGTAGTGTTATATCGCCTCGCAGGCAAGACAAATGGCGTCGGAGGGAGATTCATGGTCGCCATGATCGTCTTTTATGCTACGTTTACACTATGTTCCCGGCGGCCACGGCAGCCCCGTTTGCCCGAAGCGTAGTGCGCCGTGGGATTTTGGCAATATTTTTCTCTGTGTTGAAGTTTTGTTAGGTCTTGTCAAGTTTTATCACGGTCTTTCACGGTATCCGTGACGGCCCGTGCGGGAAAGGGGCTGCTGATTCACGGAGGCTCCAAGGCGCACCAGGCGCGGATCCACGGGGGGGGGGGGGCCGACGGGCCCGGCCCCCCCCCCCCCCCCCCGAAAAAAGGAAAGGAAAGGAAAGAAAAGAAAAGGAAAGGAAAGGAAAGGAAAGGAAAAGGGTAGAAAGAAGGGCTAAAACACGAGTTAGCGGCGGAGTGGACCCAGGGCCCTCACCTATCCGTATATAGGCCAAGCTCCCGCGGTTCAGCTGGACATGCGCCGAGCTTTGGGTTATTTTCAGGTCAAAACTAGCCCTAATTCGTGTTTTAGGCCTATATATTATGATAGAAACAACAAGCCGATGATCTCTCTATATACACTAGGGCGTACAAGTTACAACGTTCAATAGTATTTCAGGACTCGGTTAACTTCAGGTCCATCTGTCAAATCATCATGTTGTTACACAGTGTACAGGGTCCGCGGTATGGCGGGGCTCGAGCCCCCCCCCCCCCCCCCCCCTCTTATTTGAAAAAGTATTTTAAAGAGAAATAGAAAGAAACCAACCAAGGGCAAGGCCCTGCAAAATGCGAGACCACATATTTTATCTACATAAAAGCGCGACTTAGCAAACGTAATTAAAGAAAAAAGCACGAAAAAATAGCAAATGCGAAGAGTAAAAACACGGAGGCATCGTGAAGCATGTCGGCAAAGCTTCCAAATTCGGAAGTTCGCGGATTCATAAAATTAGTTCCGTAAAAGTGGTCATAAAAGCCTGATTTCTTCAGAAAACTACCCATTTTTATCGCCAGAATCTGGGTAAAAACACTGCATTCGGTTGAACAGGTGCACAGAAGACGACCTATCAGTCTAAATTTTTCTTTTTCAATCTGCCCATAATATTTATTATATGTAAATTATACCGAATAAAATGAGTCTCATACACATCGTTTATAAGTGTCACAGATGGGTTGTTACTGTTACACTATATGGACAGATTGGATAGATGCGTAAATCATTAAAAATTAAAATCAGTATACGATGCGAATAGGATTCTTCTCCAGCTTCCGGAAACCAACCTGGTATTTGTATTGTGTCCTGCAGGACGTAATTACTCACCTCTTTTGCATAATGTGTGCGTGAGATTTGGTTCTTTCTTATACGTGCCCCTTTTCATCTCCGATGAGTGCGTGCCCTTATTAAAATTTGAGAGGTGCCCTCTTTAACTCTGTAATAAGCGCACCTTTTCATCTCTGATTAGTGCCATTTTTCTTCTGAAAATTGCACTTTTTCCGTTGTCATAAGTGCCTAATTTCATCTCTGGTGAGTGCCCCTCATTAAGTGCGAGGAGTGCCCCATTTTCACCTCTGATAATTCCCCTTTTTACTTTGACATGTGCTCTTTTTCATTTCAAATAAGTGTCATTTTCCCCTTTGAATATGTGCCCCATTTTCCTTTCCCCATAAAAAGTGTTCCTAATTTAAAGGGATTAAGAGGAACTTTTCTTTAATTTCACCCAAGTGTGGCTCGCTACGCTCGCTCGTATTTAAAGTTGATATAATTATGGTTCATATTAAAGATCTTTTCAGTCTTTCATGATTAGATTGTGCTTAAAACCCCATCAGGATTTTTTTTCTTCTTCTTTATAAGATGTAATATTTTTCACTGCGACCTCACAAATCCAAATTTTTTGCTCGCTCGCTTCGCTCGCTCGCAAAAATTATTCTTACCATCACAAACCAACTACGAAGTAAATGTGTGATGCTTGAACAGTATGGACCATGTTAAGAGTGAAACAGACATTAAAATCATCCTTGTAATCACATTGTAGGGGAATATACCAATGTCTAAAAAAAACTGTAAATTTTCGCTTTGAGGTTTCCCTTAGTAGGTGCCCCTTTCTCCCGGAAAGTGCCCTTTATTGTTGATGCCCCCACGCCCTTTGAATGACCTCATTTCCCCCTGGCCTGCTCAAACCTCCGAGCTTCCAGGGGCGCCGCCCCCTGGACCCTACGATAATTTACGCTGCGCTCTACCTGTTCATAAATACTTTAGCCCCCCCCTCCCCTACTTTGAAAAACGTTCACCGGGGCCTGATGTGAGGTGTTTAAAGCTGCAGCCCGAATCAAGTTATTGCTGTCTGCCCATCACAACTGCTGCACTAGTCTTGTACTGACTGATTTTAACAATCAAGTGATACCCGAAGTATTAGGAATCTGTACCGGGTCAATTGTGGTTGTCAACATTGTTGCAATTGAAGATTGAAAAAAAAAATCGCCGAAGGGGGGGGGGGGGAGGGGGTTTGTTCTAAAATACACACATAAAAAAAAAAACTAAAGGTGGGGTTTAACCCCCCCCCCCCCCCCCCCCTGCGTACGCGCCTGCCTAGAGGTACCGGTGCCATGAATACCAGTGTCCCTAAAGACTTTTTGTCACAACGGGCTACTATGCGGACTGCACACATAATCCCACTTCTTGTGTTTACAGTCTTTTCCTCCTATCATAAATTTATGCTGGAAAAAGTCACAGATTTTAAATGATATCCTGGCAAAAAGTATTCACCAAATCGCATAAATTGAGTTTACAAATTCGATTTTTCTTCAGTTTTTCAGGGGGACACATCCCCCCTCAGACTCCCCCTGTCCGCGCAAGCGCGGAACGCGGCGCTGACGCGCCGCTCAATATTTTCTCACAAATTGGGCCCCCCCCCCCCTCGATGCCGGCTGGATCCGCCCCTGCCATGCATTAAGCCTTTGGGAATTAGATAATTCAGTATTTAACGGGTTACGAATATTTACTAGTAGGTGCATGGTTCCTGTTTAAGTTACCCATACATACAATTGTTAAACATGATAAAGTCCCATATTTTATAGAGTTCCATACTTATGACGATTTTTTTTCGGGCCTACTGAGCATGGTTACAAATTATGAATAAAATCTTCTAAAGAGCAGTACGAAGAAATTATATTCACAACTCTCCTGAATTCGTTTCGGAACACATCCAGACAATGTTTACAAAGCCGTTCTCAGATTTGTGCTGGCAAACTGAATGTTTCTTTAACCTAATGAAAACCTGAAGCTGTAAGCATTTGTCTATATCTCTTCCCAGTGGTTTTAGTAACGGATCCTTCAGGCTTCATAGCTTCTCATATCGTACAACAACTCACATGGAAAGGATATACGGTTCGCGGAGCGCTTGATTTGGACACAGGGACTCTGGATAGGTTTGAGAATGGGACGCTCAATAATGAGGAGATAAAGGCTGAGATTAAAAGGCTGAACGTACTGTTCCCTAAACTCGATCTAGTTGAAGCTGGCATTCGTCATTTTTCCGGGTGGAGGAAGTAAGTATTCAAAATCAGAAGTTAGCTTCTATTTGATACATTATGGCACTGCTAATAGGGATGAATTAGGTTTATCATTGAATGCCCCTTCCCCTATAGCGTGTCACAAAAAGAGAGCAACACGTGAGATTTGCATTTTCGGTGACATCATAATTACAGTATCATTTTTTTTAATTGGATAGAAAATCAAATCAAGATCTTTAATTGTGGGTGAAGGGTTTTAATTCTGCAGCTATTTTCGTGAGGCAATTGCTTTTTCACAATTTTATGGCATCCCTTAATATGCTCGAAGTAGCGAGAAATTTGCGCATGACGTCTTTGCGTGCAATCAGTTGTGTTGGCAACATTATTCATGGTTGACAATCGATGATATATCTATATCTTGAATTTATTTTTCTTGAGACACCTCTCTAAATCAGATTTTAGTAGCTTTCCGTGTAAATTGCTCGTGGCTATGACAATCATGGGCACGACTAACATATGATGCGTTTTTGGAAATGATATGCCATGCATAATAATTGCTTTAACAAAATCGATGTCCATGTTTTAGGGCAGTTGCAGGATGCAGCCATGTGATTCATACAAGTCGTTTTCAGGAAGACAAACTAGCGAAAGAAGACGATGTAACCAAGTTGCTGCAAGTATGTGAACTCGTTGGAGGAATTAAGCGAGTAGTTTTGACAGGTGGAAGAGAAGAGATTTCGGGTACGAAACATGTTCATAATGGCTTCGATAATGTATTCATGCTTACGTTCAATATTCAAGAGACCGACAGATCTCGAGAACGACGATCTCGGACTTTGGGGGCCTTTTTGTCACTTTTCTGGTCGGTTTATGGTTTATCCTTTTAATCATGTATGTGTTTTCTTTATCGGCCTCTTGGGCCGCCAGTAACAACGGTCCTCGATCTTGAATGCTGTCAGTCTATAGAGGGGTATCTGACTAATGGGATGTCAAGGAGTTATCATAGCTTTATCTCGATAATCGCAAGCAATATGATATAGCTTATGACCATCGACCTTGTTCATTATTCAAAATCAAATTAAATCGATGGAAATATATTGAAAGAGGAAGAAATCAGGTCAGTCTAAGAAATATAGTTTATATCGAAAGTATATTTTTGTATTTCTCTTTTTCTTTTTCTTTTTAAAGAAACCTGTTGAATTAACATTAATACACCTTTGATGTTCCAGTTTTGCGAAAAGAAAAGTTACTAAAGGTCATACAAATTAAGAATTCCATAAATGATTAAATTAGGCTGTATTTCTTATTTCAAAGACAACTTGATTTCTTTCTATGAGGTATTTTCCTCGTATGATTCAGGCGCGGATCTACGGGGGGGGGGGGTTCAGGGGGTTTAACCCCCCCCCCCTTGGGCCGCCAAAAAAAAAAAAAAAAAAAAAAAAACGCACACTGGAGAGGTCATTGTAACAAACTGAATACTTATATACCTTTTGTATGTTATTCATTTCAATATACAATGTAAAGAGAATGAACTCAGGAATGAAGAATGGGATAGCGTTAACAGTGACCTGAAGGATGTAATCTGCAAACATGTATCGCAAAAGGCCGCCTTAAAATTCATGGGATTTCAGAGAGGTAACTCAAGTTTACGTGCAGTATTTATCTATTCTTATGAAAAGAAAGATTCATAATTTCCGATGCATGTCTCGTTCATTTTAAACATGCTCTAAAAAAATATCTGGTCATTCTTTGATACAGAGCATCCCCTCCTCCCAAATTAATGTAAAATATATTAAGTACCAAACCAGTGGAAAGATATAAGAAACACCATTTTTAAATCTTCCTTTAGTTAAAAAATTAAGTATCAGCGAATTTAAGATATGTATTATCTCAATTTCATCGTAACCAAGTGATGATAGTTATATACTATTTGTCCATCATTTAATTTATTATCCAATGTTAAGAAGAAGAACTCTGGGATAGCGAATGGAAGGGCATGAACAGTGCACTGAAGGATGCAATCTACAAATATGTATCAGAAAAGGCGGCCACAAGATTCATGGGAAGTAAAAGAGGTAACTCCAGTTCTTTTGTAGGATTTATCCTTTCTGATAAAGAGAGACTATGTCATAATCTGCAATGCATATTTAATAATTTTGAAAATAATCGTAACATTGATAATAATAATAATAATAATAATAATGATAACTTGCAAATTAGAACGCATACGGATACGTAGAGATTAAAAGGAAAAACAATAGGGTGTAATTATTCTTGAAATACATTTCTATTTCTTTTTGTGAATGTTTTCAGAATTGTATTAATAAAAGTTTGTTGAATAAAGTTAAGTTAGCAATGCATATTTAATAATTTTGATAATAATCGTAACATTGATAATAATTATAATAATAATAATGATAACTTGCAAATTAGAACGCAAACGGATACATAGAGATTAAAAGGAAAAACAATAGGGTGTAATTATTCTTGAAATACATTTCTATTTGTTTTCGTGAATGTTTTCAGAATTGCATTAATAAAAGTTCGTTGAATAAAGTTAAGTTAGCTCAATTATGTGGATGCAGTAACATTTTGTTTTAAAGCAGTTATGTAACAATATACCATGGATATAGCTTATAAGGCAGTCATTTTCTCCTCAAACTTTCAAAAGAAAAACGGACGTTTGGGTTGAGCATCGTCAAGCCTCCCGTTGTCGTGGGACCAATCCTCTGCGAGATAGCTGAGGCCAATGTTGAGCTCGTAACTCGTAGAACATGTAGAATGGCAAATACTCGTTCAGAACTGTCCGACATATGTATTTCCGTATGCGATGTACGCGATGTTGCTGAATACCATATTATTGCCATGGAATGTATAGATGAAGTAGGTGGGTTCAATCATATACAAGTGGGTTACGAATGGATTCGACCGGAGTGAGTAACACAAAGACACTTTATGGTTGAATTATTCATTGTTTCAAGAGATGTTTGTCCCTTAGCTAAGATGGGAAGACTTACAATTTCAATGAATGAATAGTTAAATGTCATTGTTTTGTTTTTTTAAATGGTAAGTAATGTTAAGAGACCTGACTATACATACTTTTCCTTGGAATGACATACCACCTCACCCGAGCTCTTGGACGGAAATCTCTTAAAACAATAAGCAATTGGGCGAGTTGACTATGTGACTCACTGGGGTCGAATTAATTAATAATCCCAAATCTAGCTGCTACCTAATCACAAATCTAACATAGGCCTTTATCCTGATTACAAATAATTTACGACATTCAATCATGATCAAAGGTCGCCGGAACATATGACGGACAACGGTTAATATACCGTTTAATCAAAGGTTTATCTTACAATATCAGGGAATCCAAACAGAGTATAAAAGGTTGAAGATGACTTTTCAAGCAGTTTATCATATGATAATTCCATTTCATATCCGACAACTCAAAGACATCTCTTCCTTTTCAATTTCCATTAATCAAGTTACTTAACATGTTTGGTAAACTAGTATTTAATTTCAAAATAACTGATTTTCTATATGTTTATATTGTATGGATTGCACATATTTATAATTATACTCAGGCGCAGTATCTAACCGTATCGCCCCAACTAGCATGAGCTTGAAGGATATGACAGTCATCCTGAAGAGTGAATTCAAAGATCATGGTAATGTGTTTAGTTACAAAACCTTTAATGATTAACTGCAAGCAAATATATTTAAAGAGAGAGAGAGAGACTTCGGTGGTAAGCGCTTTATAAGTAACGTTTTTATTATTTTATTTATTTATTATTATTATCTAACGTTTATAGAACATTTTGTTGGAATAATAATATTGTGAAATACTCTAGATGAATTCCCCTTTTGTCTAAACGCGTCATCTTTTAGCTAATCGAGTCATTGTCCTTAGAAGCACCACCCTACTACCCCTGCATACCAATGATCAAACGCTAACGTAAAGGACTATTATGGTAATGGTACTGTTGTTGTTACCATGAGGTAGGGTGTAGGATTTCGGGTTTGTGTTGACCGGCCTTAGCCTAAACCCATAATTACTACAGAAACATGATAACGATTTGCAATTGTACCCTCAATGAGTCGTATCTATCAAACTAGCAAATATTTTTGCTAACCTTTTGCTTCCATGCATGTTCACAAATTCTAGCAAGAAGAATCGAACGTTGTTTTATTCATAGCGATCGTTTCCCTAAACAAATCAATAGCTAATATTCTTTTCAAACTTTTACTAAGAATAGGAATGATAGGCTTCGTTTGTGTACACAAAATTAATGCTTCCCAGAATAGTTAATGTCTAAACGGAAAGCGAAGAATGTTCTGTCATTATCAAGCTTTTGCTTGGTATTTGCAAGCTCCTCCCGTTCTTTCTTAAGCTTTTAATTGCATGATAGAGATGGCAGGTTGTCAGTTTTTGATCTCGAACTGCCCTCACGTTTCTTTTTAAATGAAAATATTATCAATAATATATTATTAGTTGGATTTATATAGCGAATTACCCACATGATTAAAGGCATCGTTCGTAGTCTAGGGACAAATTGTATAGTACGATTTCAGATGTCGTGGTCGAGTGAATACGTCACCGGAATTTCGATCGCAAGGTCCGCGGTTCGAGTCCCGCCGCAGCACCAATGTTCTTTGACAAGACATTGATCTTAGTTTGCCACACTCCGCAACCTATGTGATGTTAATGGGTACCTGGCAGGAATTAATTCCTTTTATTGCTAGAGCACCGTAATGGCAGCCTTGCTAAATCCATGGTAATAATCGGGAGCGCCAGGAGTTTCAAGTCTGACAGATATGAGTGCTTTACAAGAACCATTATTTTTTTTAATAGGTCAAGTGAGATATAATGTCTCAGAAATACAGGCATTTGTTTGTTTTATATGTTATCGTATAGGGCAAGGGATTTGAATAATTTGAAACCAGCCTGTTTTCTGGATTTTCGAACGAGAAAGGAAGGAGTTGATGTAGAAAGAAATGTGATGTCCTCCGTTGCTAAAAGTGTGAGGATATGTAATAATAATAATAATAATAATATGCATTTCTATAGCGCCATCTATACAGATAATTCTATTCCGAGGCATATTTATTAATACCCCGGCTTTAGCCTAGCAGCCGTTTATACTGCGCTCCAGCATTTCAAGGAATTTATTCCTGCCAGGTACCCATTTACATTACCTGGGTTGAGTGTGGCAAATGTAGATCAATGTCTTGCCAAAGGACATTTATTTAGTGCTGCGGCGGGACTCGAACCGCGGACCTTGCGATCGACAGTCCGGCGACGTATCCACTCGACCACGACACCTCTACATGTAGAGAGGATGTGTGGTTAATAAACATTTATAAATTTGAACAAGTATTTGGTATTGAATTATCTTTGTAACTGAAAGCCAGTGTATATAGTTCGTATGGGCTTTTGACAGATTAAGCGAGCCCACTTATTTTGTAACCGTTGCAGTCTGCTGAGGTCCTGCTCAAAATTAAGTCTCCACCATACATGCCATAGTCAAGCCTAGAGAGCACAAATGCTCTAACAACAGTGATTCAAAATATCCCAAAACGTTCCTCATTGAGTCTAATTAACAGATTAATTTGATAAATTTGACAGTTGATGGTTCGATACAAGTAGGTGATATGGTCAGACATTTTCATTTCACACTGAAACACAACACCCGTGTCCTTGATTGTAAGGGAAATGGATATGCGTTGATCAGCTACATAAAAGGAAATGTTATTTAGCATAATCAAGTAGTTTGGTGATGCGGCAATACACAATTATTTCTAGCCAGGATTCAACTGTAACAGTGTATTACTGACATGCCATGGTTGTACGTCTTCTAGACACCTAAAGATGCATGAATATGGAGATGCTACATCCCAAGGCTTGGTAGGCTCAAATATGGTTAAATGGTAAATTATCATCTGCATACGCATGATATTGAACTGATGCTGACTTTTGACGTTACAAATGCCTCGAATGTAGTATAGGCCTATATAACTGTGGCCCGATTATAGACCCTCATGGTATCCCACATTTAGATTGTTGGTCACATGAAAAAGGATCCATTAATTAATAGGACCCTACTACGTAAGAACTGTGTTATGTTATGTCACATAAATCAGTATCTGTCAGTTTGAAAGGAGAGTGAGAAGAAACACAACTTTGACAATGCTGTAGGCCTTGGTGCGCAATAACCTTTTATTATTTTTCCTTGAAGCCGGTGTGATCTGATATTGAAGTTTATTACCATACTGTAAACTATCAAGCAATAGAAGCCGGCAACCCACATGCCTGACGTAGCAAGAACCCTGAAAATGCATTTACCATTTACTTGATAACATTTTGTTTGAATCGTTAGGCTTTGCTTGAACTATATCTTTTAGACCAAAGTTCGGGCCTCAGCAATCCCCGAGCATATAAATTGGCATTTACTATGTAGTTTTTGTTTTCAAGCAAATAAAGCACGGGTCTACTTTTCAATACTCTCTTTGTATGAGTGGGGGTGGTGAAAGGGGAGAGGAACGAAGAGGGAGAGAAAGGGTTTGAGAGAGACATGACACCCAGCAATATAATTCTTCGTCATAGAATGCAATCAATCAATAAGTTTATGATACGATTTTGATAACGCTATATCTGCACGTTGCATACTAATTTTCGTTTGGTCCTGGGTCAATCCAATTGATTATACATTTTGTACCTTTGTCTAGGTAACTGGGTTTGCTCCATGTATTCACCATTTGAAAGGTTCTTAGATGACGACTGGGACAACATGAGCCAGTGTCTTCGGCACTTGCATGGTACCACACGCAAATCAAATCAAGACATGGTAAGCAATACGACCTTAGGATTATATAGTGTTTTGTCGAGGGTTGAAGTTATGAATTCATAATAGTTAACATTCTAAATAATTATATCAAGATAAAACAAGATACGACTCAGCCCATAGGAACTCAGAGTTGTTCGCAGAATAAATTGAAGAGTGTCTTAGCGCAGGACCAAAAATTAAGGGCTAGCGGCATAGCAACGCAAGTGTTTTTACCAGGAGTTGAATTGCTAACTAAACAGTTTATAAGAAATGTATAACACAATTAACGACGATTTATTAATAAATCCCTACATAAATCCTGTTTGGCTTTCAAAATGATATATATATCTCGTGAAATAGAAAAAAACAACAGAAAACATTTAATCTGATAATTTATTTTCGAAAATGCAGTTCATTGTCACTAAACGGTGAGAAGTATCTTCCTAGTTCATAAATAAAAATTAGGAACCAGATCTTGATGCCGGAACTATATAAAATAACACATGGAGATAAGTGGTATAATGGTAAAATATTGAAAACATTGAAAACGTCATTTTCGGGCCGCTCGTATTTTTTAAATTATTATCATTTTTCTTTTTCTTTTTCTTTTTTTTCCTTTTATTTTCTTTGGGGGAGTAATCTTAAATGCCAATATACCATTTTATGCATTTGCAAGTTTTAAAAATGCGTCCCGTTGCCAGTTTGGTCTTTTCATTACGCACTAAGGTATTTATTAAACTTGCCATTTTTATTTTTCTATGTCAAAATGCCGTTCATTCAAATCAGGTTCTGAGCATTCTTAAACTCATTTTAAAGCCCATCTGTACTAGTTTACAGGAGGGGTTAGACCACCCTGCAAGGTCACTGGACAGGTGGTTATCTCATCAAATCAGCTCTCAGTTAACATAAGATAAAGAGGATCATGGGGGACCAATGGTCACCGATTAGGCATTATTTGCTACATAGAGGGCGCAAGTAGCTATAAGTAGTACAATGGAGATTTAAAAGGTGCTGTATTTCAAAGCCAAAAATACTTTCTGTGTTGGTCTTGATATTCATTGTACATTAAACTAGCCTTTTACCATATTAAAGTGTTTTATAGACGTTGTTTGTTCAAATGCTTGACATCCCATCGATTCATTTATTTTATGGAAAAACAAATATTAAAAAAAGAAGAAAAAAAATGAGGATTAAAAAAAAAAAAAGTAAGACACATAAAAAAATGAAGTTAAAGAAAATAAAATAATTAAAAACAAATATTAAACATTTAAAAAAAATCCGCCCGCCCGCCCCTACTCCAGAAAAGCAATCGAGGACAACTAAATATTTTTTTTTTTTTTGGCCTAATAGATTGTTTTCGGTCTCACTAGAGCGATATGTGGATAAGAAATAGTTGGGGTCTGATCGTAAAACACGGGGTGAGCTTTTGCCAGGCTCATGGACACAGTCTTAAAGATAAAGGTGAATTCTGGTCATCCGATTGCATTGTGATATAAAAGGTGTGGAATGGATCAGAAATAGGTGATCATGTAGCATGCATGTATTGGTGTGTACTGCAAAGTTCTGGAGTCATCAAAATCATAAAAAAAATTGGCCCAGTCTTGGCAAAGTAACATGCACTATACACAGAAAGATGTATATGGGACTACACAAAATTAATGGTGTCGGGGCTACTAACCTTGATTTCCTAATCTTGTTATGCTCATTACTCAGCCAGTATACATTTGCTACCAATTTTCTTTGGCAAATGACATTTATTTGTAATCTTGAACATTTAGTGTAAGTTTCGTTTGATTCTGTGAGAATTCATTTTTACCAGAACTCAGCTTTATCTTTAACCAGCCATCTAATCCGCAAAATCCTCCCTCGGGTAGGTTACCATAACAACCGCACCTCCATCATCGCGATGCAGCTGGTCCGCGCTGTGTAGGTTAGCGCGGGAATTTTTCCCCGGTAATTTGTTGAATTGAATGCGCACACTCAGATATTAGTAGTTATGCTCACCTAATTTTAGCTTTTTAAGATTGGGATTTATTTATTAATAGTATTACAATTCGTATTACTAGTATTTGAGCAAATTCAAGTGTAAAATTAGGAATGTATGTAATAGTTTACGTGTGTAAACTTAGAGCAAGTTAATTTTACAAGAGTACCGCATGTTCCCGATCCAAAACGCGATCGCTGCAATGTTTACATTTTTTTCACGGCCCTGACGTCATCTCCGGGTAGAGTTCCGCGCGCGTCTTAAACCCCGTCTTAACCGGAAAATTATAGTCGCGGTGTCATTCTGACGTTGTCCGGATGACATTCTACCCCGTTCCAGTTAAAGCGCGTCAATCGGGGTAACATCAGACAACATGGAGGTGCATATGGAAAACTTTTAGCCCTAAACGCGCATAAAAGAATACAGCACTAAACAACCGCTTTAACGAAGAGAGCGCGCTCAAGTGCACTCTTGCGTGAAAGTACACTGATCGGACTAGTTCAATGCGACAAAGCAGGGGTGCGAGCGCTTGCTCTCGTTGACTACTTACTTACACTAACAAACTAGAATTAGAAATGAAACTCACCTATAGCTAAATAAATGCAAAATTACGGTAGACTACACCAGCAGAGGCTTGCCATTACACCGTAGACGAAATCGAACTCATTCCCTTTGCCAATGATTATACTGACTTCCCTCTAGTTCGAGTGCAATGACCCATTCGGGTGCGCATGTATAGACATGATGCGCGTAATGCGGTCTCCGAGATTTTGAGCGCAACGCACACACTCTGTACGCACTGCGTTAAATACACACACTGATGACCTCTACAGCGATTGCACGGAAGCTATAACTGTGCATTGTTTGTACGGTACGGGCGCACTCGTTGTGAGTAGCTATAGCGCTACACTATCCCAGTCACCTTGGATTACTATGAAAAGCTACCTTTTATTTGTTGGAAAATTGCCACCGTTTCCCCTCCACAAATGAAAATAATCGTTATACCAACGTAAAGGTGGGATGTCAATGTTTCTGAATCCGTCCGAAGATTTTTTATACGTCACTCGTGTAAGATTTGCCGACTGGTTGACTGAGCGAAACCCGAAAAAAAGGGGAAAAACAGTGCAATCTCCATAGGCAGGCTGAAAAAGTCAAAACTTTTAGGGGAAAAGTGCAACCGTTTCCCCTGAAAGAATAATCCCAAATTTAGTATCATTTTTAAGACGACATTTCAAATTATAAGAAACCGTCCGAAGATTTTTTTTTTTTGAATTCCATTTTCCCGTAATACCAGCAATTATATCAAAACATGGCTTTTTTGGTGTACGTTCCCCGTGCTTAACAGGATAAGCGACGAGGCGCAGAGCAGATGCGCGTAAGTTTTCCATATGCATGGAGGTGAGTTTCACCCTAGTCGGGCCAGGGTGAGATTGCGGTAACGTCCGGACGACATCCAGACAACATCCTGATAAACGGCCTATTAAGACGCGCGCGGAAGTCTACCCGGGTAGATGACGTCAGGGCGCCGTGGAAAAAATGTAAACAATGTACACAGCGCGCGCCAGCTGATCGCGATGAGGGAGATGCGGTTGTTATGGTAACCTACCTAAGACTGTGTCCATGAGCCTGGCAAAAGCTCACCCCGTGTTTTACGATCAGACCCTCAACTGTTTCTTATCCACATATCGTTCTGGTGAGATCGGAAAAGTTCTACTACGACGGGGCTTTAATAGACCGTTTTTCAGGATGTTGTCTAGCCTTTAAACAAGACCACATGTCTGATAGACGCCGAGCGACTAAAAAGAGACTAATCGCGAAAACCTTTGTTAACGCCAGAGAGAGGTGCAATTACCCGGGGTGAGTCTAGATACCCGGGGTGAACGCGCTCCGATCCGGATCGGAGCGCGTTCACCCCGGGTATCTAGACTCATCTCAGCCGCTTAGCCCGAGTCACGATGCCTTGTCAAAAGGCTAGATGTTGTCAGGATGTCGTCCGGATGTTATACCGCAATCTCACCCTGGCCCGACTAGGGTGAAACTCACCTCCATGTCACCTCGATGTTGTCTGATGTTACCCCGATTGACGCGCTTTAACTGGAACGGGGTATAATGTCACCCGGACAACGTCAGAATGACACCGCGACTATATTTTTCGGTTAAGA
The DNA here is from genome assembly GCF_000002235.5 of Strongylocentrotus purpuratus. NCBI lineage: Eukaryota > Metazoa > Echinodermata > Echinoidea > Camarodonta > Strongylocentrotidae > Strongylocentrotus > Strongylocentrotus purpuratus. The sequence goes on along the minus strand of NW_022145606.1, from coordinate 2,462,530 downwards.
CGGGGTAACGAAGTGTTGGTAAGTGACTGTAAGGGTAAGCTCGTCAAGTAGAACATTTTATCAAGTCACATTAAGGTATGTTTCCGTGAAAAATAATAGGGAAAATTAATATCAAATGATATTTCATAATGATACATCATTGCAGTTTTTGATGTATCAAACATGCTCTTACTTCAAAATCCCTGTCTATGATCGCTATCAATTGGATGTAATATCGTTTTTCTATTTTATATGTGATTCTCTCTCTAGGATTTCGGAATAAAGAGGGCTGTGATAGACATGGCTGACTCGTGTGTCGAACGCGGTTTAATGCCCAGATACATACAAAGAGAACAGGAGAAGAGATTGCGAGAGGAGACGACAGATGTGCGTTCATGTAATATACAAGAAGACAATGCAGGTGTTGGAACGAATTGGCTTGGGGTCGCAGAAACGTTTCGGGATATTTTGAGTCATTGTTTTCACCAGTGCCCCTAAAAGCGGTCAATAATCGAATAACATTCTTCATGTGCTCTGAACATTTTTCCAATCAATCAAATTTGAAATCACCATACACGTCTTGTCCTTAACAAAATTATTACTATACTAGGTAAATATTAAAACGAATACATACTTGTTTGTCCCATTCATTATCAACCATGTTCAGCTTAGATTTTATATACGATATTTAATAATTGCCTTGAGTAGCCAAAGCTTTTATCAAACTAAATAGGAATAGTGAATCGATACTTTTTGTATCATCTTATATTCTGGATAGTACTTATTGCCAGCATATGGGGCGCTACATACGAGCCATTTTTTGTTTAGAATGGCAGGCTTTGATCCACTTGCAGACGTGAAAGGTGTTTTTCGCTGTTGACGGATTACCGGACAACTGAAATGATTGCGAAATCATAATTGTATGAGCAAAACATGCAACATGATAAATGCCCATACAAATTAAGTTTGATACGTCAAAAGTCAAGGAATTAAAGATCTTTCTTTGATTTGTTATCAAACATCCCTTCAAACACACTAACAAAACACAGTTATTTAGAAAACAAACGTTTGTTTTCAAGAATTTTATTCTACCTGTTTTACGACAATAAAACATAATCTACTGAATTACGCCAATAAATTATTCAAACTTTTTGTGAACCGTCCATCATTTATGATATTTATTTCTTTAAAAGCAATGCATCCAGCATTTGTTAGAATTAGGACAATATATACTATAATTCAGAAAAAGAAAAAAAAGATCGTTGAAATTATGCCGGGTTATATTCGTACAGCATGCCTACTCTCTATGCAGTCATGACAGTAAAGCCAAAATAATATAAGTAAGTTGTAAGAGCAAGTGAATGTGTTGTTTAATTGTCAAGAGATGGTGTGTCATTTTCCGCTGTATTAGCACTATACCTACACGCAAACAGTCACCCACAAAATATTTGAGGTTTTAAAAAGGTTAATTGTAGTAATAAAATATCTAAGGCTACTTTTGGTATTCTACTACACAACTTTTTGACAGCAATCAACAGATTTGATGATTATCATCGTTATCCCTGTCTTTTAATACATTAAAGAAGTGTTGCAGAAATGTCTTTTATAAATTCAAGACCACAATTTTGTATTTCTAATGAGACAATATATATGTCTTTTTCTTTCAGTGACAGTCAGGTGCGGCTTATAATCCGACTTGCATATATCACAATAGAGAGTTTTAGCTTTAAAATGGTGCGTAAATATAGATTTTCAGCCAAATTCCGTTAAATGACAATCCAAATATAACCACACGTTCATTCTATTTCCTGCATTAATCGTTATTGAAAAAGCTTTCATGCAAATTCAAAGTTTTGCCATAGAAAAGTGTAGAAACGTCCTTTCAGCTTGAGTCCAGATAATAATGGACAAGCACACTACTTGTATGGCCTATAATTAAATTAACAGCAACTTTAATTTCGGCTTCTTTTTTTTACTTGATATCGAATTTTGAAACATTCAAACATTATGTTATGGCTTAGATGTACATACATTATTAACTCTTGCTATGTGATACACATGTATTATGAGCTTTGTGATTGAACACCGTGAAGTAAAACATGGTCAAGACATATATTGTTATTTGTATTACGATGAATATGTAATATATCGATTATACAAGCAAAACTATATAAATCTATTATGTAAATATGTTTTATTCTTGCTGTCTTAAGCATTACTGATGAATGTGTTTCAGGTCTGAAACGCTTGTGAATTTCTTTCTGAAATCGTTATCTTTCCATACGATTACCTTCATATCCATATCCCTTTATCTCTCTGTATAATACACCAAAACACACATATCAAATACGCAAGTACACACACACTCTCTTTACCACTTCAAATGGACATAACACTTCATTATTCATTTTGTTATCATTCATTTTGAAATGCTTACTTATCTTCACTAGTTGAACTACGACATAATCCGCACAATTTAAGAAATAGCGATCATAAAATTTAGCTTCCAAAGCCTAAGACCGAGTCTTTGAGAAGAAGTTTCTTCTATCATAGCTCCAAATTATTCAATTGTCTCTCTTTTGAAACGCGAACCTTAAACAAACTACCTTTGTTCGCACCATTAATTTGAATGAACTCATATAGACTGAACATTATCTTGCCCTTTTTACAATTTTTACCTTCAATTTGATATTCTTTTAGTTATGTTATAATTATATATATATATATATATATATATATATATATATATATATATATATTAAACTTTAAACAAAAATCTTTTTTTTTAAATACTTTTAAACGTGTTAAATATTATACCCATCCTCTTATTCCTGTCTTGTTTTTTTTCTTCTTGTTTTTTCTCTTATGTTTACCTTGATGGTTTTTTGATGTTATGTATTCGGATTTACAGTTTTACTTGTATGATTGTTGTCGTTCTAGTTGAATATCTGCAATTAACTGTCTTATTGTTTGTTTGTTTTGTATTTTAATTTGTTAGATTTTTATTTGTTGTAACTACATGTACATATTCATTGCCTTACTTCTTACATTTGCAACGTTTTACATATTATTGTATAATTCACTGTATAATTATTGTTATTTTTATGTTTGTGGACCCCTTTGAAAATCAGCTGTGCGGAAAGGGCCATCCACCCTATGAGAGGAAATAAATAAATAAAATAAATAAATAAATAAAATAAATCACGCCAGTCTTTCTGTTTAAGCAGGAAGAGAGGGAGACAAGTAGAGAGGGAGAGATCAGATATATTGAGGGAGGGAGGGGAGAGATGACATAACGGTGGAGAGAAAGAGGCGTTTAGCAGAGAGAAAGGGAGAGAGACAGAGAGAGGGGAGAGACAGAGAGAGTCACAGAGAGAGAGAGAGGGGAAGAAAGAGAGAGGGAGAGAGGGAGAGAGTGAGACTGAGAGATAGAGGGAAAGAGAGAGAGAGAGAGAGAGAGAGAGAGAAGAAGAAGAAGAAAAGAGTCTAATCTAAAGTGAAATGCCACTTTAATTGGATAGCTGTACGATCATAATTTGTCGATTATATATAATTCTAACATAATAGGTATCTTTCTTGTTTTTAAAAATAAAGGATGAGAAAAGAATAATACATCTGGCTGATTTTCAGGCACCCATCACTAACGTTTTATTTCTTGCAAATCGTATTCTGAAAATCAAAATTACATATATATATTATGTTAATTGATACAATAAGTAGGAAAAATCAAACGTGACGTTTTACTAGTGCCACATATTATATGCCTCATCGGGAATATTATAATATATGATTTCCCGGCGAAATTCGTTTACTTAGAAAGCATCATAGCTTTATATTTTAATGCAGGTGCGTAGCTAGGATCTTATTTAGGGTTGGGCGGTAGTGAGCAAGCGTTTCACTTAAAGGGGTGGGTGAAAGGCCTCCCGCGTGAATCCTTATCTAAATTCAGTTTTCCCCCTCCAGCGCGAAGCGCGGAAGCCTAGACGTTGCCTCAAATTATTAGAGATAGAAGACGATTCGTTGTACCGTTCTCGACTCTTAATTCCTGTGAAATTAAATGAAGTTTCCCCCTCCCGCGCGAAGCGCGGAAGCTTTTGCGTTTCATCAAAATATTAGAGGAAGGAAGATGATTCGTTGTACCGTTTTCGAATCTTACTCGATCCTGGTCTGAATTCAGTTTCCTCTTCCGCGCGAAGCGCGGAAGCTTTGACGTTTCATTAAATTAATATAGAAAGAATTAAGACGATTTGTTGTTACGTTGTTGACACTTAATCCTTGTTTGAATTGAGTTTTTCCGAACATTTTAAACTTCTGATTTCTGTAGCTGATAATATAGAAAAGTGAAACTTCGAGAAAATACAAGTATTGTAGTTGTAGTCACTCTCGAGGTGATTGATTGATTGATTGATTTTTATTCGAAAAGCTTCCAACATGTCAACAATATACAATAATAACAGATCAGAAATAAGTCAGCTTGGACTGGATAACCCACGAAAGCTCGAGAGCTTATTTTCAGTGGGGTCCCTTACAGACATGTATAAAATTAATAACTTAAAATAGTAATAATTATAAATAATTAAAGTCGTCACAACGGATAAAAAAAAAATCACATTTCGTACGGGAAAAAAACTTGTCGGCCGACTGACATTATACATCTCACCGACTTCAAACTTCTGCATTGATATATATACACGAGGATCGAGCAAGAATACCGACACAGCTGACCCGACACAGCAACATATTTATGCGTGTCTTTCTTGCCCCCTCCCTTTCACTGACACTATTCTGACTCTCTCTCTCTTTGGATACGCCCCTGTCCTCGGCTGAATCAGTTTGTAACAGTAACTTCCATTATTAGTACATGGACCCTACGCCTAGTTGTGTATTAGTTAGGTTAGGATCAGACGTTAAGGCAATTAATTTCATTTTAGTGGACATAATGTCACGCGTATGGGAATATGGTTTTCTTGAAAACGACTGGCACACGACCCTACAATAAAAACCTTGGAAAACAATAAGATTTCGCGTCGTACTCGTTCGTTCAACTGTAAAAATAAGCATAGGCCTACAAAGAATTTACGGAGGATGAGTCACGTAAGTAAACACTATTTTTATCCATTTTATGTTGGCATTCCACGATGATAAAAGGTATTTGATGTGTGATCATAGCCTATATGTGAATTTGGGTTCATGTTTGGTCTGATTTGGCTGTATGAAATTCGTAAATATTAGAGTTCATTTTGGTGTGTATGTGTGAGATCCGATTTTTTTTCTCTGTAGGATTTCTCAGCTCGTTTCATCGGGCGCTGCCCCGGCCGTTTCCCTAGCCCTACCTCTGCATTTTCTGGTCTGTTTCGTAAGCGCCGCTAACATGTATCGCTGACATCACGTCACTAACCCTAGCTTAGACTTTTCATTGCTCCGATTTGCTCCGAGATTCTGGAAAAATGCTGTGTTCTCAGCAGTCGGTAACAGCTGTAGCTGTAACAGCTGATATTATTATTATCAGTGCTCACTGCTGCACTTCATTTCTCTTCCTATTTGTATTGGATTTCTTGTAGACCTAGCTGGTTTTGAAGGATTCTTGCAATTCCATTCAGCAGTTTCTTTTACTGCTCTATTGCTGTGGGGTGATTGCAGATTGTAGTCTGTGCATTGATGTGTTAGCTGACCATCTATTACTAGGGCTCCTGTTCCATTTGAGTCTATACGTTGCATTTGATTCAGGCACTTGTAGTTGGCAAGCTTTGCACAGGAGTCATCACTTATCTTGTTCAAGTTGTTGCATTTCTCATGTTTGCCGCGTCTATGCTCATACCTCTCATCATTGTTAAAGTCCGTTTTCTCTTTCCTTGTAGCACTTTTCATTTGTTCGCCCTCTGCAAACACAAATTCATACTCTGCTTCTGTTTCTTGATATTGCGGTAATCTTTCCTTATCTTTCATTGAGTCTTTCATTGTTTGCTCTAGTCAGATTAAAGCAGGATACTCATTTCCTTGTGAATGGGGGTGTTTTCTGCTCTCACTATTTGTTGTTTTTGTCATCATTTCTCCACCTTCCATCTTTTCTCCACCTTGCATCTCTTCTGCATCATGCTTCTTTTCTGTACTGTGCACCTTTTCTGCCCTTTGAACATTCTCTGCAACTTGTGTCTTTTCTGCACCTTGCATCTTTTCGGCTCCATGATTTGTATTGATTAAAGTAGAATTTTATAAAGGAGTTTATGTTACATTGTTGAATTATGAACTTTCTTTCTCAGTATCTTGAATACCTTGAATACCAAAGCTTCTGGAAGAAAGCTGTCTCCAGCTGCCAAGCTTCGTTCCGGGTCTAACTTCAAGGGGGGGGGGGCGATGTCCCAGCTTCCGGGTCTTGCACCATAGTCGTTTTGCATCTATATCTTGCTTGCTGGGTCATATCAGGAATGTCTGTCTATATTGTGCTTCAACCAAGGTCTCCTCGTCTTTCTCTACAGATTGTACTGTTATGACTGTATTATATTTTGTCATAGAGGTCTATGTGTTTTCTGGAAGACAAATAAACTTGGTACCATTGATACTAAAAATAGTTTCTTATTTTCAGTAACTCCCTAACTAAAGTCTAAACCGGCTGGAAAACTATCCAAAATTTGACCCATAACTCCGGCTTGGAGATACCCTACTAAAACATACCAAAATGAAGTAAATATTCATTAAATGTCCAAATAGTAAAAGTTGTTATATTCATTACCTGTTTGGTGTCAATTTTCTTGTTATTTTTGTAGTATTTTTCGGAAAAACAATGATATTAGTATACACTTTTTCACAGGTTTCACGACAAACCGCTGCACAATACAAGTGCATAACGATGGTGGGTTGCAGGCGGGTGCACGCCTGTGTGAAGTTATCTACAGTAATGTCTCAGATCCTCATTACGGTAGATAAATTGTTAACATGTCATGTGTGTAGACTATTCAAAATAACACAATTTATATGAGATTTCTGTCTGAGTTTGAGAATCAGTGTATGTTATGATGGTCTTGCGAAACAATGCCCAGATTACTAGGTATTGAATTTTTTTAATTTTTAAATGAACATTCTATATTTTTTGTGATAACTAACTAGACCAAGAATCTATATTAGAGTGAAATTTAGGTTTTTCATTTGATTTTTCAGGTCCAGATACAGATGAGCATTGAGGATTAAAACAAGATGCAGGAGTGTCCAGTTAGGGTAGCCGTCAGGGTAGGTTTGCGAGAGTCCTCGACTACTATGAGGATAAAAAAATAAAAATGTAATTCTCCCAGGAAGCATTGCATTTATAAAAAGTTATTGTCCTATGGCGGACTAATGAATATTAATAAGTCAGAATGAATCAGGAGAACTTGGGTATTTGCTTCTAGTTCATAGTGACTGTGCCATGGACCAGTCATGGCCTGGTGGTAGAGTCGCTGCCCGGCAAGCAGTAGATGCAGGTTCAAGTCCCGCTGGTTCCAAGATTTTTTCTGACTTGTTTTTTCAATATACAGATCGATCAATCGATCTTAGTTACTGGGTGTAAGCCACAAATATGTTTAAATATTTTGAGGATGTCTTTCATTTTTTGTTAATTTAAAGGCCCACTGCACTACTTGTATCTACTTACTCCCTCTATATATACAAAACAATGCCTAACCGGTGACCATTGGTCCCCCATGATCCTCTTTTTTAATGTTAATTGAGAGCTGAGTTGATGAGATAGCCACCTGTTAGTGACCTTCTTGGGTGGTCTAATCCCTAGTACAGATGTGCTTTAAGTGTCTTTCTTTGATCTTTGTGCTTGTATATTACACCAATGGAAGAAATTTGTACCAGGAACCTACTGGAAATTTTCTGTGTTGTTTAATGTAATATGCATCAATTGTGAGGTTTTTAATGAAAAAGCGCTTAGAGACTTCGGTGGAAAGTGCTTTATAAGCACTGTTTTATTATTATTATTATTTGTTAGTATTATTGTTAATTTGAGGAGGAGGAGGAGGAGAAGAAAAAGAAGAAGAAGGCTGAATTTTCCAAAAATTTCTGTCTTTAATAATGCATAATTCACAGATCTGAAGAGAGTATAAATAATAAGATGTACATGTATTATGTATATAAATTTCATTTTAGCACCCCCCCCCCCCCAGACAAATTCATAATCCTAGAAGAACTGACCACATTGTTTTCTTTTTTTGTAGGTGCGCCCTCTGTTGGCCCAAGAGCGTCTCCATCACCATGAGCTGTGTGTGAAGGTCAACTCAAAGGCAAACCAGATTGTAGTCGGGAAGGACAGGGCGTTCACCTTTGACCATGTGATGTCATCAAAGACATCTCAGGTAAAGTCACATGACTCGATGAGGTCACTTGATATCTGCAATTATTTACTTGTTTCTTGGTTCTGTAAATGAAAGTCATTTTTTAGATCATTCCTTAAAATTTAGTTATTTGGTATTGGCCCGATCACACAAAGACGATGCACGGTCCACGCATTGAAAATCAGAAAAGGTCCTGCTCCCAACTTTTGCCAGGATTTGGGAAAAGCTAGCGGACTGACACCGAATGCATAGCTTGTTGCTAGCGCACTGTGCGTATACAGGGCGTGTGCTCCGTGTATGTCTGACGTTGGGCTAGCGTGTCTGGCGTCCTTTTGGCGTGTACATTCATGTGTCGAAAAATGTACAAAAAATGCAGACGCACACAGCGAATGACTTTGAATGCATAGCATTGATCCAGCACAATCAACGAACGAGTAACGAGTGATGACACACATCTATCAGGCTAGCGAACAACAGCACACTGGCCAAAATTACTGTGCCTTCTCTATGTGTGACAGCCCCATAACATTGAAACTGAATTAAAAAAGATAAAGATATGTATCTTTCCTTAATGATGTAGATACAAATTTGCAAGTTTCAGAGAAGATATATGAATGTGTAATGTTTAAAAAGGCCAAAGTCCCTTGATTGTAAATAGTTGTGGTATTCAAACTTCCTGCAGCTAAAGTGTGAAATTTAACTCAACAATCTACATGTACATGTACATGTATTTTGCAGAATCACATGGAGTGTCCTTTATTTACATGTTTCTGTTGTTTTGTTTTACAGGAAGCAATCTACCAAACTTGTGTTGACAACCTCATCACCAGTTTCTTTGAGGGTTACAATGCAACAGTGTTTGCTTATGGTCAAACGGTATGTATTAGTATACAAATAATACACAGCAGTGAGGGCATTAGATCGCCTCGGGCGTGTTAGACTGTTCCAAAGGTACCTTGTGTGGGTGATTTTACTAATGCCCAAACAAAATGATGTGTATTATTTGTTGAATTAAATGTTATCAGTCTGTGCAGTGTCCATATTGTGAATATTGACACTATCACATTGGTGGTCAAGGTTAAACAGTTTATATATTTGAGAAATGTTTGTGTAAACATGCTTTACAGATAAATATTTTATTACCCAAGTCATTGGATTCAGGCTTACCCGCACACAATGTATGCACATTCTCCACTCCCTGGGGAGCATTCCAGCCAGGCATAAATTTTACAAGCATACACTTGCTAATCTAAGCACATTTAGCTTTCGCATCCTACCGGGGACCCATTTAACAACTGGGTGGGGAGTGGCAAATGTAGATCAATGTCTTGCCAAAGGATATTAGTGCCGTGGCGGGACTTGAACCACAATATTATTTTAATTACAATAATTTAGAAATAGAGCAAGGTACAGTATTTCTCTTTTGAGCAGTAGGTCTTATCTTTATCAAGATGTGGGTAAGAAGGTCATAACCTTGTGATCCACAGTCCGGTGACATATCCACTCGACCACGACACCTCGTGACGGCTCACAAGAACTTTTATAGAAGCTTCCTGACGATATTTAAATCTTTTAATAACTTTTTTTCCTTCTTCTTACAGGGATCTGGTAAAACCTTTACGATTGGTGGAGCTGATGTGATCAACATTCCAGAGAATGAACAAGGCATCATACCCAGGGCAATAGGTCACATCTTTGAGAACATTCAGGTAAGAAGGACGTAACTCCAACTGCAGGTCATATCTTTAACAAATCGTTGTCTGGCTGGCAGAAGGGCATTAGCACTAACTTTTATAAAACTGACTTATTTCCACAAAAGAAATTGTGGCTGTGTTCTAATATAACATTTCTATTAGTCTTTTAAGTTTTAAACCAATTTTCGGGACATCTTTAAAATGCAAATAATTCTCACGCTAACGCCCTTCTGCCAGCTGGACGGCAAAGTATTCATTAAAAAAAAAAAATTAACAGTGCCTAGTACACACGTCTTTTCGTGTTTATAGCTCGCGGTCGCGATGCTGCAGAGGTCAGGATTTGGGATTAAAATGGCGTCAGTGAAGTTGCGCCCACCACTAAGAAAGTCTCTAGCTATAACACTGATTAGGAGTTCTACAAAATCACATACTTTGTTCACGTCTTTAATTCCTGTTTATGGTCATTCTTACATGTTACTCGATGAGTGCACTATTCACATGTAATGCTATTCTGGGATCTTGGCTCAATATATCTTGGCATGTGATGACAGGGACAATTAGAATAACTATTTTTGGCACTTGTTTTTCTTTTTGTTTTTCTGTTACAGAACAACCACAATCGAGATTTCACGATCCATGTGTCCTACATCGAGGTTTATAAAGAAGATCTACGGGACCTGCTGGATATGGAGACTAGCAGTAAAGATATGCACATCAGAGAAGATGATCAGGGAAATACAGGTGAGAGAGAGATAGACAGAGAGAGAGAGAGATGGAGATAGAGAGAGAGAGAGAGACAGAGAGAGAGAGAGACATACAGACAGAGAGAGATATAGACAGAGAGACAGAGAGATGGACAGAGACAGAGAGAGAGAGAGAGAGAGAGTGTATTATGGAAAATAAGTATGGTAAAACCGGTCCCTCAAAGATTTTTACTTTTCTGAGGCATTTTATGATCATTTTGAAGCACAATTTTTTTAGGGCTTTAACATTACATCATATCACCGTCAACAATAGCACGTAGGGCTGTGCATCTCAGATTTGTAAAACTGGAAACATTGTTAAACAATGCCTTTAAAGAAATTGGTTGGGTACCCATTTACCGCGCTTGGGTCTTGTTTGGCAAATGTAGATTTATGTCTTGTCAAAGGACATGCTTTCTGTATCAGGGATTTGAATTCCATACCTTGTTGGGCATATTATGAGAAGAGAAGGCATCAAAAACACGATACTGACTGGTAAAAACAGAGGGAGACAAATACATGGATAAGTTCATTGGGCTGACTGGTAACAGAAGCAACGTCCAGAGATGCCAACCAGTACGATTAAATCGTATTTAGTACGATATTAAGAGTGGAATTCGATAATACGATATCACCTCTTAAAATACAATTTTTCATCTTTAGAAACAAAAAACAAAACAAAAATTAATTAAAACCCATGAAACCAATAAAGACAGTGGAATCGCATAGAAACATGTACAAGTAAATCCAAGAAACCCCAACAAAAAGTTTGCTTTACAAGTCTTCATTAAATTGTAATGTAAGAGTAAACATTTTTCTAAAATTTTACTGGCCCGGGGCTGACAGTGGTAGTGACAAGTTTTCGTGAAAATCTGATTTTTCTCTCCAAGATCTGATTTTTTAGGATACTCAGTCTGTTTTTTGTTGTCAAGAGGTTGCCATTTCTGAATGTCACATTACAAAGAACCAGAGATAGGAGTAGATGGAAAGCCCTGATCCCCAATGTCTGGGAACAGACAAGGCACCTAGCAATCAAGCAACCTTGTGGTAACCTTGTGGTTTAGGCATCTGCAGATTGTGACAACTGACACTATTTACTTTTTCTTGCAGTAATCCTTGGCACCTCTGAGATCCCATGTAGCTGTATGGATGATGTCTTGCGTTGCTTAGAGATAGGCTCCACCCACAGACACACAGGAGCTACTAACATGAATGAACATTCCAGTCGATCACATTCCATCTTTACTATTCTTATGGGTGAGTTTAAACAGACCTTCCATAATGTTTTGTACTGAATTATAATGATTTTAGTACTTAATATGTACAAACTTTCCAGTCAATCACATTCCATCTTTACTATTCTTACGGATAAGTTCAGACAAAGCTCCAATACGTTTCTGACTGAATTGTAATGATTTCTGTACTGAATATGAACAAGCATTCCAGCCGATCATATTTAATCTATACCATTTTTATGGGTGAGTTCAGACAAAGCTTCCACGTGTTTTGGACTGAATTATTATGGTCTTAGAACTGAATAAACAGAAGCATTTCAATCCATTTCAGTCATTCCCATTTTATTTTTTACTTTTCTTATGGATGAGTTTAGACAAGTCATGGACAGACATAACATTTTTCATTGTTTAGATCAAATTCCTGTCAATAGCATTGCATCTTGACCATCTTGGGTTGAATGGTTCATTCAAACTTCTGGTCTATTTTTCCTACTAAACAAGCCCCTTCATTGTATGAAATATAACACAATAACTCTATCATTCTCTATTGTTTTACCTGGGTGCATTCAGACCAACGATGGAAAGCGAGCGCTAACTCTCCCTCATCTTCCCCTGTCATCTCGCCCCGCGGAGAAGACGAGCTCTCAGACGAGGAGGACGATGGTCAGGACTATCACTTCATGTCCGCTAAGTTTCACTTTGTTGATCTCGCTGGCTCGGAGAGGGCTCATCGGACTGGCAATGCAGGCGAGAGGTTCAAAGGTCAGAATACGCTGTTTGTATTCAAGATGCCGGATGTGTTTCTGTCATTTAACGATGGTTATTTTGTCTTCAAGTCATTTTTGTTGTATCTCAGTATAAATATATATTAGCATTAAACACCCTTAAGTTTGCAATTGCATGCAGTAGTGCAAATTTATATGCAATTTTGAATGATGTGCTAAATTTCCATGCATATTCTTTAGAATGTGGTAAAATTGCATCAACTATTTTGTTGTTTGTTAGGTAAAATTCTATCATGATGTAGTTGCAACAATATTGATGTGCATTTATTATTTGTCATCAACTAAACCATAGAGGTTTATATTTGATGAACATGACATTTCTTATTGAAATTTCATTCAAATCTCTTTCCCTGAATAAAAGAATTTTTTTAAAATCATGATTTCAATGATGGTAGATCTAAAAAATGGAAAATTTTGCTTTTGCAACTTCATTCTTGTCGAAAATAATATCGCTAGTGGTATTCGTTTGTCTCGCAATGTGTGGTCAACAAGGGGTCTAAACGAATATCACTAGCGATATTATTTTCGATACTACATTCGCAATGAGTAACATATATAGCATTAACTTCATTCTTATTGAGAAATATATTGTTCAATTTCGCGTTTTGAAGACAGACATGCATTTCTTCTTTCATTTCTGCATTTTCTTTCTTATGTAAATGTACACGATGATGTAATGTGTTCCCTAATATTTCGAAGCGCCTTGAGCATTTAATTAAAATTGATCATGGCGCTATTTAAATCTCATGTATTATTATTAATATATTTCTGTTGTATACTTTTCTTCCATCAGAATCTGTGTATATCAACAGCGGTCTCCTGTCGCTGGGCAATGTGATTAGCGCCCTCAGCGACCCGAAGAGGAAAGCCACGCACATTCCGTACCGGGATTCTAAGATCACGCGCCTGCTGAAAGATTCGCTGGGTGGGAATGCTAAGACCTGCATGATCACTTGCATCAGTCCTTCTGCAGTCAACTTTGATGAGACCCTGAATTCCTTGAAGTATGCAAACAGGGTGAGTGGAGTTAATGTAGATGCATTTTGTCTCCCATGAAAAATAACTGTGTCTTAGAACCTGTCTAGAAAGGCCACCTGTCTACAGTGGCTACTTTTACTTTTTACCTTGGGTGGTCTTTATAGACAGGTTTGACTGTACATCCATTTGTACATTCAATGTGTCTTGCCTTATTTAAGGCCAGATCTGGTTTGTTCAGTTCGACTCCTGTAAAACCAGATTCTTTTCTGATTTGAAACGTAATATAATAATAATAATAATAATAATAATAATAATAATATTAATGATTGTATGTTCATTGATATAGCGCTCTCACACAATTGGTTTCACAGTGTTTTACAAGGTATAAAGGTGGGAAAATCAGTTCCATAAATAAGTCTTCAAGTGCTTCAAAAAGGTGTCTAGAATTGTTAGTGATCGATATTTTTGTGGTAAGGAACAGTGCAACTAAAATATTTTGTTGTGGTGACAATGTGCACCTAAAAAAAAGGGTTGTTAGAATGAAATATACTTTTTCTCCTCCTTTGATTCAGGCTCGCAACATTAAGAACAAACCAATCGTGAACAAAGACAAGCAGGCCACCCGTATAGCTGAGATGCAAACAGAGATTCAAGCTTTGAGAGATGAACTACAAAGACATAGACTTACTACAGCTAATACCGAAGTGGTAATTAGATTGAGATTTTGAATATTTTAAATATGCCTGTCAAAGTATATTCATATGTAGAGAAGTGGATCCATTGTTATATTCATGCGTAATTGTTACGTTGTTGCACTGTACCCGCAAGTAGAACTATAATACCTCTTCAATATTTTTTGCCATACTGAATTTTGAACTACTGCACATGGAAACTTAATACTATCTATAAAAATTACACCACTGAATGAAGGAGGAGGCGCAATAGCTCAGTTGGTTGAGCAGTGTTCTCGTAATCCGGTAACCCGGGCTCGAAACCAAGGCGATGTGCTTAGTGATCTTTGGTAAAGCATTATCCTCATTACCAGGTCCCTCAGAGAGGACGTAAGGCCGCCGGCCGTCTGGTTGCTTACTTACAAGCATTTATGCTTTCTTTATAGCAGTCAGGTAAAATAACTACCACCATTCATTCAAATTCGAAATGCTTCAATGTCCTTTGTTCTAACAGATGTTTTTCATTACTCATAACAGGGACCGGATACATTACGAGTGCAGGATCTAGAAGAGCAGATCGCAAGGTTAGATTAACTAAGAATAATTCACTTAGAGTGATAATGTAAAATGGAAACCAGAAAGAGAGATGAAAAGATAATAGATAAGATAAGTTTTGAACTACCAAGGATTTGAATCTGCAACATCTACTTCAAAATAGACAATAACTACGCCCCTAGACCATTTCTGGTCGAGAGAGGATGAATTAGGAACCAAAACTTTGGTGCTCTTCATACTAATACTTCAACAAGCTGTGCTTCTAGTTAGTTCCTCTTTTCTTGTGCTATTTCTATTATATTTGTCAATCCATTGTATATTTTTTGTAATATACTTATTCATTGTATTATGTTTTGCATAAGAAATAAAATCATTTTGATTTTATTTTATTTATGGTCCTCAGTGGGATGACAGTCTGTTGTATGGCTGTGATGAATAGTGAGGTTTCCTTTCATCATTGTTTTTAATGAACGTTCTTTAATTGTGTATCCAAAATCTTGCAGATTAAGAAATGAACTGTCTCACTTCCACGTGTGCACCGACGAAGCGTCCAAGATCTTCACCGGCTTCCAGGACAGCGATCGTCTGACCAAGGCTCAACGGACAGCGGTCAATAACTGGATGGACTTAGCCAGTGAGATGAAAGATGCCGTCAGGTCAGCCACGCCCCTCGACCCCGCCCGGTACGGACAGGTGGAAGGCCAAGAGAAGACTTTGGAGCTGGAGAGTAAGCTTAAACAGGTGAGAGGTCTGTGTATGATTTTTATGGTCTAGTTTATGAAAGGTATATTGTATACAGTGATTTGTATGCCCTATCAGGGGAGTGTTTCACAAAAACTAAGATCGACATTAAGTGGGACTTAACTATGACAGGCCATTCATGCCACTAAAGTTCCTCTAACCATTCCTGGCGTTGATTTCTCAAGGGACATACAAATCATGGTCACAAATCTACAGAATCGACCTTTCTTGATGAAAAAAATAAATATTAATTAAAGATCACAATTGAGAGCAACCAGTGGCATGAATGGCCTGCCATAGTTAAGTCCAACTTAATGTCAATCTTAATCTTTGTGAAACACCTCCCTGAGCTTGTTATGTGTCATAGAGGTCAGCCATGCCCTCGACCCCGCCCAGTATATTTAAACAAGGCTTTTTACTAGTGGTCCAGCCCAATCACCTGGGCAGTATTTCACAAAATCACAATAAGTACAACATCACCGACATCCCTTGGAAACGCATGTATTGTAATTGACACACGTTTCAGTGGGATGTCGGAGAACTTGTTCTTATGACGGTTTCGTGAAATGATCCCCAGGAAAACATGTTCTAGGAAATGGCGGCCCCAATAGTTATTCATTAAAGAAGAAAGAGTTCTAAGCATAACAACATTAAGATATACATCTAACCTGTCTATATTGACTGCCCAAGAGAAACACAAAAGTGGTCTTTGTAGACAGGTTCCTTTTATACAGTGCGTCCCAGAAAAAAACGAAACCGAGAAGTATCGATGTTTTATCATAACTTAATCACAACCATAATTAATGAATGATACATATTTGGAAAGCTTAGAGTCTCCTCTTTCAGTTGATGCTACTCACGTGATGCATATTTCCTCGCTCATTTTTCCTGATTGAGGTGTCATATGAAAGGGCAGAAATTCAACTTTCTAGAAATGTGAATTTTTCTTCAAAATTCAGATACGGCCCGCCAAATGTCTTTTTGGTTTCCTTCCTTCAAATTGCTTTTCATCACTCATGCGTGAAATATGCATTATCTAAGTAGCATCAACTGAAAGAGGAGACTCTAAGCTTTCCAAATATGTATCATTCATTAATTATAGTTTTGATTAAGTTATGATAGAACATCGATACTTCTTGGTTTCGTTTTTTCTGGGACGCACTGTATATTACATGTTTCAATGAGAAACCATTTTCAAGGAAATCATAAAATGTGGTCTTTGTAGGCAGTTGGTCACTAAAGCAGGTTTGACTGTAATTACAAGAATGAAATATATATTAAATTATCTTGTTTGTTTTAGGCGTTGGGTGATCTTGCGAGCGATGAGCAGATATTTGCAGACAAGAGAAGAGAGAATGAAGATCTACTTGCCAGACTCCAAGATATGGTGAGTACAAACAAACATGAAAAAAGAGGTAAATACATGTGCATGTATTGAGATTATATGGGGCATAAAGACTGGGTTATTATATGATTGCAGTGCCCTCAGTGAGAAGAGTATTAAAGGTAAAGACCAGTTACGGTCATGCGATTGCATTGTGAAAGAAACGTTGTGGAATCGATCAGAAAAGGTTGATCATCTAGCATCTAGCATCTGCAAGGTTCTGGAATCATCAAAATAATAAGAAATTTGGCCCATTCTACGTAATGTTACAAGCACTATACACAGAAAGATGTGTATGGGACTACCCTATATCTCTCACAGACCATGAGAGAAACAAATTTACCAAATATATGAATTAGTAGGCGGTTTCCCGGCAAATTTTTTATCATCATGTATTATTCAAAACATATTCTTTCACATGATTGGTAATGAGAGCTTCCATTTCATTTTTTGAAATTGCGGCGTTTCCAATACTGGTGTTTACCTTTAATACTGATGAGATAAACAAGACATGAACAAAATATATATTATTATTAATATTATTATTATTATTTATCGTTATCATTATCATTATCATTATTATTATTATTGTGTGCACAAAATGAAAGAAACAATCCAATCCTCTACACTGACTATTTGATATAGCACTGTTTCTCAGTTACAAAGGCTACAAAATGTGCTACTTATACTTCAACCGTAATAAAAACATTTCAAGGAGACCAGGGGGTGTTTCACAACGTTTCTTTCACAATACAAACGCATGACCAGAACTCAAACGTTGTATATGTGACACAGTGATTTCTGTGTTAATCAAACTTTCCTGTAATCTATGCAATTTGCAGGAATCCGACAGAGACCGTTGCTCCAATGAGCTGGAGAGGGCGCTAGATAACATACGTCGTCTAGAGGGCGCTCTTGTTGAGCAGCAGACCAAGATCACAGAGCAGCAGTCGCAGCTAGGCCATGGGGTAGGCTCTCTGTCTTTAAAGCCCCACTGCACTACTTGTAGCTACTTGCTCCCTTTATGTATAGAAACAATGCCTAATCGGTGACCGTTGGTCCCCCATGATCCTCTTTTTCTTATGTTAATTGAGAGCTGAGCTGATGAGATAGCCACCTGTCAGTGACCACGCTGTGTGGTCTTATCCCTTCTGTACACTAGTACAGATGGGCTTTAAACATGTTATTAATAACACACTACCTGAACGCTTCGTTCAGTTGTGATGCATCCGAACTGCGGCATTTTCTCATTATGATGATGTTAAGTTAACTAGCTTCACATATCTGTATATTATGACACAAAGCTCAGTGAAATATGTGCCTGATCTTTCACACTGTATCTGCTGTTCTGATTCATTTACATATTAAGTGGCATATGCATTCACAATTCCTTTGCTTCCAACAACATATTCTTTAAAGTGTCTTATGATATCTTTATGATAATTGCAGCAGCAGATACTCGGTACATTAACCCCATAGGGACAATAAACAAAATGAAACCATGCTTTTTTTCTCCTCTAGACCGGTGGAGGTGCATTTGAGCTGCCCCTGTCTGCCGGTAGGAGAGCTATGTCAGTGCCTCCTCATGCAATGAGGACCAAGTCTGCTTCAGGGAGTAACACAGCCAGGGACAGAAGACCCGAGGCGAGGAGACTACATACCAGCCCGCCCTTGGTACGACAACTTATATTTTAGCTTTTCTTTTTCTAGACATTAGGTCGGGAAGGATGAGGAAGTTTGTTATGGTAATGATGATGATGATAATGTAGATGGTGGTGGAGATAGTTTCGAAAATGCTTCAGGGAGTAACACATCATCATCATCAAAACCATTGCCATTATCAAGTTAGACCGGAGTCTAGGAGACTCCACGTCAGTCCGCCCTTGGTACGATGATTTTGATGTTAGGTTCTCTTCTTCTAGACATGAAGTAGGGAAGGATAAGGAAGTTTGTTATGATGAGGAATTTTGTTGTGGTAGTGATGATGGTAATGGTGATTATGGTAGTGGTGATGATGATGGGAATGGTTATGATGATAATGGTGGTGAGGATGACGATATGATGAACGGCCTGCCATAGTAAATTCCAACTTAAAGTTGATCTTAATGTTTAACTCCATGTCACATTTTAGAATATCCTTTTTATTTTGACCTGTTTATCTGCTGTTTATTACCTTCACCCAGTTTTCTCTGGAGAGGATTGTTCAGGGTTTCCGAGCCAGAAGCCAGCTTCTCATCCGTCATCTTGAAGATAATGACGCGGTCCTTCAGGAGAGCCTTACCGATAGCAGTGGACCCGAGGACTCAGATACAGAGACAAAGTAAGATACACTCAAGATTATATGTAGTCCCAGACATACATATTCATGTTTGATATTATGTAGTGTGTGTGGTCCCATGTTTACCTATTCATGCACTCACTCACTTCACAAAGACTAAGAGCGATTATCAGTTGGACTTTACTATAGTACTGGATAGTAGACAAAATGGACATTAGACTAACTGGGAATGAGACCGACTGAAAATGAGTCTAAACTGATTGTAGACCAAACGGCCATAGACCGCTCAGGGGCCTGTCTCATAAAACTTTTTATCTATAACAAATGCTAAATTTCTATGACAAATTTGCTCTCAGCCAATCACATGCCATGATTTCAGTAGCTTATAACAGTAGCTTGTAACTTGTTATTGATATCAAGTTTAATGAAACGGGCCCCTGACGACACTTGAATGTGACCTTGTGTTTGTCATTCAGAGCTTTAGGTCAGACTTGGAGTAAGGAAGAGAGAGGAGGATCATCATCAGCCAGACAGATAAGGAGAACCCATATCAAGAACAACAAAGGTAAGAAAAGAATTTAACACTTTTATTCACAGCTAACATGCCAGTCACACATTTGATTCCTACACCTGGGCCCTGTTTCATAAAACCTATTGTCAATAACAAAAGCCAAATTTCTATGACAAATTTGCTTCCAGCCAATCAAGTTCCAAGATTTCAGTACCTGATGACAGTGATTTTAGCTTATTATTGATAACAAGTTTTATGAAACAGGGCCAGGACCGACAGTAGACTAAATAAAAAATGACATCGTCCTTAAATGTCAGGAGTTGGTGGGCTTGGAGTCGGTTTGATGGTGTGACCACAGTATTATAGGTCACATACATGTATTTGTACAATTCATAGAAAAGACTCTAAACACTCTAGACAGTAAAAGTGTGACTCCCCTTCCATAATTAAAAACAACAGAATGCATTAGAAATAGACCTTTACATTTTTTTGATCTGATACAAATGTATTTACAAAATCTCTTTTTGTTCTTATCCCTATCTCTCAGTTGCTAATGGGACCCTCACCAAGTCAAGGGCGGGTCAGGACACGCCCTCTGAAGCTGTTGACCTGAGGTCAAGTGTCGAGGCGGGTCACGAGCGTGTGAGGGCGTCCCAACGTAACATGCAGGAGTCGCATCACAAGCTACGGGATCTTAACCTCAATATCAAGTGAGTAGACGGAGACAGTGTATGAACATGATGGTTTATATGAGAGACAAAGAAGGGTGTATTATGGGACATTGATGTACATGAAGGGTATAGTAGATTGATAGAGTAGATAGAGAATTTTTTTTTTTTTGGGGGGGGGGGGGATTAGGGGGCGATTTAATGGAGTGTAGCCTGACAAGGCTATGTGTCTTTCCTGTGGCCAGACTCGGGGCCAATCGGATATGATACGACTACGGACGACGCAACCGCAGCACTCACGTGCGTCCAACATACGCAAAACCGTAGAATAAGGAGACTATGTAGAGATCAAGTCCCTTTGTTTGCAAGCAGTTGTCCAAAAGAAGACGTAGATGGCGTTAACCAGTATTTGCCAAGCTACACTCCCTTTAAGAAGTAGGTAAATGAAAACAAATTTGATGACATCATCGGTAGAGAAGACCAGGTGAAAGAAAGAGAGAAAAAAAGAAAAAGAGAAAAGATTCAAGTTACTAAGATGGAGGAAGACAGTGAGATTGAAAAGAGAGAGAGAGAGAGAGAGAGAAAGAGAAATGGACTGGATTTTATTTAAGAAAAAGTGGGATGTTGGAGTGAAGTTTTGGGCTTTGACCTTTGACCCTTTGTGTGATGCATTCTGTATTTCTATCTCTCCATAGATTGAAAGAAGAGCTGATCCGTGAGTTGGCAAAGACTAGCAAGGAATCTGAGGCGGCTAACAAGAAATACTCAAACAAAATCAAACTGTTAGAAAAGGTAGGACATTTTTTCTTTACCTCTTCCATTCCATGAGCAGCAAATTTAATTTAATACCTGTAACTTTGATTTTGAAGTTGTATGATTTATTTAGATTGAGGCTAGTTGAACAGATATAACTCAAAACAATTCTATTAATAATATTTATAGTGTGCCAACTCCACATGAATAATGTGCTCAAGGCAGAAAAGAAAAGTTGGAACATGAAAGTCAAAAAAGAAAAGAGACACGTTGAAAAATACAGGTAGATCTACTGGAAAGTAATTTTAAAAAGATTTAGTTTTGAGAGCATTTTTAAAGCAAACTACACTTTAAATGTTTGTGTCAACTGATTCCATGGGTAAGGTCCAGCATGCGTAAATGAATGAGTGCATGCTTTCATTCGTTCATTACAGGATCTATCTGCTCTTGCTGAGGCTGTTTATGCACCTATTGCTCTGAGCCTGATGGCTACATAGAAAGGATGCATACAGCCTCAACTCAAGTGTGACACATCGTACAATGAGCTCATTTGCATGTATCATAAGCATGCTATCACAGTAGAAGTGTCATAGTCTAATGGTTTAAGAAATTCAAAGGTTGTGATTCGATCCCGACATGGCACTAATGTCCTTTGGCAAGGCATTAATCTTCATTTGCCACAATCGACCCAGGTGAGGTACATGTAAATGGGTACCTGCCAGGAATTAATTCCTTGAAATGCTGGAGCGCTGTAATGGCAGCTAGGCTAAAGCCGGGGTAATAATTAGCGCGTCTCAGAATAGAATTTCCAGATAGACGGCGCTATAGAAATGCCTATTATTATCATGTTTTTAAACAAATTATTTTTATTGTTCTTTTTCGTTTATTTGTTTACCTAGGATGCCCAGAAAGCGAGGCAAGAATTGATGGAAGCCAAGAGGCACCTCCATGGCCTTGGGTCAAAGGGTGAGATGGAATCAAAGGAGAAGAACAAGCTAGAAGACGAATACCAGAAGAAGATGGAGAAAGCTCATTCAAAGGTCAAAGAACTTATGAAGAAACAACAGGTGAGTAGAAAAGATAGATACATAGATAGGAAGGGATATAGATAGATAGATGGATCTATAAATATATCTCTCTCTCTCTCTCTCTCTAGGTGCCATATCGATTGACTTTGGCGATCTTGTTGTTCCACAATCCTCAGCTTCTAGCCTTCTGTATTAGTACCACTCCCAGTTCTTCCACTCCTCTCTCTCTTCCGAAAAATTTCTGCAGACTGTCCATCCAAAGTATCCTTCTTTTTCCCCTACTCCTTCTTCCTGCAATTTTTCCTGTCAAAGTAAGTTTCTCTAGGCCTTCTTTACATGTAATCTGACCCTTGAACTTCAACTGCCTAATCAACATCTCACGTATCATTTTCCTTTGCACTTCAGCTCTTCTAAGAACTTCCTCATTACTAACGATAGATATATAGATAAATTCAAAGACAGACATAAGGAAACAGAGAGAGGGATAGATAAAGAGGATCGTGAAAAGAGAAGAGAGTGTGGTGGAGGAAGAAGGATACAGAATGTCAAAAAAACTTATTGGAAAGTATAAAACTACATGGATATAAAAAGTTCTGATTTAGTGACTTTTGTTTACTCTCAAGATTTCTGATCTAGAGTTTGCTATCATCTCTTTAATTCTGTATTTTGATCTGCAGGAGTCTGAGAGAGTACTAAAGATGCAGACCCAGAGAGAGAAGAAGATTGAAGACCTGGAGATCGCTGTAGGTCGGATGAAACAACACCAGGAGTTACAACAGGCACGGCTTAGAGAAGAGGGGGATCGGAAACTAAAACTTGAGGTATTGACCCCTATTATACAAACGAAAAAGTCCTGCTGTATATGTAGTTGTTGGTTTTGTAGACTATTCCATTTTACTCAATAGGGGTATACATCCCAGCTTGTAATAAAGGGCATTTAAAATGTGGAGTTAGTTGTAAGCAAGATGAAACAACATCAGGAGCTACAACAGGCACGGCTTCGAGAAGAGGGTGATCGCAAACTGAAACTTGAGGTATGGACCCCTATTATACAAATGGAAAGTCCTGCTGTCTATGCAATTATTGGTCTTGTAGACTATTCCCTTTTACTCAATAGGGGTATACAGTACATCCCAGCTTGTAATCACACTAAGTTTAAAGGGCATTTAAAATGTGGAGATAATTGTAAGCAAGATGAAACAGCATCAGGAATTACTGCAGGCACGGCTTTGAGAAGAGGGTGATCGCAAATTGAAACTTCAGGTATGGAACCCTATTATACAAATGGAATAATCCAGACATTTCTATATTTTGGGGCTTGTAGGTTATCCCATTTTACTCACTAGGGGTATACATCCTGACTTCTGGAGTATGGTGTATCAGACCAAGTTTAAATGGCATACAAAATGTGGAGATAGTTGTAAGCGTGAACAAAATCAGGAATTACTGCTGGCAGGGCTAAGTAAAGAGGGTGAACGTAAATTGAAACTTTAGGTAAAATCCCTAATACAGAAATGGAATAGTCCAGGGCCCTGTTTCACAAAAGGTGTTATCGATGACAAATGATAAAATTCTATGTCAAATTTGTTCTGAGCTGATCGAATGCCCCAATTTCAGTAGCTTATAACAGTTACTGTAACTTGTTATTGATGAAACAGGGCCAGTATCTGTATGAAACAATAGGTAAGTCAGTCAATTTCATTTAAAGGGAAAGTCCACCCTGAAATTAAGTTAGTTTTAATAGGAGTAGAAAAATGAGAGAAACAAGTCAGTGAAAGTTTGAGCAAATTCCGATTAAAAATAAGGAAGTTAGGATTTTTGAAGTTGTGATCAATCAAACACAAATTGGCAACTCTATGACGTATCATGCGAGCTCAACTTCCATTTGCTCAGTACTAAAAAAATCTAAAATTTTCATTTTCCCTCAAGAAAAATTTCAACCATACATGCACCCTAAATATAATAATTGCAAATATGTTTCTATACTCCCCCTGCAAGGAACAAATATATATTCCGTCATCAATAACGAAGAAAACATGATTTTATGGAATATTATGCACAAAGCAAATGAAGGAGAGCTTGTATAATAAGTCACAGAGTTGCCAATTTGTATTTGATTGATCACAACTTCAATAATTCATAACTTTCTTATTTTCATTCAGAATTTGCTCAAACTTTCACTCACCTGATTTTCTTATTATTCTGCCTCTATCGAAACAAACTTATTTTGGGGGTGGACTTTCCCTTTAATTGGGACGCACATCCCTGCTACCTGAACACAAGCAGGGAAAGAAAAATAAGAAAAATAGGCTAAAGTGATGGGGTTTCTTTGAATATTTATATATATTTTTATTAAGAAAAAAAGGGGATAAAAGAAGAGAATGGTGCACATATGTATTTGAGATTTTGTTTGTGTTTGATTCAACAGAGAGATCTACAGAGGGATCAGCAGAGGATTAAGGAGCTGGAGATTAAGAACGATCAGCAACAGAAGATACTCAAAAGGAAAACAGAAGAGGTAAGAATACAATTCAATTCAATTCAATTCAAATTAACATATATTTTCTTCCATTCAATTTGACAACATATTTGACTTATTGTCAGAAATTGAATTGAATTTTATGGTTATTGTAAAACCAGTACATGTAGAATCATCTTATTTTGTTGCAGCGGTATTCAAAGGTCACTAACCATGTCATGTTTAAAGCCTATCTGCACTAGTTTGGCCAGGAGGGACTAGACCTCCCTGCATGGTCACTGACAGGTGGTTATCTCATCAAATCAGCTCTCATTCAACATACAAAAAAGGGGACCATGGGGGACCAACAGTTATAGATTAGGCATTAGGGACTTTTAGATTTGCACGACGAGAACAAGGACTGCGACGTGTGACATCCTTTTAACAAAATGTGACATCCTTTTAAGGGACTTACAGTGATGTCACATTGCCTTAAAAGGATGTCACACGAGCAGTCCACGTTCTTGTCGTGCAAATCTAAAAGTTCCTGTTTGCTATATAGAGGGCGCATGTAGCTATAAGTAGTGCAGTGGGGATTTAAAATAGGCTTTACCAAGTGTGTATATTGTATGTTTGCATGTAGGTCGCTGCTGCCCAAAGGAAGTTACGTGTAGGCTCTGCTCATGCACCAGACCATGACAAGGTGGAGGAGCAGCGAAAATGGCTGGATACTGAGGTTGAGAAGATCCTACAGAGGAAGAAGAAGATGAAAGACCTAGAAGAGGTACGTTGATGTCTACATATATCATAATGCTGCTACCAAACGGAAGTTAAGACATCACTGAGGTACGATGGCTCAGTGGTAGGGCAGTGGTGTTGTTTCGAAACCTATTTGATGCGCTAGTGCCCTTTGGTGCACCACATGCAGATTGTACAGTGCATATAGTAACAAGTAATGCATGGTCACCTGATCTATTTTGACATTTCTCATTGGCTACATTCATGAACCCATTTTATAATGCCCTTTGGTAAAGGCATAAATTATTATTACCAATTCCCTTGGAGAGGACTTTAAGCCGTTGGTCTCCTGGTTGCTTACTTACAAGCATACACATGTTTTCTTAGCAGTCAGGAAAAACAAGCAAACCAAACAGCACAAATAAATTTAATCCAACTTGCTTCTAAGAGTTTGACTGCTCTGTACATACCATTTTCTTAACATCTGATAATAATATCTTGATGTCTCTTTCTTGACAAATAGAATATTGATGGTAAAACTACCTAATTTGAGTAGTTTTGTTAAGTTATGGGACTTTCAATGCTCACGACCTGCTGCTCACAATAGCATGTCTCTTTAGTT